>NC_082715.1:72566860-73166860 GCF_030144855.1 Hypanus sabinus | reverse complement strand
CACATTGAATGAAAATAGCTCAATTTAAGAATTATTATAATTTAGTTTTTTTTTGTATATGCACAACTTGTCTTTTGCAAACTGTTTGACTGTCTTTGTTGTGTGTAATGTTTTTCCATTGATTCTATTGTGCTTTTTTGTATTTACTGTGAAAGCTCACAAGAAACATCTCAGGGTAGTATATAAGACTTTAAACTTTGAAGCATTTATTTATTTTATGTTGCAAAAGTAAATAATTACTCTTGGCTGAATAAATGGTTCTTTACTATATTTTAAATGCTCCATAAGCTTTAACCAATAGAAAACTATACGGGACTAATTTTATGCAAGGTATAATTAAACAGAAGATTTTCACTAAATTATCTCCCCAGATTTATGTGCGCACCTTCCAATGAAATAAAACCCCATCAGTTTTAGGGGTTAGAAAAAACACTGGTCGATGCATTAATAGCTCACAGTCATGTTGGTGCCCTGAAATTTTATTTGTTAGATCTACATTGAAACATACAATGAAATGCATTACTAGCACCAACGAGCAACATAGTCTGAGAATGTGCTGGGGGTAGCCTGCAAGCATCACCTGTATGTTTTTGGGACTGTGGCAGAAACCAGGAGCATTTAGTGGAAACCCAGGGAGTCACGGGGAGAACATACAAAATCCTCACAGAATGCAGCTGGAATTGAGCCCAAGTCGCTACACACCAGCCACTGCATTATTGTGCCATCCATATAAAAAATAAAATCAAATTTAAATGCATTAGTGGAAAGAATAATTTTTAAAAAATTACTTTGCAGTTTAACAATTTATGCCTGCTATGTTTTTCTATAATAGTTCTACATGAAACTATTTAGAATGTTTTCTAATGGTCACAGTACGTACATGCAATTGTTCAGCATGTCTCCCAATGGTTCTGGAAGATTCTCATTGTATCACATTATTGAATAGAGGCTACCTGATTGGTTAACTCTTATCTATACATTTGAATGGAATGGCTCTTATCTATGGGATATAAGCAAGGACGAACATGCTGCCCACCAACTTAACTCTTTCCCTGCCTTTCCTCTTTGTTCTTAAGAGTCCTGTTACTGTACATTTCCAATTCTCTTTGTTCTTTTAGCACTTAATAAAATGATTGTGAATCATCAAGTTTAATGTCTCTTAAGAACCTTGGATCAAAAACATCAGAACTCAAGAGGTGACTTGATAGAGGTGTACAAAATGCTAAGAGGCATAGACAGAGTTGACAGCTAGAGTGTTTTTCCGAGGGCAGAAATACAAGGAGGCATAATTTTAAGGTGATTGGAGGAAAGTGTAGGAGAGATTTCAGAGTTAATTTTTTTTTCCCCAAGAACAAACAGTAGTGGGTGCATGGAATACATAGGTAGAGTTGTTGGTAGAGGCAGATACATTTGGGACACTTAAGATACTCTTAGATAGGTACATGGATGAAAGAAAAACATAGGGCTATGTAGAAGCGAAGGGTTAGATTAATCTTGGAGTAGATTAAAAGGTCAGTTCAGCATTGTGAGTAATCTGCTGTACTGTTCTATGTTAAAGTTGTGAAAGAGTTAATGAGTCCTGTTGAAACTATGCAGTGAATCTTTGAGTTGTTGAACAAATTGTGAGTAATAAATTATAGTCATTAGGCAGTTATAGCCTATCCTTGCTTTAATTTGCAACAAACACATGTAATAAATACTCCACTAATCAAATCACTCATACACACTTCCAATGCAGTCAAATTACACACCACTTTTTTCCAATATGAATATTAATTAGGGTGCCACAGTAGTGTAGTGGTTAGTGCAATGTTATTAGAGCTCAGGGTGTCAAGAGTTTGGAGTTTGATTCCAACATCATTTGTAAGGAGCTTGTGTGTTTCTCTGGCCAATGTGGATTTCATCTCGGTGCTCCAATTTCCTTACACAGACCAAAGGCATACCAGTTAATTTGTTTAACTGACCATTGTAAATTGTCCTGTGGCTAGGGTTGAGCAGGTGGGCTGCTGGTTTGTTGGGCCAGAAGGGCCTGTTTGCGCTGCATCTCTAAGTAAATAAATAAAAATAATTAATTCCTAACAAACAGAATCAACTTCAGAAGGGTGCAAAAGCATCAGAATTCCCAGTGATCGGTATACCTGATATGTGAGTCTGGTTCACTCCAAACTCAGGCTGACAAATTTTGTGGGGAGAGTCCTGTAGGCTCAGTTGCTGTTGAAAGTACGGCAATAGATCAGTTACTTCATTGGCCTTCCCCTTATCTTCCTTGCTGAAAAAGTTAATTTGTTTACAGTTAGCATTTTAGCAAGACTGTTTGTAATCTGCAATTAACTGACAAGCTCATTTATATAAATGAATCTAATGAAGCATGCTAATTCAGTATACACTTCAGTACAGAATATCCCCTCTTCTCCTGACTACCAAGCAGGTAGAGGAGCCTAAAGACACACTTTAAACTTTTTAGGAACAGCTTTTTCCCTTCTGCCATCTGAATACTCCATTAACACTATCGCTATTTTGCTCTCTCTTTGTACTTTAAAAAAATGTATTCTTATTGCAATTTAGAGATGCTTTTATATATATTGCACTGTAATGCTACTGCTAAATAGCAAATTCATGATATGTCAGTGATAATAAACCTGATTCTGATAACTAATTTCCTACGTACTAATATAATCCTCTATTATTGATACTTTCATCAATTTCTCACAACTAACAAATTTATCAGATAAATGTGTAATGGAAAAAGAAGGGCCGGTTAGATGGTACATTAAACAATATTTTCCAAAACACATTTCAAAGCTTGGGAACACTGGTTTCAAAAAACTCCACAGACCTGCATTAATAAGATACATAATCACCCTCCCTCCCCATTACCCTAACATGTGTGCCCCCACTCCCCCAGGGTTGGGTGCTGAGCCCACTGTTGTATGCACTGCTTCCACAGTCTAACACCTGAATAATCACATTGTCAAGTTCGCTGATGACATGATAGCAGTGGAGCTCATCACCAACGATGAGAAGGACTACAGTGAGGTGGTGGAAGAGCTCGAGGCTTGATGCCAGACAGATCATCTCTTGCTCAAAATCAACAAGATAAAGGAGATGGCTGTCGAATTCAGGTGAATCCGCACCACTCACACCCTCTGTACATCAGCAAGCACTTTCAAACTCCTGGGAATGCACATCTCTCAGTCTCAGAACATACCTAAAGCAATCAAAAAAGCTCACCAATGCCTCTACTTTCAGAAGAGAGCTGACTACGCAACATCATTACTCACAACCTCTGCAGACACACAATGGAGAGCATGCATCGTTGCATGGTATGGAAATTGCAAAGAGGCAAAAAAGGAGGCTTCAAAACAGGTAGTCAAAATTACCCAATGCATCACCAGCACCAGCCTACCTGCCATCAAGGACATATTTACAGTAAGGTGCCAGAAAAAGATCAGCAATATCATGAAGGATCCTATCCATCCTGCTTATGGCCCGATTGTCCAACTGCCCTCAGGGAGGAGGCTACATAGCATTCACACCAGGACCACCAGAATCAAAAATATTTTTCCCAAGCAGAAAGGCTGATCAATACCTCAAAACACTAACCCACCCCTCCACACCCCCCACCATCACTATTTCATCATTTCCTGTCAGTCACCTTATGTACAGACACTCCAGTACCTACTGTCACTTTATGGACACACAATCAATGAATATAAGCTATCTTATGTGTTTATATTTATCAGACATTATGTTTATATTTATATTACTGGATTCTTTAGCAGTATGTTTTTTTGTGTGCTGCATATATCTGGAGTAACTACTTCATTCTCCTATACATCTGTGTACAGCAAATTCCATGAAGCAAGCTTGAAATAACTTATGTAACACATACATAGGTCTCCAAGTTAATGCTAAATAATGTAAAAACATATTCAGCCATCAGGAAAAAAATTAGCCCATTTGTTTACTACAATTAAAATCAAAAAGCACACGAACAAGATTTACTTAGTTCTTTAGAAACACAGCATGGTAACAGACCTTTCTGGCTAGCAAACTTGTGCCACCCAATTACACCCATGTGGCCAAACAACCTACCAGCCTGAGCATCTTTGGAAAGTGGGAGGAGACCAAAGGACCTGAAGGAAACCAAGGTGATCAAGTGGAGAAGATACAAACTCTTTAAAGAAAGCAGCAGAATTGAACCTGTGTCACTGGTGGTGCAAAAGCATTAGGCTAACAGCTATACTACCACTAGATGATACAATTTGTCTCATGAATGAAGGGAAAAATTGATGTGCTACCTCATTTCTATTTTTGATAAACATTTTCTGTAGGACACAAGATGGTGTTTAAGCTCTGTGCTGATGCTATTATGTGTTTCTGAAGATTATTAAAAGATCAGAGGCAGAGTTGACTACAAAGAACTATGGTTAAATAATGTAACTGCTTTTAAAATTCACCGATGGTTAGGATGAATACTTACTTAATTGCATATCTGAAAAGAACCACAGAAGCTATGATCAGATGAAAAGGGGAAATTCAAAAATCGTAGGACCATAAGAGATAGGAAAATTTGATCCATTGAGCCTGCTGTACCATTTCATCATGGCTGATCCATTTTCCTTCTCAACCTCATTTTCCTGCATTCACCCTGTAACCTTTCACACCCTGACTAATCAAGAAGCCATCAACCTGTACCCTAAATACACCCAATAACCTGGCATCCACAGCTGCCTGTGGCAATGAATTCCACAGGTTTACTACCCTCTGGCTACCATCTCTGTTCTAAATGAATGCTCCTCCATTTTTAGGCTGTGTCCTCTGGTCGTAGACACTCCCACCACAAGAAACATCCTTTCCAAATCCATTCTATCAAGGCCTTTCACCATTTGATAGGTTTCAATGAGATCCCCCTCCTTCTTCTAAATTCCAATGAGTACAGGCCCAGAGCTACCAAACACTCGTATGATAGCACTTTCATTCCCAGAGCATTCTCGTGAACCTCCTCTGAACATTCTCCAGTGTTAGTACATCTTTTCTTAGATAAGGGACACAAAATTGCACATAATACTCCAGGGTGAGGCCTTATCAGTGCCTTTTAACGCAACATTACATCCTTGCTTTTATATTCCATTCCTCTTGAAATTAATGCCAACACTGCATTTGTCTTCCTCACCACAAACTCAACTGGCAAGTTAACCATTAGCAAACGCTTGGATTTTTGAACTTTTGGTTTATTTAGTCTATGCTTATATTCCTTCTACCAAAGTGCATGACCATACACTTCTGACACTGTATTCCACTTTCATGCAATGCTGTATTCCATGCCACTTTTTGCTCATTCTCCTAATCTGTCTGAGTCCTATTGTAGCCTCCCTGCTTCTTCAAAACCACATGTCCTTCCACATTTGTATCGTCTGCAAACCTGGGTACAAAGCTATCAATTTCATCATCCAAATCATTGACTTACAATGTAAAAAGCAGTCCCAACATTGATCCATGCGGAAGACCACTAGTCATTGGCAACTAACCAAAAAAGATCCCTTTATCCATACTCTACCTCCTGCCAGTCAGCCAATCCTTTATCTATGCTAGTATCTTTCCTGTAATACCATGGACTCTTAACTTGTTAAGCAGTCTTGCGTGTGACACCTTGTCATAGGCCTTCTGAATATCTAAGTATACAACATCTACCGATTCTCCTTTGTCTATGCTGCTTGTTACCTCTTCAAGAATTCCATCAGATTTGTCAGGAAGGGTTTTCCCTTGAGGAAATCCTGCTGACTATGGCCTATTTTATTATGTCCCTCCAAGGAACCCGAGGCCTCATCCTTAACAATCGACTCCAACATTTTCCCAATCACCGAGGTCAGGCTAATTGGCCTATACTTTCCTCCCTCCCTTCATGAAGAATGGAGTGCCATTTGCAATTTTTCAGTCCTCTGGAACCATGCCAGAATCAATTGATTCTTGAAAGATCATTATTATGCCTCCACAATCTCTTCAGCTACCTCTTTCAGAATGCTGTGACGTCGTCCATTTGGTCCAGATGACTTATCTGCCTTCAGACCTTACAGCTTCCCAAGCACCTTCTCCCTAGCAAAAGCAATGGCACTCACCTCTGCCCCGACACTCTCAAACTTCTGACGTACTGATAGTGTCTTCCACGGTAAAGGGTGATTTAAAATATTTATTCAGTTTGTCTGCTATTTCCTTGCTCCCCATTACTACCTCCAATGTTATTTTCCAGTGGTCCGATATCTATTCCCACTTTTTAAAAAATCTTTATATAGCCCAAAAACCATTTTGTTATCCTGTGATATTATTGGCAAGCTTACCTTCATAGTTCAGCTTTTCCCTCCTCATGGCTTTTTAAGCTTGCCTTTTTTTGTTTTTTTTAAAAAAAGCTTCCCAATCTTCTATCCTCCCACTAAACATTGCTCTATATGCCCTGTTTTGCTTTTATGTTGGCTTTTGACCACCCTTGTCAGCCACGGTTGCATCATCTTCCCTTCAGAATACTACTTCTTTGGGATCTATCTATTCTGTGCCTTCTGAATTTCTCTCAGAAAGTCTAGCCATTGCTGTTCTGCTATCATTCCTGCTACTGTCCTCTTCCAATCAACTTTGGCCAGCTCCTCTCTTGTATCACTATAATTCCTTTCTCTCCACTCTAATAATCTAGATACATCTAACTTTAGTTTTGCCATCTCAAATTGTAGGGTTACGGTTATCATATTATGATTCACTACCTCCTAAGGGTTCCTTTACCTTAAGCTCCCTAATCAAACCTGGTTCATTACACAACACCCAGTCAGAATAATTTTCCCCCCAGTGGTTTCAATCGGTAGCTACTCTAAAAAGTAATCTCCCAGACATTTGGTAAATTCTCTTCGAGGATCTAGCACGAATCTGATTTTCCCAATTTATCTGCATATTGAAATCCTCCATGACTATCGTAACATCGCTCTTTTGACATGTATTTTCTATCTGCTGTTGTAATTTGTAGTTCACATCCTGGCTACTGTTCAGACACCAGTATATAACTCCCATCAAGGTCTTTTTACCCTTGTTGTTTCTTAACTCTACCCACAGAAATTTTACGTTTTCCAATCATATGACACCTTTATTTTTTTTTTACTAACAGAGGCACCCCACCCTTTTACCTACCTGCCTGTCCTTTCAATACAATGTGTATCCTTGGATCTTCTTTCAGCCCTGACTTGGTGATGCCAGCAATTCATACCTGCCAGTCACCAAATGCACAAGGTAATTTACATTATTCTGTATATTGTGTGCACTCAAATATAACACCTTCAGTTCTATATTTATCACCCTTTTCGATTTTGCCCCATGTTATGCTTAACAGCCCACTGACTGCAAATTTGCCTTATTATGTCATACCTTTCTCACAGTCTCACTGCATGCTTCATCAACTTGTACAACAACAACCCCATCCTCAGCTCTATCACTCTTCCTCCTGTCTCCTTGCCAATTTAGTTTAAACTCTTCAGAGCAGGTCTAGCAAACCTGCCCACAAGGATATTGGTACCCCCTCCAACCCCCAGGATCAGGTCTAATCTGTCCCTTTTGTACAGGTCATACCTTCCCCAGAATAGATCCCTAATGGTACAGAAGTCTGAAGCCCTGCCCCCTGCACTAGTTCCTCAGCCATATATTTATCTTCCAAATCATCCTATTCTTACCCTCACTGTGTGTAGCACAGGCAGCAATCCAGAGAATACTCCCTGCAGGTCCTGATTTTCAGCTTTCTACATAACTCCCTAAATTCTCTCTTCAGGACCTCCTCCTTTTTCTACCTATGTCATTGGTGCCAATATGTACCAAAATTTCTGGCTGCTTACCCTCCCCCTTTAGAGTGCTGTGGACCTGATCTGCGGTAGACTATTTTTTAAACAATAGCAAATGATGGGTGTACAGCACGTGCTGCTAGGGGTGGTGGTAGATGCAGACACATTAGTGACACTTGAGGAACTCTAAGAAAAACCAGAAGATATAGGAGCAGAATTAGGCCATTTGGCCCATCAAATCTGTTCCATTTCAACATGGCAGATCCATTTCCCTCTCAGTCCCAATCTCCTGCCTTCTCCCCATAATCCTTCATGCCCTGACTAATCAATAACCTATCACTTTCTGCCTTAAATATATTCAATGACTTGGCCTCAGTCACCTGTGGCAACAAATTCCACAAATTCTCCACTAAATGGCTAAAGAAATTCCTCATCTCTGGACATCCCTCTATTCTGAGGCTGTACCCTCTGGTCCTAGACTCCCTATTATAGGAAACATCCTCTCCACATACACTCTATCAAGGCCTTTCAACATTCTATAGATTTCAATAAGACCACCCCTCATTTTTCTGAACTCCACTAAGTACAGGCCCAGAGCCATTAATCGGTCCTCATATGGTTATCCATTCATTCATTCTCGTGAATCTTGTCTGAACCCTTCCCAATGTCGACACATCCTTTCCCACATAAGGGGCCCAAAACTGCTCACATTACTTCAGGTGAGGCCTTGGCAGTGCTTTATAAAGTCTCAACATTACATGCTTGCTTTTATATTCTAGTCCTCTCGAAATAAATGCCAACACAACATTTGCCTTCCTCACCAACTCAACCTGCAAATTAACCTTTAGGGAATCCTGCATGAGGACACTCAAGGCCTTTTGCACCTGCGATTTTTGAATTTTCTCTCCATTTCGAATATAGTCTGCACTTTTATTTCTACTACCGAAGTGCATGACCATATACTTTCCAACGCTATATTCGATTTGTCACCTCTTTGCCTATTTTCCTAATCCATGTCTTTCTGCAGCCTCCCTGCTTCCTCAACACTACCTGTCTCTCTACCTACCTTTGTATCGTCCACAAACCCGGTCACACAGCCATCAATTCCGTCATCTAAATTGCTGACATAGAAAGTATAAAAAACCCCTATAGACTCTTATGGAACACCACCAATCACCAGCAGCCAAACAGAAAAGGCTTCTTTATTCCCACTCATTGCATCCTGCCAATCAACTAATGCTCTATTCATGCCAGTATCTTTCCTGTAATACCATGGGCTCTTAACTTGTTAAGCAGCCTTGGCATCTTGACATAGCCTTCTGAAAATGCAATTACACAACATCCTTTGACTATCTTACTTTTTAATTTTTCAAAGAATTCCAACAGATTTGTCAGGCAAGATTTTCCCTTAAAGAAACCATGCCAACTTCAGCCTATTTTATCATGCACCTCAAAAGTACCCCAAAACCATATCCTTAACAAACGACTCCAATATCTTCCCCACCACTGAGGTCAGGCTAACTGGCCTATAATTTCACAAATAAGGAAAAATCTGCAGATGCTGCAAATCCGAGCAACACACACAAAATGCTGGAGGCACTCAGCAGACCAGGCAGCATCTATTGGAAAAAAGTACAGTTGACATTTCCGGCCAAAACCCTTCAGCAGCACAAGAGAAAAAAAAGCCTATAATTTCCTTTCTTCTGCCTCCCTCTCTTCTTGAAGAGTAGAGTCCCATTTGCAATTTTGCAGTCCTCCAGAACCATGCCAGAATCTATTGATCTCTGAAAGATAATTACTAATCCCTCCACAATCTCTTCAGCCAGCTTTTTCAGAACTTTGTCATGTAGACCATCTGGTTCAGGTGATTTATCTACCTTCAGACTTTTTAGTTTCAGAATCAGAATCAGGTTGATTACCACTGGCATGTGACGTAAAATTTGTTAACTTAGCAGCAGCAGTTCAATGCAATACTGTACACAATCTAGCAGGGAAAAAATAATAAACAAATCAATTACAGTATATGTATATTGAACAGACTAAAAAAGTACAAAAAATGAAATACTGTATATTTAAAAAAAAAGTGAGTTAGTGTCCAAAGATTCAATGTCCATTTAGGAATCAGATGACAGAGGGGAAGAAGCTGTTCCTGAATTGAGAAAAGGGTATGCCCAGGGTGCTGGAGGTCCATAATAATGGACACTGCCATTTTGAGATACCTCTCCCTGCAGATGTCCTGGGTAGATGGAGCTGACTAGATTTACAACCTTCCGCAGCTTCTTTCGGTCCTGGGCAGTAGCACCTTCATACCAGACAGTGACGCAGCCTGTTAGAATGCTCCGCACAGTACAACTCTAGAAGTATTTGATGACATGCTAAATCTCTACAAGCTTCAAATAAAGTATAGCTGCCGTCCTGTCTTAATTATAACTAAACCAATATGTTGGGACCAGGATAGATCCTCAAGAGATCCTGACACCCAGGAACTTGAAGCTGCTTACTCTCTCCACTTCTAATCCCTCAATGAGGATTGGTTTGTGTTCCTTCGTCTTAAGCTTCCTGAAGTCCACAATCAGCTCTTTTGTCTTAATGACACTGAGTGGCAGGTTGTTGGTGCAGCACCACTCCACCAGTTGGCATATCTCACACCTATACACCCTCTTGTCACCATCTGACATTCCACCAACAATGGTTGTATCATCAGCAAATTTATAGACGGTATTTGAGCTATGCCTAGCCACACAGTTATGTGTATATAGAGACTACAGCAGTGGGCTAAATACACACCCCTGAGGTGTGCCATATTGATTGTCAGCGAGGAGGATATGTTATTACCAATACACACAGATTGTGGTCTTCTGGTTAGGAAGTCAAGGATCCAATTGCAGAGGGAGGTACGGAGGACCAGGTTCTGCAACTTCTCAATCAGGATATGGGAATGATTGTATTAAATGCTGAGCCATAGTCAATGAACAGCATCCTGACGTAGGTGTTTGTGTTGTCCAGGTGGTCTAAAGCTGTGTGGAGAACCATTGCATCTGTCGTTGACCTATTGTGGTGATAGGCAAATTGCATTGGGTCTAGGTCCTTGCTAAGGCAGGAGTTCAGTAATGCCATGACCAACCTCTCAAAGCATTTCATTACTGGCAATGAAAATGTTACCAGGCAATAGTCATTAAGGCAGCTCACATTATTCTTCTTAGGCACTGGTATAATTGTTGCCTTTTTGAAGCAAGTGGGAACTTACGCCCAAAGCAGTGAGAGGTTGAAAATCTCCTTGAATATTTCCATTAGTTGGTTGGCACAGGTTTCCAGAGCCTTACCAGGTACTCCATCGAGACCTTCCCTACCATTCACTGTGTAAGATGTACTCTGGGTAGTTCTAACAAAGTGCAAAACCTGAAATTTGTCTGCATGAAATTTGATCTGCCATTTTTCTAGCTGGTCCAGATCCCACTACAAGCTCCGATCGTCTTCCTTGCTGTTCACTACACCCCCAATTTTGGTGTTATCCTTATCCTTAAATTTGATGATCCAGTTAACTACATCATCATCCAGATCTTTGATACAGATGGCAAATATTAAAGGACCCTGTATTCATCACCCTTTTCAATTCTGCCCCCCTTTTACATAAAACTCACCCCTGCTGACTGCAATTTTGCCTTATCATCTGCCTCTCTTTACTAGCATTCTCACTAGACACTGCTTGGGCACGTAAACCAACTGCCCCATCCTCAGTCCCATCACTCCAGTTCCCATCCCACTGTCAAATTAGTTTAAACACTCCGGAACAGCTCTGGGAAACTGCAGGTTGTACCTTCCCCAAAAGAGATCACAGTGATCCAGAAATCTGAACCCCTGTCCCATTTCACCATCTATCTGACAAATGCTACTATTCTTATCCTCAATGGGCATGGCACAGCTGTAATCTAGAGATTTCTACCCTGGGGGTCCTGCTTTTTTTGCTTTCTAGCTAGTTCACTAAAATCTCCCTTAAAAGGTCAGCACAATATTGTGGGCTGAGGGTCTGTACTGTGCTGTAATGTTCTATACATACAAAAAGTGCTGGTGGAATTCAACAGGTCAGGAAGTATCTATGGAGACATGGACAGTCTTTTCAGACTGAGATACTTCATCAGGACTGAAATGAAACAAGGACACACAGGCCAAAATAAAACTGTGGAGTTGAGAAGAAAAGCACAAACTGGCAGGTGATAGGTGAGACCAGGTGAGGGTGGGGGGAATAAAGGGGATGGTATGAGAAGCTAGAAGGCAAAGGGCTACAGAAGGAGTCTCACAGGAGAGGAAAATTGACCACAGAATAAGGGAGGAGGAGAAACAAAGGGAGACAGGTCTGGATGATGGGAAGGTCATGAGAGAGGAGTGGAAGAGAAGGCATAAGGTCTACTCTTTTTGGATTGAGACCATTCATCAGGATGAGAAAGGGGAAGGAAACAGAACAAGGTGGAGGGTAGGGAAGGGGAAGAAATACAAGGATAGGAACCAAAGTGAAATGATAGGCAGGTGAGGAGATCGGGTGAGAAGGTAATCAGAATGGGGAATGGAAAAACAGAGGAGGAGTGAGCACCCCCTGCCACCACACAACTTCCCCCTCACCTATCACTAGCCTACTATTTATTTCCTTCCTTTGATGCTGCCTAACCTCCTGAATTTTTCCAGCACTCTGAGTGTATGTGCTGCATTATGTTATGGCCTGTAGCTCCTCCTGCTGGCGGGATTGTTTCAGACTATTAAAACACTGAACTGTTCCATCTTGTATGCTACTTCAACTTATTTCAGTGAGTGCCTGGTACACAAGTCATCTTAACAAACAGATTTTACTGGAAAACATCAAAAAATTGCATTAGATCAGAAAATGCTGCAAGCTTTAACATCCTCTTCTGTGTTAACAGTCGAAAAGTAGACACTGTCCTCTAAGCAGATTCCTTCTTTTTCAGCCCTTTTCTTATTTTCAATTCCTTATCAACTTGCTTTACCACCTTAAATATATCTGCATGGATGACCAAGTCCAAAACACAAGATTCTACAGATGCTGGAGATATGGAGCAACATAAAGTGTTGGAGGAACTCAGCAAGTGAGGTAGCATTTATGGAGATTTTTCCATTCCCCAATCTGGTTACCCTGTCACCCCTTCTCTTCTCACCTGCCTATCATCTCCCTCTGGTGCCCCTCCTCCTTTCTTTTCTTCTATGGCCCACTGTCCTTTTCTACTGGATTCTTTTCCACCTACTACCTCTCAGCTTCCCAATTCTCAGCTCACCACTCCACATCACCTGGTTTCACTTATCACCTTCCAGCTTGTACTCCTTCCTTTTCCCTCCCCCTTTCTTATTTTGGCTTCTTTGCTCTTCCTTTTCATCCTGATGAATGGTCTTGGACTGAAACGGCAACTCTTTATTCCTCTCCATAAATGCATTCTGACCTGCTGAGTTCCTCCAGCATTGTTTGTGTAGTGCATTGTGTTATGGCCAGCAGCCCCACCTGCTGGTGCCAATGCTTAAGAATGAACTCGCTGAGTGTTAAAAAAATGTTATTTCAGCTTAATTTCATTACCATGCCATCAACTAACAAATGCAACTTACTGGAAAACCTCAGAAAACAGCATGAAATCAGAAAATGCAACAAGCTGTTAACATCGCCTTCTGTGTGTTAAGTGGAAAAGTAGACTTTAAAGCCAATGATACACTGGTTATTAACTTTTTAAATGGAACAGTAGGCTCGAATACCCGGTTATCGTTCATTCACGAATAAATGCAATGTGAAGTTAGCTGCATTTAGCAAATCTTAAATCTGTTTTCTTAAACCATATTCTTACCAAAAATGAATTAAACAATATTTCAAAAGAAAAGCATCAGTATGTTGTTCACCCTTAAGTACAAGAATAGAGATTGATCAGTGATTATACACGTACTAAGCTTTGCTGCTTCCATCACTTTCTGGAGAATGGGCATAGTTGATTTTGAATTCAATGTCAGGTACAAGCTGCATGGCCCTCCGATAGTATTTGATAGCTGAAATCAAAATGGACAAGTAGAGAATCCCATTAATAAACTGATGGTGTAAATTGTGGTTAGAATTTCCTCTTTGCATCAGACTTCACAAGCGACAGATCTTATTAGTGATTAGCAAAATCTCCTCCTTCCCAGTTTTGAAAATTATTAACGTTGTGTACTGTATGATTATAAAGTACCAAAATGAGAAGGATGTTTGAGCAGCTAAAAATTATGCTCATGTATAACATAAACTGAAGATGGTAGCTGCCCCATTTAAATACTGCTTTGCCAGACTTTTAAAATTTTGTACTATACTTCTGCTCACATTAAGCAATATATCTCTCTATCAACTTAGTGGCTCAGATAATTAGTTCCTTTGTGATCATTTTTTAAAATTCTCTACAACACTGCACTGTACACACATTAAAACTTTTTATAATGCTATTCACATTGTAAGTGCATGCTGATATTTACATATTTAAGCACATTTAATTCCATATCCATATTTCAAATTCCAACTTTATTTTTAGTACAATTCTTTATTCTGTGTAATTGTTGAACATTGTTTTTTGTTGTATGTTGAAGTGAATTCTTAACACATGTAAACATATGGTGAAATGAGGTAATTGTTGATTCTACTAATCATTAGGTGATTTTACAGGAAGTTGTAAAGCAATGTGACACATAACCTAAGATATATGCATGTATAAATATAATTAGTATTTGTGCACAATGTTCACTAAGGATGAGAAAAACTACCTTGCTTGAAACATAACCTAACAAAAATTGAAATGACTTTATATAATTGATGTGGCAATTGTATTACTTGTAGAAAGCATAATCCTGAACAATAACAGACATGAAAGAACTTTCACTACTTCAAGGTTCCATTCTCTTCAACGTGTACTTTTCATGACAAAAACTACTGGAATAGGAAAGAAAACCGAATAATCTCTAAATCTCAAGAGTACGTTCTTCAAAAGCATTGGCTAAGTCAATGCTGCTTGTTGCAAAGGCTTGCACATTAATATTAAGCAAAAGAGAAAATCTAACTGCACAAAGAGGTAGGTAACACCAGATCCTTCATTTGTTGTGTACTTGTGTGAATGTGGCAAGAATTCTGTAGAAATAGTGCATTCAATGTGTTAAAAGTGTTTGATCAACTCTGGAGAAGGCTAAGAAATTAACAATTGTTACAGAAGTTGGGACAGAGTGGGAGTTTTGTAGGTTGTAGAGGGTGGAAAGTTTGGTGGTGGAGGAAGGCATTTGGGGGAAGAGAAGTGTTGTAGATCTCAGGGATCATCTGCAGCATGGTGCTGTTGTGAATTTTGAAATAGATTCTGAAGCTTCTACATCTAGGTTTAGAAATTCAAAGCAAAAGTGATAAATTTCAGATGAGAACCATGCAGATGGGCAATAAATTTCTAAAAGGCTGTTTTAAATTCTTGGAAATTACTCAAGCTAGATGGATGAGAATAGGACTCAAAGAACCCCTGACTCATGGGATTGAACTCTCAGGACATAGAGCTGCATGTTTAGAAGTGATTAAGAGTGCCTTCACTTAAGAAGGTGGTGACCCTGTGGAATTTTCCACCTCAGAATAATATGGAAGCCAAATCACTGAACATGTGTACAGAGATAGATTTCTTGACACAATAAGTATGAAGAGAAATGGGAAGAGAGCTGGGATAGGAAGAGAACAATCAGGACAGAGAATAGGTTGCATTCATATTGAATGATCAAGGAAGCTCCAAGTGCTCAAAGGACTGTTTCTCAAAGTTAGGTTCATCCAGCACGGAAACAGGCATGCCCAACTCATCCCTGGCTGCATCACTTTCTGGTACGGGAACTGCACTTCACTCAATTGCAGGACTCTGCAGTGAGTGGTGCAGATAGCCCAGCGCATCTGCAAATGTAAACTTCCAACTATTCAGGACATTTACAGTGACAGATGCATAATAAGGGCCCAAAGGATCATTGGGGACCCGAGTGACCCCAACCACAAACTGTTCTAACTGCTACCATCCCGGAAACAGTACCACAGCACTAAAGTCAGGACCAACAGGCTCCGGGACAGCTCCTTCCACCAGGCCATCAGACTGACTAATTCATGCTGATACAATTGTATTTCCATGCTATATTGACTGTCCTGTTGTATGTACTATTTGTTACAAATTTACTATAAATTGCAGATTGCATTTAGACAGAGACATAACGTAAGGATTTTCACTTCGTCATGTATGTGAAGGATGTAAGAAATAAAGTCAATTCAATTCATCCATGCTATCCTGCCCAATGAGCTAGAACCACCTGCTTGCATTTGGCCCATTGCCCTCTATATCTCTGTCCATGAACTTACCTAGATGACTTTTAAATGTTGCTAGTGTGCCCACCTTGACTACTTCTAGAAGCCCTTTATGTTCCTTTTAAACCTTGCACTTCAGATCTTAAACGTATGCCTTCTTGCTTTTAGCAGTCCTTCCTTGGGGAAAAAAGATTGCGCTTCCACCCTGTCTGCATCCCTCACTACTCTCATTTTGTTATGATTTCTATGTTTGAAACACAGCTAAGTGTGTTAAGTTAAAAGCTGAATATTCCAAATTCCCAGTATTTTCAGTAAATGCAGGGAATGGGGTCAAGTCCTACACAAAGGAAAGCAACGTCATTAATGAGTTTAGTCCATTTAGAACACAATATTTAAAAGCACAGCAGCATTACTTCCTCAGAAAGACTGAAGACATTTGGTAGGTCCCTGCAGATCCTTAACAATGTTTACAAACGCTGTACAGAAAGCATCCTGTCTGGATTAATCACTGTTTGGTATGACAACTACTCTGCCCAAAACTCCGAAGAGCTGAGAGTTGTGGACCCAGTTCAATCCATCTTGAAAACCAGCTTTCCCCATGGACTCTGTTTACACCTCTTGGTCCACATCACTAGGTGTAGGACCAGTTATTACCCTTCAACTATCAGGCTCCTGAACCAGCATCGTTAACTTCACTTACCTGAATACTGATCTGCTTCCACAACCTACGAACTCACTTTCAAGAACTCTTCAACTGACATTCTCAGTATTCCTTTGCCTCCGCTGCATCTGTTCCCAGGACACAGCTTTCCATTCCAGGACATCAGAAATCTTTTCCTCCTGCCTCCATTAGTGATGCTGCTCACCCGTATCCCCTTCATTTCCTGAGTATCCGCACTCACCCCATCTTCTTGCTGTCTTAACAGTAGGGACTTGCCTACCATCCCATCAGATCAGCCTCCACAAGTTCCGCCATCTCCCAAGGGAGCCTACAACTAAGCATACACTTACCTCCTCCACCCCACTCTGCTCCCTCCACAATTCCCTTGTCCATTCTACCCTCCCCTCTAATCTTCCTCCCAGCATTTATCCCTGCAAGCAGCCCAAGTGTTACATCTGTCCATACACCTCCTCCCTCACCTCCAATTCAGGGTCCCTAACAGTCCTTCCGGGCAAGGCAACACTTCACCCAAGAATCTGCTCAGGTCATCTATTGTGTCTCATGCAGCCTCTTCTGCATTGTTGAGAACCATCTCAAATTGGGGGACAACTTCCTCAAGCACCTCCGCTCTATCCACCACCAGTGGAACTTCACAGTGGCCAAACATTTTAATTCCGATTCCCATTCCTATTCTGACATGTCGGTCTATGACCTCTTCTTGAGCCACGGTGAAGCCACCCTCAGGGTGGAGTAGCAACACCTTATATTCCATCTAGGTAGCCTCCAACCTGAGGCATGAATATACCTTGTGGTAAAAAATAACCTTCCCTGCCCACCTTCCTCTATTCCCCACTCTGACCTTTTACTTTTTCTCACCAGCCTATCACTTTCCCCTGGATCCCCTCCTCCTTTTCCTTCTCCTATGATCACTTATCAGATTCCTTCTTTCAGAGGGTGTTTAGAGATGGAAATAGGGAGGAGCTGAGAACAATACAGAGGGATCTGAAAGCCAAGATCAGAGAAGCTAAAGACACGTATAGGAGGGAAGCTTGAGTGGAAACTCCAGCAGAACAACATGAGAGAGGTCTGGAGTGAGAGGAGGACCTTCACTGGGTTCCGGCAAACTAGCAACAGAGGAGCTGAAGGCAGTGTGGATAGGGCCAATGAACTTAACCTGTTCTTCAAAAGATTTGACACTGTGGCCCTTGCCCATCCCCCACATGATTCATCTGTTGTCGGCCCCCAACCAACACATACTCCACTCTCCCCTCCTCACAGCCCCCTACCCTGCTCTCGTGACTACACCCCTCCCACACCTGAAACCACCACGGTGGGCTTCTCAGCTGAACAGGTGAGAAGACAGCTGAAATGCCTCTACCCAAGCAAGGCTGCAGGCCCTGATAGTGTCAGCCCCAGGGTGCTCAAAGCCTGTGCCCCCCAGCTATGTGGAGTACTTCAGCATGTCTTCATGGCCTGAGTCTCCAGAGGGTTCCTGTGTTGCGGAAGACGTCCTGCCTTGTTCCTGTACCGAAGACGCCGTGCCCCAGTGGCTCCAATGACTACAGACCGGTGGCATTGACCCACGTCATGAAGACCCTGGAGAGACTTGTTCTAGAGCAGCTCCGGTCTATGGTTAGGCCACACTTAGACCCCCTCCAGTTCGCCTATCAGCCCCCTAGGAGTTGAAGATGCCATCGTCTACCTGCTGAACTGTATCTATGCCCACCTGGACAAGCCAGCGAGCACAGTGAAAGTCATGTTTTTTTACTTCTCCAGTGCGTTTAACACCATCTGCCCTGCTCTGCTGGGTGAGAAGCTGACAGTGATGCAGGTGGATGCTTCACTGGTGTTATGGATTATTGATTACCTGACTGGCAGACCACAGTATGTGTGCTTGCAACACTGTGTGTCAGACAGAGTGGTCAGCAGCACTGGGGCTCCACAGGGGACTGTCCTGTCTCCCTTTTTCTTCACCATCTACACCTTGGACTTCAAATACTGCACAGAGTCTTGCCATCTTCAGAAGTTTTCTGATGACTTTGCCATAGTTGGATGCATCAGCAAGGGAGATGAGGCTGAGTACAGGGCTATGGTGGGGAAACTTTGTCACATGGTGCGAGCAGAATCATCTGCAGCTTAATGTGAAAAAGACCAAGGAGCTGGTGATGGTGGTGGAGGGTTAAGGCACTGGTGACCCCTGTTTCCATCCAAGGGGTCAGTGTGGACATGGTGGAGGATTACAAATATCTGGGGATATGAACTGACAATAAACTGGACTGGTCAAAGAACACTGAGGCAGTCTACAAGAAGGGTCAGAGCCGTCTCTATTTCCTGAGGAGACTGCGGTCCTTTAACATCTGCCAAATGATGCTGAGGATGTTCTAAAAGTCTGTGGTGGCCAGTGCTATCATGTTTGCTGTTGTGTGCTGGGGCAGCAGACTGAAGGTAGCAGACACCAACAGAATCAACAAACTCATTGGTAAGGCCAGCGATGTTCAGAGGGTGGAACTGGACTCTCTGATGGTGGTGTCTGAAAAGAGGATGCTGTCCAAGTTGCATGCCATCTTGGACAATGACTCCCATCCACTCCATAATGTACTGGTTAGGCACAGGAGTACATTCAGCCAGAGACTGATTCCACCGAGATGTAACACTGAGCATCACAGGAAGTCATTCCTGTCTGTGGCCATCAAACTTTACAACTCCTCCCTCGGAGTGTCACACACCCTGAGCCAACAGGCTGGTCCTGGATTTATTTCCACTTGGAATGATTAACTTATTATTATTTAATTATTTATAGTTTTATATTGCTATATTTCTACACTATTCTCGGTTGGTGCAGCTGTAACGAAACCCAATTTCCCTTTGGATCAATAAAGTATGTCTGTCTGTCTGTCTTCTCTAGCCCTTTACAGTTCCTTCTCCACCTGGTTTCACCTATCACCTTACAGTGAGCATTCTATTTCCCCAGCCGAACCCCAACCTTTTTATATTGCCATCTTTCCCCTCGCTGCTTAGACCTGAAGAAAGATCTCGGTCTGAAACATCGACTGCTTATTCATTTCTGTTGGTTCTGCCTGATCTGCTGAGTTCCTCCAGCATTTTGTGTGTTGCTTTGGATTTGCAGCATCTGCAGACTTTTCGTGTTCATTATTTATCCATTTGTTATTTATATGCACAATACTGCTAGTGGAATCTGTACAGCAGCCTCTTTTTTTTTAAAAAAAATTCTAAATAATATAGTAGAGTCAAAGAGCAATACAGCATGGATACAGGTCCTTTGGTCCAACACAAGTCCATGCCGATAACAACGCTCAACCAGCTTGTCCCAGTTTCCTGCATTCGGCCATATCCTTCCAAGTACCTACTCAATGCTTAACAAACAAGACTACTGTATCTGCCTCAACCACTTCCTCTGACAGTTTGTTCCATATGCTCACCACTCTGCGTAAAAATATTGTCCATTAAGCACCTTTAGAATCTTCTCCCCCCTCAGCGTAAAACTATGCCCCTAATTTTGGATTTTGCTACCCTGCTGAAAAGACTACTACCATCCATATTCTCTGTCATTGATGATTTAAAAAATCTCTATAATGTCACCCTTCAATCTCCTATGTTCCAAGGAATAAAGACCGAGCTCGACCAACCTCTCCCTTTAACTCAAGCCCTCTCGACCTGGCAAGCCCCATAAATCTTTTCAGTTTAACTAAGTCTATCCTATAATAGGATGACCAAAACTACACATAACACTTCAAGTATGGCCTCACAAAGTTGTTATGATCCCAGCCCCCTCCTTTGTGAAAATCGCAAGAGCACCTGTTGAGGGGGGGTCAGTAGACCCAGGAAGTGGGAGAGAGAGAAACGTGCCGAATAGCACGTTCCACCGGGATGCAAAATAAGGCGACAGTGACTATTGTCTCATGGAGACCACGTGTAAAGCCCTCGGGCAAAGTGGGCTGGTTGAGAGAGAGATTGCATCATCCCAACCTGATTGACACCTGCGACCCCGTGAGGAAGTATAAAGGAGGGTCTAAGGGGGACAGCCCCTTCAGACGCACCAAGAAGACATGAGAGTGATCCCGCCGTAGCAGGAAGCATTTTGAAGAAAGCCACATGCGTTAGATTCCGGGATTGGAATTTGTGGCTGGAATCACGGAAAACCGCTTTTAACTAACATTGGGGAGGGGGAACCAACGCTCCCCCGATTCAACGGAAGCTTCATAAAGACCCGGCAAGTCTTTCCTCTTCTCCCCAATCTCTCTCTCTCTGTCACACCACATGAAACCCAGCGATTCCCAAAAGGCTGAAGCCTGCAGACTTCTGAGTGACTTTTATATTTCCAACGGACAATATATTATCCCCTAGACAACAGTAGAGCTCATTTCTTAATGATGATTATTACTATACCCGCGCTTTAGATTGAGTATTGACGATGTGCATTATCTGAATGTTTGTATTAACCTTACTTTTGTGCCCCTTTACAAATAAAAACGTTTGAAAATAGTGACATCAGGCTTCAACGGACCTCTCTATCTTTGCTGGTAAGTTATCCAGTTACGGGATACGTAACAAAGTATTTATACAACTGCAACATAATGTCTTGCACTTTATGCTCTGACCGATAAAGGCCAGCAATGCTAAACACCTTTTTTCACCAGGCTGGATTCCTTTGATGTGTCTAATAGACAAATATATATCCAGGTTTTATGACACTTAGGTAGTACTGTAAACAGAGACAGATTAACTGATAGATTAGGTGAATCAGCAGATCTGGAGCAAATGATATTCAATTTGGTTCAAATGGAAAATGTGAAGTCAACCACTGAGGTGTTATACTTAATATACTTAAATGCCTAGAAACTATAAAATGTGGATAGGCAGGAAGATTTGAAGACCCAGGTATAGAAATAACTAAAAGCTTGCGGACAATTAGAAAAGCAGAAAGATGGCTGATATTTCAAGCATGGAATATGCATCAGAGTAACATTAAGTTCTGGTTAGACTGTTTAACTTGGCCCTGGCCTGAACCTCTGAGGAAAAAAAGTGAAGAAATGCAACACATATTCACAGCAGGAAAAATGAAGGGATCCAATATCCTTGCAGGCAAGTTTGCTAGAGCTGTTCAGGTGGGTTAAAACTAATTTGGGATTGGAAATAGAGTGATAGTGATGAAGATGAGGTAGCTGGTTTCCAAACTGAGGCAAATGTGTAGTGAGACTCCTGGTAAGGAGAGACTGAGGATAAGGCAAAATTGCAGTCAACAGGATGAGTTGCAATGTAAAAGCTGGACAAAATTGAAAAAGGTGAATACAGGACCAAAGGTATTATATTTGAATGTACACAGTATATGGAATAAGGCTGATGAACTTGTAGCATAGTTACAGAATGGCAAGCATGATATTGTAGGCATCACTGAATCATGGCCGAAAGAAGATTATAGCTGGAAGCCTGATGTCCAAGGATACACACTATTGAAAGGATAGGTAGAAAGGCAGAGGGTGTGGTGTGGCTTTGTTGGTAAAAAAAAATGATATTAAGTCATTAGAAAGAGGTGACATAGGGTCCAAAGATGTTGAATTGTTGTGGGTAGAGCTAAGGAACTGCAAGGGTAATAAGACCCTGATGGGAACCCCCCCCCCCCCCCAAAACAATTGCAAGGATATGGTCTACAAATTATAATGGAAGATAGAAAATGCTGCCAAAAGGACAAAGTTATGATAGTCATGGGGCATTTTAATATGCAGGAAGATTGGGGAAATCAGGTTGGTGCGCGATTCCAAGAGGGAAAATTTCTAGAAAGCCTACAAAATTTTTTCTTTACAGCAGCTTGCTATTGAGCCCACTAGGGGATCAGCTATTCTGGATTGGGTGTCGTGCAATCAACTGGAATTGATTAGAGAGCTTAAGGTAAAGGAATCTTTAGCAGGATAATTGATCATAACAAGATAAAAGTCACCCTGCAACTAAGAAGAAGCCAAATTCAGACATGTTGGTATTTAGAGTGGAGTAAAGGAAATTACAGAGGCAGGACAGAGGAGCTGATCAGAATTGACTGGAGAAGAGCACTGGCAGACATGGCGGCAGAGCAACAATGGCTGGAATTTCTGGAAGCAATTCCAAAAGCACAGGATATATACATACTAAAGAGTTTAAAGTTTAAAGCAAAATTTATTAGAGTACTTACATCACTACATATAATCCTGAGATTGTTTTTCTGCGTGGTTTCCCTTTTCTGAAGTCTACAAGCAGTTCCTTAGTCTTACTGACATTGTGTGAGAGGTTGTTGTTATTAAACCGCTCAACCAAGCTTTCAATCTCCCTCCTGTATGCTGATTCATCACCCCCTTTGATACAGTCCACAACAGTGGCGTCATCAGCAAACTTGTATATGGTGTTGGAGTTGTACTTAGCTATAGGTGTGAGGAGGAGGAAGTATTCCAAAAGGCAAGATGACACAACTATTGCTAACAAAGGCAGCCAAAGCCTCCATAAAAGCCAAAGAGCAGGCATATAATACAGCAAAAATTTGTGGGATGTTAGGGGATTGGGAAGTTTTTAAACATCAACAGAAGGCAACTAAAAAAGTCTTTAAGAAGGTAAAGATGGAATACCAAAGTAAGCTAGCCAATAATATTAAACAGGGTACCAATAGTTTCTTCAGATATATAAAGAGTCAAAGAGAGGCAAATGTGGATATTGGACTGCAGGAAAACAATGCTGGAGAGGTAGTAATGGGTGGCAAGGAAATAGCGGATGAACAGAATAAGTATTTTGCATTAGATTGCGAAAGGCACTAGCAGTATAGGGGCACATGATGAGATAGGCCATAGTCACTATGGTTTCCTCAAGAGAATATTTTGCCTGACAAATCTGTTGGAAATCTTTGAAGAAATAACAAACAGGATAGACAAAGGAGAATAGGTTGATATTGTGTACTTGGATTTTCAGAAGGCCTTTGACAAAGCTGCTTAACAAGCTATGAGCCCATGATATTACAGGAAAGTTCTAGCATGGATAAAGCAATGGCTGATTGACAGGAGGCAAAGAGTGGGAATAAAGGGAGCCTTTTCTGATTGGCTGCTGGTAACTGGTGGTGTTCCACAAATGTCTGTGCTGGGACTGATTATTTTACGTTATATGTCAATTATTTAGATGATGGAATTGATGGCTTTGTTGCAAAGTTTGAAAATAATATGAAGATAGGTGGAGGGGAAGAAAGTTTTGAAGAAATAGGGAGGCTACAGAAGGACTTAGACAAATTGGGCAACAAGTGGCAGAGGGAATAGAGTTTTGGGAAGTATGTTCATGCACATTCGTAGAAGAGATGAAAGGGTTGACCATCTGAGGTGCAACGGGATTTGGAAGTAAGGATGTAACGTTGAGAAAGCACTGGTGAGGCCTTACTTGGAGTATTGTGCGTAGTTTTTGGCCTCTCATTTTAGAAAGGATATGCTGAAACTGAAGAGAATTCAAAGGAGGTTCACAAAAATGATTCCAAGAGTAAATGGCTGGTCATATGAAGAAAGCTTGATAGCTCTGGGCATGTGCTCACTGGAATTTAGAAGAATGAGCAGTGGCTTAATTGAAACCTATTGAATGGTAGAAGGATGTTTCCTTTGGTGGTGGTGGTGTCTAAGACCAGAGGACACAGCCTCAAAATAGAGGGGTATCCTTTTAGAATCAAGATGAGGAGCAATTTCTTTTTCCAGAGAGTGGTGAATCTGTGGAGGAAGAGCCTTTATATATATTTAAGGAGAGGTTGATAGATTCTTGATTGGTGAGAGTATAATGGGAATAGAAGGGGAAGGCAGGAGAGGGAAAATGGACCAACCATGATGAAATTGCAGAGCAGACTTGATGGCCAAATTCTTCTCCTATGTCTTATGGTCTTACATTCTGACAACAGGTATTAGCAGATTTTAACGCTGAGTTTAAAAAATGAAGATATGATTCAGTTCAATGTTAAGGCAAGGGTATAGTTCCATGATGGGTAGATAATGGAATACAAATCACCCACGAACTAACTGAGTATTGGAAATGGCCCAAGAGGCCTATTTTTAATGACACTTTCCATACTGTACAATCTCTTCAAGGTTAGATAAAGGCAACCTTGTCTTATGAGCCATGTCCTTAAAAATTAAATGCAAATTGCTAAACATGGAAAAGTAGCATCATAGCTGAAGAACAGATATTCACCTCATTAGCTTTGCTCAATTCAGACCCTAATGAAGGATTATTTGTGTGAACATGCAAAAAATTATTGCCTTTCCCATGGGTCCCATTAAAGATAAAAATATCTTTTAAACAGTTGTAAACTTTCTTAAAATACGCTCAGTGGCCTCTTTATTAAGTACAGGAGTGAAAACCCGGTGTAGTAGTTGTCTGCTGCTGTAGCCCATCCACGTCAAGGTTTGATGTGCTGTGCATTCAGAGATGCTTTTCTGCACACCACTATTGCAATGCGTGGTTATTTGAGTTACTGCTGCCTTCTTGTCAGCTTGACCCAGTCTGGCCATCGTCCTCTAACCTTTTTCATTAACAAGGTCTTTTCCACCGACAGAACTGCCGCTCATTGGATGTTGTTTTTCACACCATTCTCTGTAAGCGATGAGACTGTTGTGCATGAAAATCCCAAGAAAACAAATTTCTGTGATACCCAAATAAGCCTGTCTGGCACCAACAATCCACGGTCAAGGTCACTCAGATCACGTTTCTTCCCCATTCTGATGTTTGGTTTAAACAACAACTCAACCTGTTGACCATGTGTGCATGCTTTTATGTACTAAGCTGCTGCCACATGATTGGCTGATTATATATTAACAAGCAGGTGTACCTAATAAAGTGGCCACTGATAATATGTACAGCTATCTTAATTTTTTAAAGACTCAAGTGCTTCTTAAAAAAATACATATACCTTCATAAACTGCTCCGTTCTGTTCTTGCTCTACAGCTTTCAGGAACAATTCTTTAGCCTGAAAAATAAATTCATAGGCAAACTGTTACATTGGGAGGGGGCATATGATGTCATATTCTTGAAAATATAACTGAACTTGAATCACAGCTAGTATATTTGTCTGCAACGTGAAGCCAAATGGCAACTCAAGCTTCCTTTTGAATTTCATATTCAGTTCATGTGTTGTTTCTCCAACTACAAATATTGGAGAAAAATAAAACATTTTATAACATTTAAGTGATTCTTGTAAAAAGCTCTTTGCCTTTGTTCTAACTTGGGGGATCTACCATTAAGGACCCCTATATCTTGGGACATGTCCTATTCTCCTTACTACCATCAGGGTGGTAGTACAGGAGCCTGAATACATACACCCAACATTTTTGGAACTGCTTCTTCCTCTCTGCCATCAGTTTTCTGAACGGACAATTAACCCATGAATATTACTTCATCATTATTTTTGCTCTCTTTTTGTACTAATGATTTTAGTTTTTTATATACAGTATACTGTACATACAATTCTTATTGTAGATATTATTAATTGTCCTTTTATTTGGGCTCTATTTTAAGATTACTTACATTACATCCTTCTTAAAAAGCCCAGCCTTGTTTTATTACCTGCTTCAATAAAACGATCTTTATACATCCTTTCCTTTCTCAGAACCAGATATTACAACTCACTAAGCTTTGAGGTGAATATAACTCCTAGAGACAAAAGCACACAGCTTTTTTTAAAAAAAGTTGCATTGTTCATTTGATGACAGCTAAGTTTTCCACATTCAAAGATATCAGCTACAGGTGAGCATTGTAAACATGCTGTGTTGAAGCCAGAATATACAGCAACACATGCAGTTCAGAATCAGTTTAATATCACAGGCATATGTCGTGAAACATGTTGCTTTGTGGCACTCTTGGGTGTGTTTGTTGTAAATGCAAATAATGCATTTCACTGTACACTTCGATGTACCTGTGATAAGTAAATCTGAATCTGCAATATATTTTGTGAATCACTACATAAGTTACCTTTTCTTCACGAGCAAGTTCCTGTTTTCCTTTGGTACCCAAAGATTTGAAAGAAAGCCCCTTTGCAGAGATTCTTCCGTGTTCCACTTCTGATCCATTAGAGCTGCCATTTGGAGTCAGCTCAGACATCCACTGAGCGCGAAACACATTAAGTTCCTCCTCAAAAAATAAATAACATCTCCATTTAACTATTTAAATACGATTTGCCTAGATCTAAAAGACATCCAGAAGTGATTATTTATCTTTTATCCTTTGCAAAATATACCCAGAGGCAATAGTTCATAGAATCAGACTAAACTATGGCCTACACTACCATCACGAATAGAACAGTCAGGTTGACAGCATGATCATCGATTTCCATCACATCAAAAATTTCTCCCCGCTACCCCTTCTCTTTAAAAAAAAATATTTTTATTAATTTTAAATAAACATGAATGAAACATGAATAGAGTTTGAAAGTACATAATTAATAGGTTAAGTATACATTCATATATGACCTCCCAAACTCATAGTAATTATGAAAAAAGGGAGTAAATAAGAAGAAAAAAAATCCCCAAAAAAGAAAAGAAAAACCTAACCAACATGGCCATTGCATTATGTCAAATATACATAGTAGCGTCAGTAACTCCGCACCTCCATTCAAATAATTAAGGATAACAGAAGCAGGGTTTAGGAAAAGTCAGTTTAACAGATATGAAAATGTTGGATAAATGGTCTCCAAGTTTCTTCAAATTTAACTGAAGAATCAAAGAAAACACTTCTAATTTTTTCTAAGCTCAAACAAGAGATTGCTTGAGAAAACCACTGAAATATAGTTGGAGGATTAATTTCTTTCCAGTTCAATAGGATGGATCTTCTAGCCATTAATGTTAGAAATGCAATCATCCGCCGGGCTGAGGGGGATAAACAAATATTATCCACTGTAACGTTCTCCTTCGCGTGTCACGAACGCCGAATTTAACGTCGAGATAAACCACAGTTAATAAGAACCAGATCGCAGCAAGATTAACCATTTACTGTTCACTCTTCACATTAACATATGGTGAAAACTGTTGATAAAACAATACAAGATTGATACAGTATTTGTTCCTTCCTTAATATCACATTTCAAGTGTAAATACTTGCAAAGGTGACTATAACTACATTACACTAAGGTGCAGTATACAGGGAGAGTTTACCTGCTCCATTGACTACTTTAAATACACTTCCATGCAAACTATCCGCGACTCTTTAACTAACGAAAGCATAAACATTATCTACCGTCGTTACTTCTAACAGGATCGGCATTAACATCTTAGTTCAATATATCGATTATCTATTAACTTACAGCGTTGCTCTCACTGTGATTTCTCATGCCTGCAAAACAACTTCTGCTCAGGTGAGCCTCGTGGTAAGCCCCCACCCTCGCGCTAATTTCAAACCGGTATTTTCCCACAAGACGCGGCGAAACCGGATGTGACGTCATCGCATGCCGATATATTTTACATGCAATGAATATACTTTAAACACTTCTAATTCTAACTAGAAAATACTATTGAATGAATTACTAAGCGAAAATATTATAAACTAAATAACTGTCGTAAAGACAGCACACTCCCCGCTTGACCTTCGTAAGGTCACAATGAGCAGAGTACAAAACTTAGTCTCTTAATCAGTCATTGGGTAGAAGTAGAATAACTTCTGTAACTGGCCTTTGGTAAATTTTCACATCGCCTTGGTCGGTAGTCTTCAATTCGATCTTCCTGACATCTTCATTCTAGCCGTTGGCCAGCTGTTGCGGGCGATTTGCTTGTCCCTGAGCAGGACTAAGTCTCCAACTTGAAGATTCCTGTGGGGTTCTGTCCACTTTTGTCTCTGTTGCAACAAAGGTAGATATTTTTGTCTCCAGCGAGGCCAGAACTGATTTGCCAGAGCCTGGACTTGTCTCCATTGCTTTGTGTACAAATCCTTGTCTGAGAAGTCTCCTGGTGGAGGAGGTGCTCCTGCCTTCTGCGTAAGGAGCGTTGATGGCGAAAGTATAAAGGGGTTTTCTGGGTCAGAAGACACAGGTAGGAATGACTGTGCGTTTATAATGGCTGTGACCTCTGCCATTAGGGTGCACAGTACCTCGTGGGCCAATCGGGTGCGTTGCTGCATCTCAGGTTTCCTTTTCTGGATTTTCCGTAAGGACGTGAACCGTTTGACTGCCTGCTCTTTGTTATCTGGTGAGCGCTGGCGTGGTTCTCTGAAAGGCAATGGGGCAACCCCATTATTTGCTTCATCTCTGAAGACCTTGGTGTCTTTGGGTTTTAAAGAAATGGTATCTTGAGCTGATTGTGCAAGTTTGTTTCCGTGCTCGGCTTGAACGAAAACTGACTGACCTAGCGTCTCGTCGGTTACTTTATGCTTGGTAATGTCTTGTTGTGCTTCTTTAGGGTACACCTCAGTGAGGCAGATCTTGGAACAAGAACGGCTTGACTGAGTTTGACTGCAAACTTCTGTACAGTTCGAGCTGACAATTGTTGTCCTGGAGTGAACCTCTCCCTCCCCGCCGTCCTGTTGTGGGGGTGAAGGAGCGTTGTCGGTTCTTTCATTCTTGACTTCATCACGGAGCCGTGAGGGTAAATTTCCTTCCTCGTATGGATGTGATGCAATCGTGACTCTCTGAGGTTCCTCGTAGCTGGGGAAGTTATCGAATACGTATGGAGAGGGGAGACGAGCCTGCTGTCTATTTGAGACTGTACATAGTCGCTTGTGCGTTCCAGTCTGGTCCTTTCTAAAGTAGATCTTACTGCGGTCAGATCACGCGACCCTTCAGCTTCTTCTATGTACTTTGCTTCCGCCATGGCAGCTTCTTCTTCTCTTTCTAGCTGCAGCACTTGCAACTCTGTCGATATTTTTGCCATTTCCAACTGGGTTTCGGCTTCTCTGGCGGCCTCTTCTCTTTGTCTGGCAGCCTTTTCTTTCTGGATTTCGGCTTCTCTGATGGCCAGTTTCATTTTCAAAACTGCTTTTTGTCTGGCGTAACGCAGTCGCACCTTGGCGGCTTCTGCCTTGGCTCTTGCCTGGGTGGACTTACTTGATGTCGGTTTACCGCCCTTGTCGCTGGGCGCCATCGACTTGATGCTGGATCGAGCTGACATTGCAGCACTTGAAACACCTGATAATGTCGCTTTTTCACTGTAACGTTCTCCTTCGCGTGTCACGAACGCCGAATTTAACGTCGAGATAAACCACAGTTAATAAGAAACAGATTGCAGCAAGATTAACCATTTACTGTTCACTCTTCACATTAACATATGGTGAAAACTGTTGATAAAACAATACAAGATTGATACAGTATTTGTTCCTTCCTTAATATCACATTTCAAGTGTAAATACTTGCAAAGGTGACTATAACTACATTACACTAAGGTGCAGTATACAGGGAGAGTTTACCTGCTCCATTGACTACTTTAAATACACTTCCATGCAAACTATCCGCGACTCTTTAACTAACGAAAGCATAAACATTATCGACCGTCGTTACTTCTAACAGGATCGGCATTAAAATCTTAGTTCAATATATCGATTATCTATTAACTTACAGCGTTGCTCTCACTGTGATTTCTCATGCCTGCAAAACAACTTCTGCTCAGGTGAGCCTCGTGGTAAGCCCCCACCCTCGCGCTAATTTCAAACCGGTATTTTCCCACAAGATGCGGCGAAACCGGATGTGACGTCATCGCATGCCGATATTTTTTACATGCAATGAATATACTTTAAACACTTCTAATTCTAACTAGAAAATACTATTGAATGAATTACTAAGCGAAAATATTATAAACTAAATAACTGTCGTAAAGACAGCACATCCACCATTGGTAAATCAAAAATTGCTGTAATAGGATGCGGTTGCAATTTCATATTCAGAACTGTTGAAATAATACCGAAAATAACTTTCCAATAATTTTGCAAACAAGTGCAAGAACAAAACATGTGGGGCAATGAAGCTACTTCAGAATGACATCTGTCACAGGTTGGATTAACATGAGAGTAAAATCGAGTAAGTTTATCTTTGGACATGTAGCGGTGTGCTACATGCAGCGCTGAAATAACGACATGGAGTCAGTAAACTGCAGTTAAAAAAAGATTTTATTCGAACTTCGTGGCCTCACTTTAAAGCCTCCCTGATCCCGCCCTCCCCAGGTGCGGATGCTGTAGGGGGCACGCATTCACAGTCCCGTGCGGGCTTTTCCCGTTGTTGGTGAAGCAGACCTGGTGCCCTTTTGGGACTGGCCTTTATGTCGGTGCGCTGGCTATTTGCTATTTGTGAGCCGGTTCGAGTGCGCTAGGAAGTGGGTCGCCACATACCCCCCCCCCCCCCGAACCGGCGATACACCCCCCCAATGTCCACAGTCTGGGCCGGACCCTGTTTGGGAGGTCGGCCTCTGCGCCGCGGTGCCAGAAACTCGACCGGTTGCACCACTTCCACATGGGCCGGTTTGAGTCGGCCCACTGTGAAAACCTCCTCTCTCCCCCCAACGTCCAGCACGAACGTGGACCCGTTGTTCCTGATCACCGTAAACTGCCCCTCGTAGAGCCGTTGCAGCGGTGGCCGATGCCTGCCCCTTCGTACAAACACAAACTTACAGTTCTGCAGGTCTTTGGGTACGCAGGTCGGGTTCTGCCCATGCTGCGAAGTGGGTATGGGGGCCAGGTTGCCGAGCCTCTCGCGTAGTCTGCCCAGGACTGCTGCGGGTTCTTCGTCGTGCCCCCTTGGGGCTGGTATGAACTCCCTGGGGACGACCAGGGGTGCGCCGTACACCAACTCGGCCGACGAGGTGTGCAGATCGTCTTTGGCACCGTGCGGATGCCGACTAGGACCCAGGGAAGCTCATCCACCCAGTTAGCTCCTCGCAGGTGGGCCATGAGAGCCGACTTTAGGTGACGGCGGAAATGCTCCACCAGGCCATTCAACTGTGGGTGGTAGGCAGTTGTGTGGTGCAGCTGTGTCCCCAAAAGGCTGGCCATAGCTGACCACAGGCTGGAGGTGAACTGGGCACCTCTGTCGGAGGTATAATGTGGGCCGGTACACCAAAGTGGGATCGCCTCTGGCCATCTGGTGAACTGGTCCACGATAGTGAGGAGGTGCCACGCTCCGCGTGACACTGGCAGGGGGTCCACGATATCCACATGAATGTGGTCAAAATGCTGGTGGGTGGGGTAGAACTGCTGCGGCAGAGCTTTGGTGTGCCGCTGCACCTTGACCATCTGGCAGTGCATGCACGTTCTGGTCCATTCACTGACCTGCTTGCGGAGTCCGTGCCAAACGAACCTGCTGGAGATCATCCGGACAGTTGTCCTGATGGAGGTGTGTGCTAAGTTATGAACGGAGTCAAAAATGCATCACTGCCAGGTTGCCTGGACAACAGGACGGGGTTGGCCGGTGGTGACGTCACAGAGTAGGGTCCTCTCACCTGGGCCTACGGGGAGGTCCTGGAGCTGCAAACCGGAGACTGCGGTTCTGTAACTAGGGATCTCCTCGTCTGCCTGCTGCACCTCTGCCAGCGCCTCAAAGTCTACCCCTTGGGAAAGGGCATGAATGTTAGGGCAAGACAGCGCGTCCGCCACAGCATTGTCCTTACCCGAGATATGTCGGACATCCGTCGTGTATTCAGAGATGTAGGACAGATGGCGCTGCTGGCGGGACGACCAGGGATCGGACACCTTCGTGAACATAAAGGTAAGTGGCTTCTGGTCCATGAACACGGTGAAGGGCCTACCTTCTAAGAAGTACCTGAAATGCCGGATTGCCAGGTATAGCGCCAACAGTTCCCGGTCGAAAGCACTGTATTTGAGCTTGGGTGGCCACAGCTGTTTGCTGAAAAACTCCAGGGGTTGCCAGCAACACTCGATGAGTTGCTCCAGTAACCCACCGACTGCCATGTTAGATGCGTCCACTGTGAAGGTGGTAGGGACGTCCATTCTGGGGTGCACTAGCATCGTGGCTTTTGCCAAGGCTTCTTTCGTTTTAATGAAAGCGGCGGCGGACTCCTCATCCCAGGCAATGTCCTTGCCCTTACCCGACATCAGGGTGAACAGGGGGCGCATGATTCAGGCAGCTGAAGGGAGGAAGCTGTGGTAGAAATTTACCATACCCACGAATTCCTGAAGGCCTTTGATTGTGGTGGGTTGGGGAAAATGGCGGACCGCGTCTACCTTAGCGGGCTGAGGGGTTGCCCTGTCTTTTGTAATCCTGTGGCCCTGGAAGTCGATGGTGTCGAGCCTGAACTGGCATTTGGCCGGGTTGATTGTTAGACTGTATTCACTCAGTCGGGCGTAGAGTTGACGGAGGTGGGACAGATGCTCCTGACGACTGCTGCTGGCTATGAGGATGTCATCCAAATAGATGAATACGAAGTCCTGGTTGCGTCCCACCGCGTCCATTAACCGCTGGAACGTCTGTGCGGCATTCTTCAGGCCAAATGGCATGCGGAGGAACTCGAAAAGGCCAAAAGGGGTGATGAGTGCCGTTTTGGGGACGTCGTCCGGATGCACTGGGATTTGATGGTATCCCTGGACGAGGTCTACCTTGGAGAAGATCCGTGCGCCGTGCAGGTTTGCTGCAAAGTCCTGAATGTGCGGCACAGGGTAGAGGTCCGGTGTGGTAGCCTCGTTCAGCCTGCGGTAGTCACCTCATGGTCTCCAGCCCCCTGTCGCTTTGGGCACCATGTGCGGAGGGAGGCCCATGGGCTGTCGGACCGCCGTATGATCCCCAATTCCTCCATCCTCTTGAACTCCTCCTTCGCCAGTTGGAGCTTGTCTGGGGGAAGCCTTCGAGGACGGGCATGGAGGGGTGGTCCCTGGGTTGGGATGTGGTGCTATACGCCGTGTCTGGGCATGGCTGCCGTGAACTGTGGTGCCAGAACCGATGGGAAATCTGCCAGGTCTCTGATGAAGTCATTGTCAGACAGCGCGATGGAGTCGAGGTGTGCGGCTGGCAACTGGGCTGCACCCAGGAAGAACGTCTGGAAGGTCTTGGTGTGGACCAGTCTCTGCCTTGGCAGGTCGACCAGCAGGCTGTGAGACCGTAAAAAATCCGCACCCAGAAGCGGTTGGGCTACGGCGGCCAGAGTGAAATCCCATGTGAACCGGCTGGAGCCGGACTGTAGCTGCACTGTACGGGTGCTGTAGGTCCTTACTGTGCTGCCGTTCATAGCCCTCAGGGTGGGACCCAGTGCTCTGTTGTGGGTGTCATAACTCGTCAGAGGTAAGACACTGATCTCGGCACCGGTGTCAACCAAAAAACAGCGTCCTGACTGCTTGTCCCACACATACAGGAGGCTATCCTGATGGCAAGCCGCCGTAGCCATTAGCGGCGGCTGGCCCTGGCGTTTCCTGGGAACTTGCAGGGTGGGTGACAGCAGTGGGCTTCTGTGCCCCACCGCTGGTGGTAGAAGCACCATTGTTCGTTGGGCTCCTCACCCCTGCCTCTGGGGTTAGCGGGCTCTATGGCCGGGCCTGGTCTGGTTTGCTGCTGGGAGCGTGGCCTGGTGATCTGTGCGAAAGACGCCCCACTCACCTTATTGGTGTTCCACAGCACGTCTGCCCGGGCCGCCACCTTCCAGGGGTCGATGAAATCCGCATCCAACAGCAGCAGGCGTATGTTCTCGGGCAGCTGCTCCAGGAATGCCTGCTCGAACATGAGGCAGGGCTTGTGTCCTCCAGCCAGAGACAATATCTCATTCATTAAAGCCGATGGAGGTCTGTCTCCCAAACCATCCAGGTGCAGTAAACGGGCAGCCCGCTCACGCCATGAGAGTCCGAAAGTCCTTATGAGTAAGGCTTTGAATTCCAGGTACTTGCCATCCGCTGGGGGAGACTGTACGAACTCCTCAACCTGGGCTGCTGTGTCCTGGTCGAGGGAGCTCAACACGTGTGTCCTCTGAGGTTATCTGCCAAACGTGGAATTGGGCTTCTGCTTGCTGGAACCACAGGTGAGGTCGCAGCGTCCAGGCTTGGCAGTTTCAACGAAACTGCATGAACAAATGTGGCGTCGTTCATCTCCTGTCCAAAAGTCGTTTGGACCATCGGGGTCACCAATTGTAGCGGTGTGCTACACGCAGTGCTGAAATAACGACACGGAGTCGGTAAACTGCAGTTAAAGAAGATTTTATTCGAACTTTGCTTTAAAGCCTCCCTGATCCCACCCTCCCCGGGCGTGGATGCTGTAGGAGGCACGTATTCACAGTCCCGCATGAGCTTTTCCCTTTGTTAGAGAAGCAGACCTGGCGCCCTTTTGGGACTGGTCTTCATGCCGGCGCGCTGGCTATTAGTAGGCCAGTTTGAGTGCGCTAGGAAGTGGGTTGCCACAATACTCTTCTTTTTCAGCAAGTAGAACAACAGATAACATAATTGTTAAGCAAACTTTAAGGATCTGGTGTCAATTTAGAAAATTTTTTGGTTTACCGAATTTTTCATTATCATCTCCCATTCTCAATTATTTTTTATTCCTTCCGTGGCTGAGAAAGTCTTTAAAGATTGGGATGAATTAGGTATTAAGTGTTTTTGGGACTTGTTTATCTCAGGATCTCCTGCTTCATTTGGCCAATTATAAAATAAAATTGCACTCCCAAAATCACATTTTAAAAAGATACCTTCAAATTAGAGATTTTCTACGTTTCCAATTAGCTACTTTTCCTATAGGTCCTGATAAAAATTTACTGGACGATCTTTTAAATTTAAAACCTTTTGCTAATGGTTCTATTACCAGTATCTATAACTTGTTGATTGATTCTAGACAAGACTTTTTAGATAAAATAAAAAAAGCTTGGGAGAATGACCTAAATTGTCAGATTTCTGATGATAGATGGAATAAAATTCTTATAAGGGTTAATAAATCATCTTTCTGTGCTTGTCATTCTCTTCTACAATTTAAAGTGGTTCATAGAGCTTACATTTCAAAACAGAAGCTCTCCAGTTTTTACCCGAATGTTTCTCCAATTTGTAATAATTGCAACTCTGCTGATGCCTCTTTAATTCATATGTTTTGGTTTTGCCCTACAATTGAAAAGTTTTGGCAGTAAGTATTTCATACCTTCTCTCAACTTTTTAGGGTCCACTTTGACCCAAATCCCCTTACTGCCTTGTTTGGTATTATTGCAAATGAAGATATAACTCTAAATACTCCAAACCTACAGGTATTAGTTTTTACCTCTCTTTTAGCAAGAAGAGCGATCTTGCTTAAATGGAAGGAGTCTACCCCTCCTAAACATCTTCAATGGCTACGTGCTATTATGTCGTATTTAAATTTAGAAAAGATCCGCTGCTCAGTCTTAAATTCGAAACAATCTTTTTATGATATTTGGGGACCTTTCCTAAATTACTTTTCCAATTCATAAAGTTTAACAGTGCACAGACTTTTATGTATATTTTTATCTTCTCTTCTTAAGTGAATGTTTTTTTTTCTAATTATCCATTGTCATCCATCAGCATTTTTCTTTGGTAGTTGGTAGGGGGTTGACTTTTTATATATATAAAAAATTTCTTTTATGATGTATGACCTATCTTTAAATTTTTGATTACAGAGTGGTATACATTTATGTGTTATGCTATAACATTTTGATCAGTTTTATTACAATATATGAATGTACAGAAGTTATGTTGAGACGTATCTATGTGTTGCACTCTGTAAATCTTTTTTTCTTCTGAATAAAATATTGCAAAAAGAAAGAAGACTGCTGTCATGAATTATAAATCTGAGAAGAGACTGAAGGGTCATTACCTGAAGATTTGCTTCTTCAGCTCTTTCATTGTCTTCAACATCAATGACACCAGTGTAATCATCTTTATCACTGTCTACCTGCTAACAAAAGACAGCCTTTCTTAGTCACATGTGGCCAATCAACCACAGACAGAAAAACAATGCTAAATTTAAAAATTTATAATTGCCAGATATCAACCAACTACAGTTCAGCCCTCGTTATCTGCAGTTTCCGCATTGCACAAATTCAACCAACCGTGGATCGGGAAAACCCGGAAGTTCTCTCTTCAGCACTCGTTGTTTGAGCATGTACAAACTATTTTTTCTTGTCATTATTCCCTAAACAATACAGTATAACAACTATTTACATAGAATTTACATTGTATTAGGTATTATAAGTAATCTAGAGATTAATTAGAAGTACAGGCAGTCCCCGGATTATGAATGAGTTCCGTTCCTGAGTCCGTCTTTAAGTTGTATTTGAAGTCAGAACAGGTACATCCGGTATTATTTAGTGTCAGTTAATAAAATGTTTTTCTTAGTATACAGTATATATTTTACCTTTCTATGCATATAAAATTTAAGAAAAATACGTATTTCAGTAACTAAACCACTGCGTTGCTTAGTAATAATTGTAGCTTTCATCAGGGCAGGACCTTTCACATGCTCCATTAAAATTGTTCCGATCATTGGCCGACTGTAGCCTAATGCTTTTCCAATGACCGATGGCGTTTCACCTCTTTCTGATCACTTTATTACTTCCACCTTATTTTCAATTGTGATCGTGATTATTTTTGTGAACAGAAACATTGCGGATTCAGAGCTGCACCAGGTCCTAATGTCCACCGCACTGAGACAAGTTAAATAAAGTCCGGGGTTCCGCTGGGTCCTAAAGACCACTGCACCGAGTCAGGTTAAATAAGGGACTTGAGCATCCATGATTTTTGGTATCCACAGGGGGGTCCCGGAACCAATCCCCCATGGATAAAGAGGGCCGACTGTACAGTACTTTTGAACCCGACATTTAATAACATAGCTAACAACAGTATTACATTACATTGCTATGAATATATACATTACATGTCTACAGGATGTGTTGGAAGGCAGAATACAGTTGGGATTTCTGGTAAACTCTCATAATAATGAATGCATATACTTACAGAAGCAAGAAAATGGCTTTTACTTCTGAATACTTCAAAATAATGCATATACTTTGATGATAAATTTACTCTGAACTTTTATTTTACACGGACTCCAAAGTGGTGAAGTATTTGGCTACTTTTTTGACAGCATTCGTAAGATTTGCCGATTTTAAGCTTTATTTTGCGGTCAAGATTGAATTTAAACAATTACAGAAGATGACCTTGTGACTCTGACATACAACCATGGGGACACACATGTATATCAAATACACTGAGCATCAGCACAGTGGATTTGTTTTGGTTCATCCAGAACAAAGCAATATTTAAAGCAGAAAATCACAATTAGTTCTCCAAAGCTTGATTTTGAGTGTCTGCAGCATGTTAGACCACTAGTCATAGAAGCAGAATTAGGCCAGTTGGTCTCGAGTCTGCTCTGCCATTCCACCATGGCTGATTTATTGTCCTTCGCAACCCCATTCTCTTACCTTCTCTCCGTAACCTTTGATGCCCTGACCAATCAAAAACCAATCAACCTCCATTTCAAATATACCCAATAACTTAGCCTCTAACTTGTCTGTGGCAATGAATTCCATAAATCCACCACCTTCTGGCTAAAGAAATTTCTCCTCATCTCTTCTAAAGAAACGCTCTTATATTCTGAGGCTGCAGGTTGCACGTTGACTGCAGGTTGCATTTTCGCGCTCTGACCCCAAATTTTAAGGCCTTCTTTCTGTTTAATCTTAAATGTTAATTCACAATCTTCGAGGCCATCTTTCTCTCGGCACTTTAAAAACATACAGTATATGTATGCTACCATATACTATCCTGAAATTCATTTTATTGCAGGCATTCATAGTAAATACAGAAAAAAACAAGCAAAATAATAATAAATGAGCAATAAATAGAGAACATGAGATGAAGAGCTCTTGAAAGTGAGTCCAAAGATTGTGGGAGCAGTTCAATATTGGGGTGTTGGAAGTAATGCCTTTGGATCAATAAGTTACTGATGACACTTTTTTTTAAAGTTTGAAGCTGAAATGTGACTTTTGCAGTAAGGTTGAACAGTTACCGGTCACTCTATTTCCAGGGAAGCCAAAATTTAAAAAAATGTAAGTGCTGAATTTTCACTTTAGGTCAAATTAGGCTAGCTGAGTACTGACCTCATGGATAGAGGAAGTAGTAATTACACAAAATATTTCATGCACTTTTTGATCAGTTCCTTAGTCCCTGAAAGACCAAGATATAAACCAGCTCTGTGCAGTTTAACCAACCTGAATTGTGTTTCATGTACGCATTCTGCAGATACTAGAAATCCACAGTTCCTCCAGCATTTTGAGTGTTACTGTGTTTTATGTGCCATGCTGATACACTTCATGCATCAAAATGTTTGCCTACTTCTCTAATCCTGATGCTGCAGCTTGCTTCCCTTTCTTGTTAGTTATCAGTCAATCAACAAATTTGACTGGTGCATGTGTCAGTGCAAATGTCCACATACCATTGTATTCATCGCTCATTAATGAAACAGTCCATTCATTTGTTAAATGATTTCGCTAATTGGCACTGATAAATTGGTACAGAGATTAGCACGTTGATTTATTATTGTCATGTATGGAGGTATGGTGGAAAAGATTTTCAATGCCACCCTGATAGATCAATTCATCACAGCAGTGCATTGCAGTACTACAAGGGAAAGCAATAACAATAAAATATTACAACACAGAGATTTCACTTAAAGATCAGCTTATTTTGTCACATGTACATTGAAACAAAGTAAAATGCATTATCTGTGTCAAAACAGATCAGCAATAATCACTTCAAGGAAATGTGAAGATGGTTAAAATTGGACTGGGTCATTCTTTCCCTATCCATCAAAATGATAGGTTACAACGAATGTTCCATGTATCCTTTAGTTTGGAGTGCTTGTCTTTGCATCTTACAGTATTTTATACTTTATTCATTCCCAGCGCCATTTCTTCTGCAGATTGAAATACTTGTATCATTCATTCTGCCTTTGCTGCACATGAAGCTGCTCTTCAGATTCAGTTTATTGTCAGTTAGAAACCACAAATGCAATGCAGTTAAAAAATGAGACAACGTTCCTCCAGAATGATATCACAAAGGCACATGACAAAACAGACTACACCAGAAAATCCACATAACGTTTGGCAATCCCCAATCCAGAGTCCGGAGAGGCTGCTGAGTACTAAAATCACGCTACCACCTTAGCACGTTTCCAGGAAAGGAGCTCCAAACCCACCAGACAAAACAAGACCAAAAACTAAAGCTATAAGACCTGCACAAAACCACATAGTTACAACCTATCTTTGAATGAAACCTTCATAATCATCAGCCAGCATTTTGTCACAAGTATTATTCCAAAGCTCAAAGTAGATTTATTATCAAAGTACATAAATGTCACCATATACAATCCAAAAATGCTCTTTCTAAATTGCCGAAACGAATTGACAACCCGATAGTTAAACATACTTTACGTATATGGTTTCAATTTCGGAAATTTTTTGGGTTGACTCAGTTCGTTTTAAATATTCCTATTGTATCCAATTGTTTTTTCCACCCTTCAATTATAGACCAAGCTTATTCGGCTTGGAAGACTAAGGGATTACTACGATTTTCTGATTTATTTTTGGACAATTGTTTTATGTCTTTTGAGCAATTATCTAATAAATATAATTTGCCTAGATTTCATTTTTTTAGATATTTACAGATTAGGCATTTTTTAAATACTGTACTTCCTACTTCTCCAAATTTTGTGTCTTCAGATATTTTGGAGAGTTTGTTTGAATTAAACCCTTTTCAAAAAGGGCTTATATCAAAACTTTACAATATAATTATGAAGATATGTTCAGAGCCCCTTTATATGACAAAAATGATTGGGAAAGAGAGCTTAATCTTATTATTCCTATTGAGAATTGTGATAGATATTAGTTAATACAGCATTAAGAAGACGGACGCCTCACGTCTTAATAAGCTGGTAAGGAAGGCGGGCTCTGTCGTGGGCACAGAACTGGAGAGTATGACATCGGTGGCAGAGCGGAGGGTGCTGAGTAGGCCACGGTCAACCATGGAAAACCCTGAACATCCTCTGCACAGCACCATCCAGAGACAGAGAAGCAGCTTCAGCGGCAGGTTGCTATCAATGCAATGCTCCTCAGACAGGATGAAGAGATCATTACTCCCCAACGCCATTCGGCTCTACAATTCAACCACCAGGAGCAAGACATGTTAAGTGCCGGGGTTAGGACTGAGCTTAAGTTACCACTCAATGCACTTTAGTAAACTATTTAAGAACTTTTTAAAAGCTATTTATTAATGCTTTTTGGGAGGGTGATTTTAGATGCATATCATATTTATACTGAGTTAATTACTGTATGTAATTAGTTTTGCTACAATAAGTGTATGGGACACTGGAAAAATGTTGAATTTCCCCTTGGGGATGAATAAAGTATCTATCTATCTATCATCTGTATGTGCCAAACATTCATTAATACAGTTTAAGGTCGTACATAGGGCCCATATGTCCAAGGATAAATTAGCTCATTTTTATTCTTATATAAATCCTATTTGTGATAGATGTCAATCTGAAATAGCGTCTTTAACTCATATGTTCTGGTCGTGTCCACTTTTGAAAAAACATTGGAAAGATATTTTTGATATTATCTCTGCGGTATTGAACATTGATTTACAACCCCAACCTATTACCGCAATTTTTGGTTTACCAATGATGGACTCACTTCATTTATCTTCTTCCGCCTGTCGAATGATTGCATTTCTTACTCTAATGGCTAGAAGATCTATTTTGCTGAATTTGAAGGAAATTAATCCTCCCACTGTATTTCATTGGTTTTCTCAAACTATGTTATGTTTAAATTTAGAAAAAATTAGAAGTGGTGTATTTGATACTTCTATTAAATTTGAAAAGATATGGAGACCATTTATTCAATATTTTCATATGATGTAATATGATCCTGTTTCAAGCCTATTTGATTTTCCAGCTTTAATTTTATATATGTTGAGAGGATCGGAGTTGACGACACTGATGATTATGTACTCTTGTGAGATATTATAAACAGCCCTTTTTTTCTTTTTCCAGTTTTTCTTTCTCTTTTTCTTTTTTGCTTTTTTTTCTTTATTAGCTATTAGATTATTAGTTTAGTTTTTTTGCATAATAATTTTTTTCCTTTCTCTGTTTTTTTATATTATATATTATGATATACCTAGATTTACCTTGTTCATCTATATGCTGTATCGTTCATGATTTGGGAATACTCATTTATACTGTAATCTTTGCTTATGTATTCTTTCATGTGCAATGGTAATGTGTATGTTTGTAATCCCATTACCTATATATCAATTGTATTTTGTTGATATTATTAACAATAATAAAAAGATTGAAAAACAATCCAAAAATTCATTCTCTTGTAGGCACTTACAGTAACTTCAAAGAGAAATAACAAAATAGGAAAAAATAAACAAACAATAAACATAGAGACCATGAGATGGAGAATCCTTGGAAGTGAGGCTATAGGTTGTGGGTTCAGTATTGGGTAAGTGAAGTTCAATGAAGTTATTCCCCCTGGTCCAAGAAGAGCCTAATGCTTGAGACCTGAACTGGCAGTGTGGATCTTGAGGTTCCTGTGGCTCCTTCTCTGATGGCAGCAGCGAGAAGAGAGTATGGCCTGGATGGTGGGGTCCTTATTTCAGTGCCGTATTTCATCCCCTCCTTTTATACCCTTTCTTAATTCTACCTCCAATTTAAATGTATCAATTGCAATGCTTTGTTAGCTTGTTCCTAGCAGATTTAACAAGTGTTCTGTTGCTGACCTGATTTCCCACATGGCATTAAGATCCAATTTAGTGCAGTGATATTTATAAATGGCACACTTTAAATAACTCTATTTCAGCACATTCTTTGCAGTTAGTTTCATTTTGATAACTTACCAAAGTCATGTGCACAAGTACATGTATGCACAATCATAAACTTATTTGCAGAAGCAACACAGGCACATTGCATCAGATACACAACATTCACCAGAAAAACAAATTAGGTAAATGATGCACAATTTTATAAGAAAGAATGCAATTAGAACAAAAATAAAGTCTAACATGTGTGAAAAGTATTTATAGCTCTACTGAGGAAGTGATTAAGGTTTTGTTTAAGAACTGCATGGCTGAAGGAAAGTAATTGCTCTTTAACCTGGTGGTCTGAGACTCCAGGCTTCTGCCCGATGGTAGCTGTGAGAAGATGGCATGGCCCAAATGGTTGGAATCTTTGATGATGGATGTTGACTTATTGAGGCCTCCTGTAGAAACCTCCAATGGGGGGTTGGCGATGTGCCTGTGATGTATTGGGCTGAGTTCACCACTCTCTGCAGTTTCTTAGCTTTTTGGAATTTGAAAGCCCCACCAGGCCACAATGCAACCAGTCAGAATATTTCCAACAGCATATCTGTAGAAGTTTTCCCACAGTGTTCAGTGACAAGACAAACTTCTTTAACCTTCTGAGAAAATGCTGGGTCTTCCTCCTTGTGATTCCGTTTACAGTATGTGCTGGGTTTAGGACAGATGTTAACACCCAGGCATATAAATCTACTTTCTCATAGTGTGTTGCTTACAAAGCCAGACAGGGAGCTAAACACCTTCTCAAAAATCACTTGGACTCAAAGCTTTCTTCTGGGTTTTTAATAAGAAAACTTTGTGAAAAGGCATTGTTGTTTCATGGGCAAATAAAGAGTGGATGGAGGTGGAGGTGGATGTGTGCTTCAAGTCTAAATCTGAATTAATCTGCGCAAGAAATGATTTAAAAAAACAGCTTATGAACTGGAAGTGATGTTTGTACAAAACAAACAGCGCCTCTAGAATACACCCCTGCCTGAATTCCATGTCGACTTAACGACCGAAACTAAAACTCAAATTATCATTTCATTATGTCTTTAGCAACTAGTCTTGAAACAGTCTTATTGCAGTCATTACTCATTTTTGCTTCAAAAATATTGTCCTTGATGAAGTACTTGCTGATGAGCAGACAGGGTGCTCACCCAAAATGACGAATGAGTTACCCTGAAGCAGGTGGTACTTTCTTAATAAGTCCTCCAACTTGGAGTCAAGAAAGGGACAAAGTTTACTAGGGTACCTTTGGATTGGGAGAAGTTCCTGCTTTGTGATGTACTGCATATACCTGCCTTAGACCAAGGAGGATTCTAATCTTTGCCCAATCCAGCTGATCTGTGCTAAGAGATGGTTTACAAATGTGCTAAGCATTGCCAAGGCAGTCTTTGGTTTCTGCTAGAATCTTCTCTTTCATATAAATACTGCTCTCACAGGGTCTGAAATGACTTTGGTGCCCACCTCCAGAACATTAGCCTCAAAATGCATTGACAGTGGGCTGATGAGCATGATTGAGGCAGACTTCACCTACTATAACCCAACCCAGGTCCAGTAGTTGGGCATAAGGTTTCTGACCACTGTACTGTTCATGTACCTTATGTGCACAGATAAGTGTCGCTGCCAAGCAATAGGAGAATTTCAGCAGAACAGTCAAGTGGCGGTGGGGGGGGCAGGAGTCTTATCAGCTATAAAATGTGAACAATTGTGTGCAGCTTCAGGAGTTGGGATTTCATTTCTGTTGTCGGGAATATGGTCATAGTCAATGATAGTTGGCAGACTTCCCCTCCTACTGACTCTGCAAAAAGAAAACAAATTGGCTCTGCTTCCGGTAATTTCTGATGTTCCAGAACATATAGGGAAGTAGCTACATTGATGGATGCTCAACTGGTCCCCCGCCATGCCGGGTTGCAGGTCTGCTGGAACCGGTAGTAGCCCAAAGTGCTGCTGTATCTGGGTCTAATTTTTCTGGTGTCATTAAGGTCTTGGCTCAGTTCCCTGGAGCCACTGCTACTCACCGCACTGTGTCTATCCGTGTTCAAAGTATATTTATTATCTAAGTATGTATACAATATGCAACCACAAAACAAGAAACCCAATAGAACCCACTTAAAAAAGACCATCAAATACCCCAAAAAATGCCAACAATAAAATTAAACAAATAGCATTCAGAACTGAAGTTCATGGAAGTGAGTCCACAGCCACAAAGACAGTCATCACTACAGCTGTCTTAGGAGTCCATCATTTACAGGCGACATCTTCAGTTCAGCACAGAGACAAGAAAACCTTGCAGAGCAGCGAGTTAAACACCAACTCGTCCAATGCCTCTGGCTTGACCCCCTGACCTTTTCAATCTGACCCGGTGCTTAAACTGGCTTAACCTCTGGTCCTTCCTTGACCTTGAACCTGGGCCCTGCCACTTTGATACATTCTTGGGGCCTGAGACCCAGCACTTTGATCTGGCCCATACCCCATCTTTCCAATTCAACCTGGTGCTTAAATTGGTCAGACCTCAGGTTATTGCTTGTTCTCGGACCCGGGCCTGGGCCCTGGCGCCTTGCCTTTGCCACAACAAATCAGCTCCACGTCTGCTCCAGCAATAGCTAAACATTGGCTCATTCCTTGCTTTCTGGCCCAGGCCCCACTGTCTCATTTCAGTTCACGCACACCATCCTGCACCTTCAAGACTTTAGTTCACATTACAAAATGTGCCAGGTCACACAGGCGGTTCAAAAGCTCAACTCAAAAAGGGAAGTTACAGGCTATTGATTTTAGCAACCGTATCCTGGAAGAAGCATGATTAATTCAGTAATTTATCGTTTGTTTTTGTTTCCTGCCAGCAAACTGCCATGCTTCACAAGCACCATCTCAAACAGTGTTCCACAGTATCTTGATACTGCTTCTCCAGTTCTCCTTGCTACCCTCCCCATATTTCAACCACTATCCAGGTGACTGTCCTATCCACAATCGGATTGACTATTCTGGCCGGACTCGGTGTCTCACTCGAACTATCGTCCATTGGTGATTTATCACTACAGCCTGGTGCGGCAAGTGAGGGTTTTGGTTCTGTGGTAGTTCAGGAGGAGAGTTCTGCAAGCTCAGGAGGAGGGTTGGGGAAAAATTTAGTGTGAAGCAGGACAGAAAGCTAGTTCTTACTTTGCCTGCTGCTTTGATTTCATCCTCTGCTGAGCAATTTGTGGACAGTTCAATGCGAGGAGGGTTGATACTGGACCAGGTGTAGGGTAATGAGCCTAGCCAGGTGACTGACCTTTTGGTGGGTGAGCACTTAGGGAGCAGTGACCACAACTCCTATGTACAAATCCTTGGAGAGTTTTAAACTGGAGTACGGCAAATTACATTAGGCAGGAACGAATAGGTGTTAATACTTTTTTCCCTACCAAGCACATCAGACATGAGGAGGGTGCTTAAAGATCAATTACAGAGTACAGGAAAGGTATTATATGCTCCTGTTAGAAGGAAAGATAAGAGAACCTTGGATGTACAGCGAGGTGATGAATTTAGTTAAGAAAAGGAAAATATGTAAAACTTTGGAAGTTAGGATCAAACGAAGCACATGCAGAGTGTAAAGAAGCCAGAAAAGAACTAAAGAAGGGATTAGGAAAGCCAGGAGGGGCCATGAAAAGTCCTTGGCAATTAGGATTATGGCAATTCCCAAGGCATTCTATACATATGTCAAGAGCAAGAGGATAACTAGAAACACTCAAGAATAAAGGGGGGAGCCGGGAAACAACATTTGCTTGGATGCGAAATTGCTAGTGATGTACTTAATGAGCACTCTGCTTCCATATTTATCAATGAACAAGATATGGATGACCCAGGAGATCAGTGCTGAGTGTATAAATATGTTAGAAGTCAAGTAGGAGGAAGTGTTGGGCCTCATTATGAGTATTAAGGTGGATGCCCCCAGGGCCTGATGGATCTACCCCAGGTTATTGAAGGAGGGAAGAGACTAGACCGCTGTGCCCTTGACCAGTATCTTCCTGTCCCCTCTAGCCCCAGGCGAGGTCCTGGAGGACTGGTGAGCAGCTAATGCTGTACCTGTACCTATGAAGGGAACAAGAGAAAATACAGGAAACTACTCAGGTGAGTCTCATGTTAGTTGTAGGGAAAATACTGGAGAAAATTCTTAGGGATAGGCTATATGAGAATTTAGAAACCCGTGGCCTAATTAGGGAGATACCTTACCAACTTGTCTGAGGCTTCTGATAGGATGATGACAGACTGATGAAGGTATAACAGTTCATATAGACAATATCCACTTTAGTAAGGTGTTTGACAAAGTCCCACATGGGAGGGAATCCACTGTTCTATGTTCTATATTAGAGGGCTTACACAAATGGTCAGTTCTTCAGTAACCTTCCCAGAGAAATTACCACCACTGCCTAAGTCAACTGTTGGTTCATACACCTTTGATTCTGCTTAGGCAGCCTCAGTTTTGTGCTCCTCCTTAAGCGGACTTAATGTAGCTTCTACAAGGGCTTTCAATTTTATGCTTACCACACTCTGCTCTCATTCTTGCTGCTTCACTTCTGGCGCATGATCTTGCTGCAACTATGCTGATTATGGTTTTGCTTGAGCATCATGAAGATACAACCACACACCACATTCAGACCTAACTTTCGTGTTGCTCGGGTCACAGGCTGACATTGTAGCACATTGTGCTCAAATGTGTCTCCAGTCTACAGGAGATGCCTTTGAAAGAATGTGGGGGAAAGCTGTAGTACCTGACCACCAATGTGGTCATGGGTTGAACACAGAAACTCCTCACAGGTTGCTAATGCTGTAGTAGGATTATGCACCCCTGAATATAGCCTAAGCATTTTACTGTGCGTTTAAATTAACCATGTTGTCCAGTCATCTATTACTTATAAAAAAGAGGCTGCAGCCATTGGGTTTCATAATTTGAACAGGATGTTCTGTTCTTTATATACAAACAAAGACTTTTCAAAGATGCTGTGAAGTGCTGCTAGAACCAAAATATTATACTGTTACACAGAAGAAACAAAGTTCAAATGAAAGTAATATTTCACTAATTTATTTCCTTCATCGTCCTTTTTTGACTAACTTATGTGGGGCTGCTATCATTTTAAGTTTGGATCATCTGTAAAACTGACTTCCTAAATTTTTGAATCCAATTGTGCTTATATTAAAGCATTTATTTTTGAAAGGTTGCCGGGTACCTGTATGATCGATTCAGTTGTGACCTTAGTCAACAAGATGAACTTGGCACTGATCTCTTCCTTTGAGAGAGCATTGATTTTAAGGAATTATACCTTTACTTTTTCTAAAAACAGATAATCCTGATGACTAACTCTTGCTATTAGTTTGATACCCAAGGTGAACTATTACCAACCACAAAAAGCAGGATTTCCCAGTAGCTATGTTAATTCTAATCCCCATACTGACTTGTTGGTTCATGGCCTCCTCCACTGCTACAATGAAACTACTCTCATGTTGGAGTAACATCTCATATCCTGTTTGGGTAGTCTCCAGCCCTAATGGCAAGAACATCAATTTCTCCAACGTCTGGTAATTCTCTCCCATCCGCTCTCCCTTAATTCCTCACTGACACCTCTCTTACCTCTTCTCTTCACCTGCCTGTCACCTCCTCTGGTGTACCTCCTCCTTTCCTTTCTCTCTTGGCCCGCTGTCAGATTCCAGCCTTCTTTCTTCACCCCCTCTCCCCACACACCTGGCTTTATCTATCACCTTCTAGCTTATGCTCCTCCCCCACCACTCCCCTCCACCTTCCTTTCCAGTCCTGATGAAAGGCCTCGGCCTGAAACGCCAACTTTCATACATGCTGCCTGACCTGCTGAGCTCCTCCAGCATTTTGTCTGTTGCTCTGTGACCTGACTGGCTTTAGTCAACATCTTGAATGACCTAACTTTGTGGCACCTCTTAAACCTGACGTTAAATCAGATTTAAAAAGAACAAAAATCCTGCCATGAAAATCATCACCAAAACCACTGCATAGGATTGATCTCACAGAACAGTAGAAGACAGAAATGGCTGTTCACATTTACAGTTATGGTTTGGACTACATTAATAAATAACATAAGATATACAAAGCAGGCCAGGCAGCATCTATACACTGTCAACGTTTCGGGCCGAGACCCTTTGTCCTGACGAAGGGTCTCAGCCCGAAACGTTGACAGTGCTTCTCCAGTGTTCCACCAGCATTTTGTGTGTGTTGTTTGAATTTCCAACATCTGCTGATTTCCTCGTGTTTGCTCTAAGATATACAAATTCTGCTTCACTGTTGGGGAAAAAAAATTGAGTTACACCATTATAATTACATATTTCAGGTACACAGACTAACTTACAGTTAATGGAAAACTTTTGACATGATGTCACTGTTGGAGCACAAGAAATGCAGCAATCTATACACAAGCTCTCAGTTATGTGATCATGGCAACCAAATAACTTATTTTAGAAACAAACAGAGGGAGGGACATTACATGAAATCGCAGGGAACTTCTACAACCTCCAAAAATGAAAGGAAAAAATCCTTTAAAAAAATTACAGGGACTTGATGGCACCCGCCCCCCCCCCCCCCCCCCAATAGTGTAGAATTCTCTCTGTATTGCAGCTCAGAGGCTCAGAGTTGGCCCAGTGTTTTGTGTGCTGGAATTATTGAGTTTGTGTTTAGTTTCAAAACAGATTTACAGCTTTGACAACAAAGGAGATAAAAGTTATAAAGTATTTTCAGATTGTGTGAAACTCGGCTTTCAAAACAACTGGACTAACTATCAAAACATATCATTCAGGTTAGCGTTAACTAACACACACACACACACAATGCTGAAGCAATTCAGTATGTTAAGAAATATCCAAAAAAAGGAATTAACAGTGGTCATTTCAGGATTTAGTAAGGGTCTCCACCTGAAATGTCAACTGTTTATTCCTCTCCGTAGATGCAGCCTTACCCACTAAATTTCTCCAGCATTTTGTGTGTGTTGCGCTGGATTTCCAGCATTTCCAGAATCTCTTGTGCCTAGCTTTAATACAAATACTTACAGAAATAAACAATTTGCAAGAAGACAACCACAATGTTTACAAAACTATGGAGTGGGATTTGCATTGAGAAAACAATCTATCTCATGATCAAGATTCAAATTTTTGATCACAAGTACATCGATTTTACATAACATGAAGCCGGACGTGTGTTAAGAGACAAAGGTTGAAATAAAAATGAATGTTGTCTTTATCTAATTACTATTTCTCCCCATATAAATTCTGTCAGTATGGATTTTTAATTTGATAGTTAAATTTTTGGGTAGTTATCTGTGAATTCTCCAAGTGTGAGTTTCCATAACCCAAACAGCGGTAATGCAGGGATCACATGAACATCAATCCCAGCTGGAAAGAGGATCATCAGGGCATTGAATTGGTCAAAAAACTAAAATATTGGTCATCAATTACACAAACTGAAGGATGTGTAAAACAATCGCATAAGGGTGTTGTGTTTATAAAGAAGCGTAGGCTAGCACCATAGACACATTTACTACAGATTATTTTCTTTCAGCATAACTTTTGCAAGGAAGCCCAGATATACAACACAAATTACTTTGGCGAACTGCTCATGGGAGATGCATTCTAATAACTAATAATACTAGCATGTTTAAAAGGCACAGACCTCAGTCCTCACTCTTCAAATAGTGCCTTCTCAATTCCTTCTCACTGGTCTACACATCTTCAGTGCTGCTTTGCAGACTGTTAGATCTGCAGGTATCAGTAGTGTACACCAGTTATATATGGGGAGACACCTGTACCATCAGGATTGAATCCACTTTGTACCTAACAATATTGTAACTTTTTTTTTAAGTGATTGACCTCTGAGTCCCTTTCCAACACTCGAGCTTACAGCTTCATATGGAACATGATTTGGACTATGGCCCAACATCAACAGAGCTAAATGTAGTCACTGGGTCCTATTAATGAACAGGCACCAGCTGTCTGAGTCAGCAGTGCAGGATGGAGTCCAACCCTAAGCTTCTGAGTTACAGTGGTGCTAGAAAATTTGTGAACCCTGTAGAATTTTCTCAATTTCTAAAATATGATCAGATCTTCACGCAAGTCATAAAACTAGATATAGAGAACCCAATTAAATAAACAACACAAAACATAATTTATTTACTGAAAGAATGATCCAATATTGCATGTATTTGCTGGAAAAAGTGTGTGAACCTCTGGGGTAATGTCTACAACAAAAGCTATTTGGAGTCAGGAGTTCTAATCAATGAGTTGAGATTGGAGGTGTGGGTTGTAGAGGTGCCCTGCCGTATGAAGAAAAGATACAAAGTCAGATTACTGACAGACTGCTCTTCTCAAGAATGATCTATGTACATCATGCCTCGATCAAAACATTTTTTGGAGGACTTTAGAAGAATTGTAGAGATATATTAGGCTGGAAAAGGCTACAAAAGCATTTCTAAAGACCTCAGTGTTCATCAGTCGACAGTAAAAGAAATCGTTTACAAATGGAGGAAACTCAGTACAACTCTTCCTAGGAGTGGGCATCTTGCAAAGATCACACCAAGTGCATAATATGCAATGCTTAAGGACATGAAAAGGACCAAAAGAATAACAGCAAAAGAGCTACAAAAGTCTCTCGAACTTGCTAAAGTCTCTGTTCATGTCCACTATAAAAAAAAACACTGAGAAGAATGTTGTCATGGAAGGACACCAGAGGTAACAACCATTAGTCTCCCAAAAAAAACACTGCTGAACATCTCAAGTTTACAAAAGACCACCTGGATGTTTTACAATTCTTCTGGGACAATGTTCTGTGGACAGATGAGCCAAAAGTTGAACTTTTTGGCAGAAATGCACATTGCTATGTTTGGAGGAAAAAGGGCACTGCACACCAACACCAAAACCTCATCCCAACTGTGAAGCATTGAAGAAGGAGTATCATGGTTTGGGATTGCTTTGATGCCTCAGGCCCTGGACAGTTTCAATTATTGAGGGAACAATCAATTCATCATTGTTTCAAGATATTTTACAGGAGAATGTCAGGGTAGCAGTCCGTCACATAAAGGTGAATGGAAGTTGGATAATGCAACAAGACAATAATCTGAAAGACCAGAGTAAATCAACAACAGAACAGTTTAAAAAAAAAGAAAATTCATGTTTTAGAATGGCTGAGTCCAAGCCCTGACCTTAATCCGAGAGAAATGTTGTGGATGGACCTGAAGCAAGCAGTTAATGCAAAGAAGCCCACCAACATCCCAGAGTTATAGCAGTTTTGTAAGGAGGAATGGCTTAAAATTCCTCCAAGCCAGTGTGCAGGACTGGTCAACGGTTACCGGAAACATTTGGTTGAAGTTATTGCTGTACAAGGGGGTTACACCAGTTTCTGAAAGCAATGGTTCACATACTTTTTCCAACAAATACACGTAATATTGGATTATTTTTCTCGATAAATAAACAAGCAAATATAATATTTTGTGTTATTTAATTAGGTTTTCTTTATTTAGTTTTAGGACTTGGGTGAAGATCTGATTTCAATCTGGAAGGGTAAGACAAAGGTACACATACCAATCCCCATAGAAGAATCAGAAGTACAGAGACTGAACAGTTTCAAATTCTTGGGTGTCAAGATCTCGGAGGATCCAACCTGGTCCCAACATATCCATGTACTTATAAAGAAGGCAAGACAGAAGCTATCCTTTTATTAGAAGTTTGAAGAGATTGGTGTATCACCAAATACACTCAAAAACTTTTATAGATGTACCACGGAGAGCTGCATCATCATCTGGTATGGTGGGGAGTGCTGCTGCACAGGACCAAAAGAAACTGCAGAGGATTGTAAATTTAGTCAGCTCCATCTTGGGTACTGACCTACAAAGTGCCCACGCCATCTATAAGGAGCGGTTTCTCAGAAATGCAGTGTCCATTATTAAGGACTTCCAGCACCCATTGCATGCCCTTTTCTCACTGTTACCATCAGGCAGGAGTTACAGAAGCCTCAGCACACACTCAGCAATTCAGGAACAGCTTCTTCCCCTCTGCTATCCGATTCCTAAATGGATAGTGAACCCTTGGACACTACCTCAGTTTTTTAAAACATATATTATCTGTGTTTTGCATGATTTTTAATCTATTCAACATACGCATACTATATAAAGTATATTGAATAAGATTTATTATTGTTTTTTCATCTATATTATGTATTGCATTGAACTGCTGCCACTAAGTTAACAAATTTCACATCACATGCTGGTGATAATAAATCTAATTCTGAATTCTAATTCATTTTAGGTCATATTTATGCAGAAATAGAGAAAATTCTACCGGGTTCACAGACTTTCGAGCACCACTGTATTTGCTCTGTCAACACTTTCAGCACAATATCTACATGCTGACCTTCAGGTACCCACATTAAAGATTAGCTTGTCACATGTACATCGAAACATGCAGTGAAATGCGTTATTTGTGTCAAATCAAATCAGCGAAAATTGTGCTGGGAGCAGCCCACAAGTGTTACCACGCTTCTAGCACTAACATAGCACGCTCACGACTCACTAGCTCAAACCTATTATTTTGGAACATGGGAGGAAACCCAAGCACCCAGAGAAATTCACATACTCCTGAGGAGAACATTTAAATTCCTTACAAAAAGGGCTTGAATTGAATCCTGTATGGTAATCTGTATGCACTTCCTGCTGCCTTGGGAAATTGGCAGCATAATCAAAGACGTCTCCCTCCCCAGTCATTCACTCTTCTTTCCCCTCCCATCTGTCAGAAGATATAAAAGCTTGAGAATACATAACAGGCTCAAGGACAGCTGTTACAAGACTCTTGCACACACCTCAATTGCTTCCACAGTAAAGATAAGCTCTTGATCTCTGTAACAATCTTTGTTGTGGGCCTTATACTTGATAGTCAATTTCTCTAACTGAATATTCTGCTTTCAGTGTTTATATTTTTGAACTACGTCAATGTACTTAGAGTACAAAAGCTTTTCACTGGATCTCAGTATAATTTCCACTTGCCTGTAGTCTTCTGGACAGCAGAGTACCTTAGCAGTTAGTGTAACACTTTACAATGCCAGAGATCAGGGTACAATTTCCAGGACTGCCTGTAAGTATGTACGTTTTCCCCATGACCATGTGAATTTCCGCTGGGTGCTATTTCCTCCCACATTCCAAAGATGAATGGGTTATGGTTAGTAAGCAGTGAGCATGCAATGTTGGTGCTGAAAGCATGGGAGGGTTGTGTGGGTTGCGTTCAGCGTAGTCATAAATAACTACAGCAGAGAAACAGGCCATTTGGCCCATCTAGTTAGTACTTGTTGTTGAGTGTCATTGACTTGTTGAGCTTTTTTAAAAAAGTATCTTAACTGTAAATAAATAAAGAAAAAAAATCTACTTAGGACCTATGCCTCTCCTTGCCGAAGCCTCAACTTTGCATTCTAACACTGGCTGCTCCGTTCAGCCCAATTTATTTTTTGTAGGATTTCACCAAGTGCCTAATTATGTGCAGTCCAATGTATCCTCCGGAACTGCGGCGTGCAGAATGCGCTCACTGCCCCTGCTCACTTCTTTTAAACTCACTTTCACTCTCCACAATCTAATGTCTTCTTGCACTGTATTTGTCGTTGATATAAACATCCTCAGACTATGTTGGTCATTGATACAAATGACGCACTTCACTCTATGTTTTGATGTAAATGTGTCAAATGAAGCTAATCTTGAGCTTTCTTTAATCTTTGCCATGGTATTGCAGGGGCTCAACTTCAGCTAGTCCCGCTTGGTGGCACAATAATATCAGCTCTCCGGATTTCGGAGAGAATGTTGCCAAGTTCGAATCCAAGTCTGGTAGAGCGTCGAGCTAGCAACTCGGCCTCATAAAAACAAGAATAGCTTGCTATGGAAACACCGTCATGACGATGCCCCGATAACTCTACTACTGAGTTAAGAGCTATTCTTCTCTTCTTCTTCAACTTCAGCTATGCCATCACAGCCTTCCTCCTGATAATGCCAAGGGGACAGCCTGGAGATTCCCAATGACCATGGACAGAACTGCTGGCGCAGGAAACCTCCAAATTGGAACAGAAGTGGAGAACAGTAGAGGTGAACTAGGTATGACCCAAGGACTGGAAATGCTGCACTGCAGTACCAGAACCACAATTGTGAGTGCCTTACCAATGGGTAATGAAAAACAGCCAAATATAACAGAGCTCGACAAAAGTTGGAAAAGGCTCAACCTCACCCATCCTCCTCAGAAATTGCTGGGACGCAGAAAATTGAAAGGCATTGAAGGAAGAAGTCCAGTGGTGTCAAGAAAACAACCACTCCCTCAATGTCAAAAAAAACAAAGGAGCTGCTTGTGGATTACAGGAGGAATAGAGATGGGCTAACCCCTATTGACATCAATGGATCTGGGGTTGAGAGGGTAAACAGCTTTAAGTTCCTCGGCATCCACATCATCGAGGAACTCACGTGGTCTGTACACAACAGCTGTGTGATGAAAAACGCACAACAGTGCCTCTTTCACCTCAGACAGTTGAGGAAGTTTGGTACGGGCCCCCAAATCCTAACAACTTTTTACAGGGCCACAATTGAGAGCATCCTGACTGGCTGCATCACTGCCTGGTATAGGAACTGTAACTCCCTTAATCGCAGGATTCTGCAGACAGTGGTGCGGACAGCCCAACGCATCTGTACTTGTGAACTTCCCATGATTCAGGACATTTACAAAGACGTGTGAAAAAAGGGCCAATTATTGGGAACCTGAGTCATCCCAACTGCTACCATCCAGTAAACAGTACTGCATCATAAAAGGCAGGACCAACAGGCTCCAGGACAGCTTCTTCCACCAGGCCATCAGATTGATTAACTCACACTGTTTTGGCTGTATTTCAATGTTACATTGATTGTTCTATTTATTGATTGCACATTTAGATGGAGATGTAACACAAAGATTTTTTTTTACTTCTCATGTATGTGAAGGATGTAAGAAGTTTATTCAATTCATTCCAACGTTTTAATACTGGTCTAATGATCTGACAATTTACAATGACCAATAAACCTACCAACCAGTATGTTTTTGCACTGTGGGAGGAAACCCATGTGTTCTCAGGGAGGACGCACAAACTCCTTACTCCACCACCCAAGCTGTAATAGCATCACTCTAACTGCTCTGCTACTGAGGCACCCAATTACCCTCCAAGTAAACAGAAATCTCGAGATTTAATGCTGAGCTCACAGATCTGCTGAATCAGTAGCTCTTGATTCCTAACTTCAACAACAGCTTTCCCACTCCCATCAAGTTCTTTAATCAACCTAAAAAAATTCCTAATTCTATCTTGGACTATATTACCCTCAATTATGCTTTTTATTATGTTGTGTATGCATAATTTATGTTTATGTAAGTTTATATGAATTATGCAAAGTTTGTAATATACAGTGGTAATCTCTGAGAATCGTCACCTTATCATGCTTTGAGAACCTAAGAGCAATGACATCTGGTGTGGTCAACTATGGCAGTAAGGTCTACGGAATGTTCCAGACAAAGAGGGATCCAACTGAGACTTCAATGATAGAACTGGCGGAAGATGATGACACATCACAACCAGTGAAGGTCGAGGAAGGCTGCAGCAGTGAAGTGCACCCAGTTCTCTTTCATGCCACCGGAGCCTGATCCCAATCTGTCAAGGACCATGTGGTGCCTGCCCATGCATCAGCCTCCCCATGTTAAACAAATGGGAGTAACCCATTAGAAGACCATCATACTCGACTGATGGCACAACTACCAATGTGGTAATGCTGCAGAAAGTTAACTTTTATGGCATTGATACTCTGGGTGTATATGCCCATAGCAATCTGTAATTCACAAGGAAGAAGTAGAATAATTTTTTTCTATAGTCAACTATTCGAAGGCAATTTGTTGATATCACAGGTAGCAATCTAAATGTGTTACTAAGAAACATGGCACTATTGTTATTCAGCAAAAGCATGAACTAGCCAAACATGTGCCAACTATGCACCCACACAACTAGACATGCAGAATATAGTTGCAATTCAGAAAATGAAAGGAAGAACACACAAAACTTCAAATTATTTGGGATTTAGGAGTTACAGAATTATATGAATAACAGGCATCAATTCAAACCAGAACCAGTTTGCAATTCTACAGCACACATGAGGAAATCTGCAGATGCTGGAAATTCAAGCAACATGCTCAAAATGCTGGTGGAATGCAGTAGGCCAGGCAGCATCTATAGAAAGAAGCACTGTCGACATTTCAGGCCGAGATCCTTCGTCACAATTTTTTGAATGATTTTCCATTCAAGGGCATTGGTGTTTCCATATCAGGCTGGGATGCAGCCAGCCAATACACTCTCCACTACACTTCTATAAAGGTTTGACAAAGTGTTAGACGTTATGCCCAATCTTTGCCAACTCCGAAGGATGGTGCTGTCGTGCTTTCTTTGTAATTGTCATTGTGTCCAGGGCCCGAGATGTTAACACTGAGGAATTTAAAAGTTGCTGACCCTCTTCACCATTGTTTTTCTGATGAGTGACTCGTGAACCTCTGGTTTCATCCTCCTTAAGTCAATAATCAGCTCCTTGGTATTGAATAAAAGGTTGTTGTTACGGCACCACTTTGGCCAGATTTTCAATCTCGCTCTTATACATGTTGATTTGTCACCACCTTTGATTAAACCTACAACAGTGGTGTCATCAGCAAATGTGACCATGGCATTGGAGTTGTGGTGATAACTGTTTGTTTACAACAGCACTATAATTAAACTGTACTGACTACCGAGGACAGATTATTTTGAGCTTTGGTTAAAAAACAGCTACTTCTGTTCTTGAACCAATCACAAAAATCGAATCACTAGAGTTTAGCAAAGCTCTGACCATTGATCACTTTGCACTGAAATACTGTGGTTTTGGTTTTACCTTTCTTGCAAAAACTGTTTGTTTTTCTTGTGACTGTTACTTATCTGATGTTATGTGCCTGCGATGTTTCTACAAGTAAGTTTTTCATTGCACCTGTGTATATGATAATAAACTCGACTTTAAATTGGCATTATGAAGCATTTGTGTTTGTACCATACTAAGGCAATAGGGAATGTAAATTAGCCTACATGAAGCCAAGCATCTGATTCCCTTAGCTGAATTATTTTGCATTATTTTGATCTGTATCAAGGTGCTTCACAACTAGCCCATCTCAGAGATTTGTTTTGTCTTCAGTAATGGGGATACTTGTGCACTCAGCCCTTAAAACACTATTCTTGTGTGTCTGCATTCTGTGCTCAAACATTTTTAGTGACATTTGAGTTAACAGAACAGTTCCACTGATCTACATTTTGAACATCAAGGAATGTTCAATCACCTTTGGGATAAAGTGGTTCACTAAAAATGTTTGAGTCCTTGCGCAGGATTCCCTAAAGGCTAACTTACAGGTTGAATCGGTGGTGAGGAAGGCAAATGTAATGTTAGCATTCATTTCACGAGGACTAGGATACAAGAGCAAGGTTGTAATGCTGAGGCTTCACAAAGCAGTGGTTAGACTGCACTTGACCCTCATTTCCAAAAAGTGCTGGTGTCAGAGAGGATCCAGAGGATGTTCAAAAGAATGACTGTTGGACTAAAAAGGTTAATGTATGAGAAGTATTTGATGGCTCTGGGCCTGTACTCACTAGAATTTAGAAGAATGAGGGAGCGATCACATTGAAACCTATCGAACATTGAAAGGCCTAGATGGAGTGGACATGTAGAGGATGTTTCCTATAGTGGCCCTATTCTAGGACCAGAGAATAAAGTAGATGAGCGTCAATTTAGAACAAATACGAGGAGGAATCTCCTTAACTGCGGGTGATGAACACATAGAATTCATTGCTATGGATGGCTGCAGAGACCAAGTGATTGAGTGTATTTAAAACAGCTCTTGATTAATCAGGGTGTCAAAGGCTCTTGGGAGAAGGCAGGAGAATGGTGTTGAGGGGGAATGATAAATCAGCCATGATGAAAATGGTGGAGCAGACTCGAAGAGACCAATAGCCTAATTCAGTTATGCCTTACGGCCTCATTTTGTCTGTTTAACATAAACCAAATTTGATTCCCTTATTCAAAAAACAGAAGGTGGCCGAGCAGAAAACTCCCAGGTAGTTGGCTTCACACTTGTCACAGAAAGTGCTGTAAGTTGGAATTAAAAACATTAGAGCAGGGTACCTAGATAAACTCTAAGTAATCAGGCAAAGGGTTAAAGAGAAATTAGGAACTGTCAAGCTTACCAGAGTTTTTCAAGTAAGACTTGCAAGTGAATAAGGGCAGCTGATGAAGGTACTATACAGGTTTAGGATGTTATTCTTATTAACAACTTAATACCATTGAATGTACTTTTTTTAAAAAAAGAGATTACTCAGAGTTTCACTGCACTAATGTCTCCCAGAAAGCTAAAAGGTCCAAATAGACCAAAGTCTTAGGAAAATGATGTGGAGTATATTCCTTAGCTAAGTCATAGTTCTAAGTATATTTATTATCAAAGTATCACCCTCACTTGGAAATTTTCATGTTTCATTGTTTAACAACATTAAATCACAGTGGATTTAATTTGATTTTTTGATGTAGTAGTGTAGGCCTCAGTTAGTCTCGATAGACCATAGATTTGCACCTTGGAAAGTTTCCAGGGCGCAAGCCTGGGCAAGGTTTTTTTTTAAAATGGAAGACTGGCAGTTGCACAAGCTGCAAGTCTTCCCTCTCCATGCCACCAATGTTGTCCAAGGGCATTAGGACCCGTATAGCTTGGCACCAGTGTCGTCGCAGAACAATGCGTGGTTAAGTGCCTTGCTCAAGGACACCACGCAAGCCTCAGCCAAGGCTAGAACTAGCGATCTTCAGATAGCTAGATGAACACCTTAACCACCTGGCCACGTGTCAACATTGATTTTTTTGATACTGATCAATTAAAAAGACTTTCACGTCAAAGTGAAAGCAAATTTCTGCAAACTGGTCTGAATTTATTAAACACAAAATAATTGTTGCATAATTACTCACCCCTTCAAGCCAGAATTTATAATTTAAATAATTAATAAACAAGACAATAGGCACAGTAGAGGACAAATTTCAGTATAATAATAAATGATGTAGATGTCAGTCTAGACTCTGGGTATTGAAGAATCTGATGGCTTGGAGGAAGAAATTGATGCAGTCTGGTTGTGACAGCTCGAATGCTTCAGTACCTTTTCCCAGATGGCAGGAGGGAGAAGAATTTGTATGAGGGGTGCGTGGGGATCTTCACAATGCTGTTTGCTTTGCGGGTGCAGCATGTGGTGTAAATTTGTGTAATGGTGGGAAGAGACCCTGATGATCTTCTCAGCTGACCTCACTATCCACTGCAGAGCCTTGCGATCCGAGACAGTGCAATTTCTGGACCAGTCAGTGATACCGGTGCTCGGGATGCGCTCAATACATCCTCTGTAGAATGTGGTGAGGATGGGGGGTGAAAGATGAACTTTTCTCAGTCTTCGCAGAAAGTAGAGACGCTGCTGGGCTTTCTTTGTTATGGAGCTGGCGTTGCAGGATTTCCTTGCATTTTGCTGCATTCATTTTATCCTCTACCTTTACAGCCCTTTAGGGCCTACTGCAATGAGGCATTCCCACAATATGATGCAACCACCGCCATGCTTCACATTAGGGATGGTATGTTTTTGATGATGTGTGGTGTTGGCTTACGCCAGACATAGCATTTAGTCTGATAGCTAAAAAACTCAATCTTGGTTTCATCAGAATATAGAACCTTCCTCCCGCTGAGATTTCATGAGAGTTTTTATTCAACAGGAGCTTTCTCTTTGCCACTCTCATAAAACTACAGCACCCGGACAACAGTTGTTATATGCACAGTCTCTCCCATCATCTTAGCCAGTGAAGCTTGTAACTCCTCCAGAGTTCTCATAGGTCTCTTGGTGGCCTCCCTCACTTGTCCCCTTCTTTCATGATCACTCAGTTTTTGAGGACAGGTTGCTCTAGGCAGATTTACAGCTGTGCTGTGTTCTTTCCCTTTCTTGATGATTTGTCTTCAAGGGATATTCAGTGATTTGGAATTTTTCTTGTATTCATTTCCTGATTTGTGCTTTTCAATAATCTCTTTGCGGAGTTGCTTGGAGTGCGCTTTTCTCTTCATGGTGTACAGGATACAGGTTTATTTTTCTTACAATCAATTGAAACACCTCGACTGTGCACAGTGATCTCTATTTAACTGACTTTGTGACTTCTAAGTGTAATTAATTTAGATTACTTTGTAGAGATCTGTTATCATTTTGACATTTAAAAAAAGCCAAATCCATTGTGATTCAATGTTGTAAAACAACAAAACATGAAAACATCCAAGGGATGAATACATTTTATAGGCACGCATTAGGGTTATGTCACCTTGAAATTCATTTTCCTGCAGGCAATCTCAATAGAACAAAGAAATAGAATCAATGAAAGCCTGACAAAGAACTGGATGTACAAAAGACAAACAGTGAAAATACAAAAATATAATAAATAAAACTGAGAATAAGTTGCAGTCCTTGAAATTGAGTACCAGAGGTTGTGGAAACACTTGAGATTTGACAATTGACTGCAATTTTATTGATATGCTTGATAATCAACCCAGTAAAATACCTTTCTGATATTATTAAAACAGAGTTGATTTTGAACTTAGTGACATTCCAATTGATTTGATACGACTTAATTTATCATTTGAAGGAACACATTTATTTTCTATGTCTATCCTTACAAAGGATTTTGTCACTACAATGGAGTTCTCTCCAGTCTCAGTGTTGTTTCCATTGATATGGAACTTCACACCACTCCTGCAGCTCATCATCACCTCCCTAAATTGATGATAGTTTTCAAATTTATATCTCACTCAGATATTTGAGTCAATTCTTTCTTACTTTTTGAAGTTCAAGATACAAATCAAATTGTGAATTCTATTCTTCCTACAGATCTTCATAACATATGGAATCAGCAAATACCACAGACCTCTTCCTTTTGAATACAGGTTTATGGTGGGCACATGCCCACAGTGCCAATCACATCTGCAGCTTTCTTCAGTTTGCCAAATTAATGACAACATGAACCATACGAAGGGGGCAATTCCAACACAAAGTGTCAAAACTCAGGTTATAGAACACTACAACACAGAAACAGGCCCTTTGTCCCATCAAAGCTATTACAAACTATTAACACATTAAGTAGTGACAAGATGGGTCAGAAACAATGCTTCTAAAACTCAGGTCATGTCTGCAATTCTCCTGCATGCTTTTGCAACCTGCCAAAGTGTGGACATAAACACAACATACAGTATTCTGTACACACAGCCACACCCTACACATGTCAGCATCAGGTTTAATACCATTGGCATATGCCGTGAAATTCGTTGTTCTGCGGCGGCAGTATATTGCAATGCATAATTAAAGTTATAAACTACAATGAAATATATCTGCATATAAACTAATGAAAAAAAAATTAAGGTAGTGTACATAGTTTCATTGTCCATTCTGAAATCTGATGGCGGAGGGAAAGAAGCTGTTACTCAAACGTTGAGGGCGTTTCTTCAGGCACTCTTTCTTGATGGTAGCAATAATAGGGCATGTCCCGGGTGTTGGCGGTCCTTAATGATGAATGCGGTCTTTTCGAAGCAATGCCTTTGGTAGACGTCCTCGGAGGATAGTGCCCCTGATGGAGCTGGCTGAGTTTGCAAAATTCTTTAGTGCTTTTCGATACTATACAGCCGCCCCTCAATACCAAACGGGGATGCAACCAGTTATAATGCTCTCTACAGTACAGTAGGAATTAACGAAGCGCATACACATACATACAGACCCACCCACACACAAACAACCTCATGCACATCAACCGAAGTGCTCCCCAACCACGCCCCCTCAAATGTTGCACCTTAAGCGTTTGGTGGCAGAATGCAATCAACAAGAATAAAAACAGAAACATTACATCACCAGCTGCTACTGTTGCCACCCCGGCTCCTCTCTCCCCCACCCCACCCCATGCATTTACCATGCCGACTTGAGGCGCAGGTACGCAGGGCCGAACAGGGTGCACGGACGCGGAACCAGATTATTGCAGTTCTCGGTCAGAGAAGCGAACGACGCAGTCCAGAACATTGCGGGCTCTCCAGACGGCCGCCATTTCGGGTGGGGAACAGAGGACGGGAGCGGACACAGGCCACGCCACTGACTCACCGAACGACGCTTCGAAACCCGCTACCGACGGCGCACTATCGGCAGGGGGATGGCCACACACTGCGCGTGCGCGTGTATGCGCGCGAACGCGTCCCCCCCCCCGACTACTTCGACACATGCGCAGTACGAACCACTCCAATCCGTTTCTGTCACATCAATGAGAAGGTGGAGCTCCGACCTAGCAATGGGGCGGATTCTAGTGTACAGCGATTGGGGAGAGGATCCTGATGGACGGGTGGTATAGCCAATATATGTTAAAGGACGAGTGGATGAATCGTTAATATAAGATTCTGTGGACGCTAGAAATCCCGAGCAACATGCTGGAGGAATTCAGCACATCAGAGAACATCCACGGCGAAGAATAAACAGTCGACATTTTTGGCCGTGAGTCCTAATTAAGGGTCTCGGTTCGAAACGTTGACTGTTTATTCCCCCTCATAGAACTCCTCCAGTATCTGTTAACATTGTTAATTTACTGGTGGGCGGTGTTCCAAGAACTTATTGATCGGGATGGTGTGCGTTGTTGCTCGGGGAGGGGGTGTTGATGACTGCGAATTAATGTAGAGGGTGGGACTGCTGGGTGTAAATCAGTTTATAGGCCACGCTGTCGAACCTTAAACGGACAAGGGCAAGATTGTTGTATGCTAATTAGAAGGGGAGCAGTCATAAATCGTACATATTTGCACGGATGAGCTAATTGACTGGGGCGTGGGTCATACTTGATGGGTTGAGGGCGGGAGAGGATGGAGGGGGCAGCTGGCTGATGAATGACAGGTGGCGGGGCGATTGTGTTATGATTTAGCATGTGAGGCAGGACCATTGCACCTTCATGGACGTGGTGTCGCTATTGTGTTTAATAGATTGGATGGGCGGGGCCTTCGTGTGATCAACATATGGGGCGTGGTCACTGCTCCTTGATTGACAGTATGGTGGCAATCTCTGAGGTTCCGCCCCCTTGAGGAGACAACAGCCTACTCAGTGCTGCCGCCATGTTGGGTCGGAGTGAGGTGAAGGAAGTTGGCGTCGGGTGGTGATTTCTTTGCACCTTCACCGCTTAAAGGATTTGTTTTTCTTCTACTCATACTCTACAAGCTGTTTCGGCGACGAAACGGCATCCAAACGGCGGTAAGGCCGGGGAGGTGGGGTGGTCGGGCCTGAGGGGTTATAGAGTATTGCGGGTGGCCCTGCGAGGGAATCATCCTGGGAATCGGTTGGTTTGTGCGTGGTGGCTGTCTTTTTCCGGCCACTTCATCACTGCCATCCTACCTGTTGCCACTTGAGCACTCTGATGTGCTATTGAGTTTTGTACAATTTTATTCATTTCCTATGATTGTAAGTAATGCAATGAAACAAGTAAGTTTTCATTTTACCTGTGTGTATACTCACACTCACTGGAGTATTCCATAATACACTCAACTTTGAGTTGAGAAGGTAGGGAGGGATTCGCCTTCTTCCTGTCCATTGGCTATAAGCACTGCTGGAGCTCATCTCGTTAAGTTGGAGAGACGGCAGCAACAATTTGTGTTAAATCACTACAAATTAATATGGGGTAGGGGACGCAATGGACCGGTCTACTCCAAATCGCATTACTAATATGGGCGTCCCAAAGTGTCTTAGGGTCGGTAAAGTCTTGTGACGTGTTCAGGTGTGGGTGGGAAAGCAAACTGGTTCCCAGGGCAAAGTCAGACAAATTACCACGGTTTGTAAGGGAATTACATTCTGAATTGGCCAACGGTTCACAAGTAGCCCCTTTTCCCATCCCTGTGAAGACAGTCGGGTATCTCAATTTTATTCGGAGTAAAATAGTCTGTGTGTTTATTGTTTCTCTGCACGATCCTGCGTTTCTGGCAGTAACTCAGCAGGTCAGGAAGCATCTGTGGATGCTTCTTGTTGAGACCTATCATTTGACTATGAATGATGTAGGGGACAACAAGACTTCACTCTCAGATGAGCTCAATGCCTTTTCCTTGCTTTGACCATCAAAACATGGAGGAACCTTCACAAACTCCCACAGCCCCTGAATGACCTTGTGATTTCAGTCTGAGGCTGGCGGTGAAAGCATTCTTCAGGCAGGTGAACTCGTGCAATGCATCCAGTCCAAACAGGGTACTTGGCCAAGTAGTAAAGACCTGTGTTGATCAACTGGCTGGAATACTAACTGGTATCTTTGACCTCTTGCTTAGGCAGTCTGTGGTACCAACCTTCTTCAAGTAGGCTTGAATTGGGCATTCTTGCCTAAGAAGAATGTGGTAAACTGTCTCAATGACTATCATCTGGTAGCACTTACATCCAGTGATGAAGTGCTTTGAGAGGTTGTTGATGAAACATTTCAATTCCTGTCAGAGAAGTGATTTGGATTTTCTCCAATTTGCCTTTTGTCTTGACAGGTCAACAACAGTTGCCACTTCTCTGGCTGTTCACTCAACCCTGCAATATCTGAAAAATGAAGGTGCATATGGTGTCTTTTCATTGACACCAGCTTGGCATTCAGTAGTGTCTTCCCCTTAAAACCAATTAATAGGCTTCAAGTTCTAGATCTTAATATCTCCGTGTGCAACTGGATCCTCCATTTTCTTACTTGCAGACCCCATTAATTTGGATTGGCGGTAACAACTCCCCCACAATCACCATCAGCACAGGTGAACCATAAGGCTGTGTGCTTAGCCCCCTGTTCTATTCACTTTATGTTTATGAATATGAGGCAAAGGACCACTCCATTGCCATATTTAAATTTGTTGACAACACCACAGTCATTGGTGGAATCGAAGGGGGTAACGAATCAGCATATAGAAGGGAGATTGAAAAGTAGATACTGTTCGTGTTCCATAGTCTTTCAATTTGCTCTTTTAATTCAGTACACTTCTGGTGTTTTTTCACTTGTAGACTTCTGTATGTTATGTGTGTTTGGAATGGCTAAATCTATGACGATTAATTAAGCTGTTTGTACTTGTTTATCTTGTATTTTAATCTCTGAATATTTATTATGCATTGTCTGGTTGCTTGTAATATAATTTGTGGGATTCTGACTCTAAAAACTGAATCAGGCTTGTATAGTAAGATATGGTGTCTTTTAGTAGTTTGTACTTCAAAGCAAGATTTTGGGAATGATGTGCAAGTAATCAGATTGAGTTAAACTGCTGCAGGTTTCTGTAATATGTTGGATTGTTTCTGGTTTCTCTTGGCATTTTCTGCACATATTGTTTTGAATTTGTTGGTCTTTTATTTTGTACTTTTGCTTTTTTTATTTAACTACCTGGTCCTGCATTGCCACAAGGAACCCCTCTGTTTCTGGGAAGAGGTCTCCGACTCTGAGCCAGGAGTTCAATGCTTCCTTTATTATCATTACTTTTAATATCTTTTAGTATTTGTTTGTCTTTGCACTTTGGTGGGAATATCTGTAAGAAAATGAATCACAGGGTTGTATATGGTTGCATATGTACTTTGATAATTTACCTTAAACTTTGCCCATTGCCCTCAATAGATGCTGTTTTTTTTTCTGCTGAGTTCTTCCAGTAGTTTGCTTGTTGCTCCAAATCCCAGCATTGCAACTGCCTGTCTTCTGTTGGAGCACTGCATTAAAGTGCAGTTAAGGTTTAAAACACATGCTTGCTTTTTGCTATCATCCTGCTAAGATTCTTTTGGCTATACCTCTGGAGATCTTCAACATCTCCAGTATTTTGTTTTTTCTGTCTTTTATTTTAATCACCAAGCATCTTCCAATTTTTGAAAATTTTGTTCAAACGCACCTCATTTACAGAGTGCTTAAATCCTCTAATCCTCTAGTTAAACTTACGAATCTGTACTGTATTATAAAGTAGTTTTGAATAGTTAATTTTGTCTTTGCTGGTTTTAAGTTAATTTGTCTTAGGGTATATTTGAAGAAAAATAAATTATTCCTACACATTTACACGTACTTAATAGCTTACTGATATAGCATTCTATGATATTTTAGTTATTATCTCAGTATTTGTGCAAGCCATTTGTGCCATCAATAACGAATGAAATCTAAGCCAAGTTCCTGACACACTTGGAAAAGTAACTACATTGAATAATATATACACTTGTCAAAACTATGGTTTGTATTTGATGGGAAAGTATGACTATTTATTTTGCTTGTAATTTGTCAAGCTTTGGGCTATTTGGTACCCATAAGCTGCTGTAGCAGTTTTATGTGAAAGTTAATGATACTTCAAACAAACTAAAGGTTACCTGCCTGCCAGTTATTTGACTGTTCTTTCACATTCTCATTTCTCCATTACTAAATCAGTAAAACAGAGTAACTTGAAGTCTAGCACCTAGTGTGTTCAAATAGGCTATTTGTATAATTCAAAACAAATCTGATGTCTGCATTAAAATCTGAAATGCATGTTAGTTATGGAAATTTCATGTATTGTAATTATAATGTTTTGGGAAAACACCATTTCAAGTTTTATTTATGTTCTATTTAAAAAAAAACTCAAGTAGCTATTTCTAGGTTCTTGTACATATGTAAGCTAATGTACTTCATTATTGCATCATATCCTCCTGTGATGCTGTGACCCACAGCAGTGACTGCTGTGCACTAGAATTAAACAGCTCAGTGCTCTTCTTCAATTCTTTTAAGTTTGGAAGAGCTTGATGTATTTATGCCTACAATAATATGTTATTGGCTTCCCTGCTTTAGTGCTGTTTAATTACACTCTTGCACTTAAAACACATTCAATACCATTTTGTTTTCATCAAGAATTTTAATATACAGCTCCAAGTACTCTTTAGTATCAAGAATCATTACATTGCCAAGGTCAGAGCAACAGTGGGTGGTGATTTGCCAGGGGGGCAGGGGTTACATCAGCTACCAAAAATTTTATAGGGTATTTTGAGGGCATGTTATAGAAACGTTTTAATATACAATGAACTCCAGATCATTGGGACCTGTGTATTTTGGCCCAGTTAGCCGAAGTTTCATGGAAATAGTTAAAAGGTATTATAAAGACAAACTGCTATTTAACTGAATAATAAATTATGCATTTAAGTGAAATGCATAACTTGGAATGCTTCCAATACTACTGCAGTACTATAAAACTGTATTAGTTCCTAATAGTTCATTCAATGTATGCTGCCATGTTCTTTTGACTAACCGAATCAGCATAGACACCTAGGGCAGATGGTGGACTGCCTTCCCGCATAAAATCAAATTGGAAAAACAAAATTGTCAAAAATCTCTGCATTTTGAATTAGTGTCTATTGGCCCAAATGGATAAACTAACACAAGCACACGCAACTGATAGTATTTCAAAAACTTTGCTTCTTGTTGTCTAAGGGCCACACAAGTGTATGTGACTGATGCAAGTTAGGAACTGTTCAGCAACAGTCTCATGTCGCAATTAAGTGGTATAGTGTACCAAATAAATGAAGGGAATCTCAAGCTATTTTCCTGATTAGTTTTTGTGCCATAAAGGTTGTCCCAAATAAGCAGCTTCCCTGATTAACTAATAGCCCAATTAACCAGAATCCACTGTATTTCGAAGTACAGTTTCAAAATACATCATGTAATTGTTCCAGTATTTTTATCATAAAATTTAGAATTGGCAACACTGACAAAATATTGCCTTAACATGATAGTTAATTTACTCTAATTATTTTTTTCCAAGTGACCTATAAGACAAATACTATTGACGTCCAATACCTGGAGTGATTATCTGAATGGAATTAATAACTGTGACTTCATCGAGATGATGGTCGTAAACAGGCTTAAAGGCTTCTAGTCTCAGGTGATTGCTGTACACAGCTTAGTGAACAAAGCGCATTTGCATTGCTTTGTAGACATCTTTTCTCCCCCACTGTATGTAGAATTAAGCTGCAGTACAAGGAATTGAAGGAACCTAAGACTTGGTTATGCAAATATTTTGACAACATATACAAAAATTGCAGGAAGAACTCAGCAGGTCAGTCGGCATCTTTAGAGAGAAATAAACAGTTGATGTTTCTGGTTGAGACCTACCAACTTGCACTCTTACTCTCTCCTCCCACCTTATTGTGGCTTCTTTCCCCTTCCCTTCCAGTCCTGGGCAAAGGGTCTCTGTCTGAAATATTAACTGTTTATTCACATCTATGGATGTCATCTGACCTGCTGAGTTCCTCTGGCATGTTGTGTTGCTCCAGATTTCCAACATCTGCAGAATCTCTAGTGTTTATTATCGGAGCATAGCCTAATTGATCCAGTTAATGGGTTTTGACTGATCAATGAAGAAAATGTGATATTTATTGTTTCATTCTCCAAGATGTAGCAACAGACTATTCCATATAACTTATTTTTAATTGAGGCTGTTTTGATGTAATCAAGGGAAAATCTAGGTTCTAGCAGTCTGAGTGTTGATCGTGGGTTTAGGAAATGACAACATTTCCAAAGAATTTGGAAGGGTTTGTTATACATTAGACAGTGGTCTTTCAGACCAGGGAGAATAAAATTAATTTTTTGAGGACAGAACTTAGGTACTGTACTTTTTTTTAGATTCTTAAAGCCAGATTTTTAAATCCTTTTAAGGATTTTATGTGAAACACAAGCCATTTCTTGTTGAAGGTATTGGGAATCATTAGGGGAGAGGTGAAGGGCAGCTGGAATGGAATCGGGGATGGGGATCTGGTAGGTGAAATGTGCGTGCAGCAGCCAATGGATCTGAGAGGGGGATAAAAACAAGTAATAGGAGCTGAAGTGTATGGGAAAAGGGTCAAAAATGGGAGATGGGTAGAAAGGAGAAGTGTGGGAACATAACAGGCAGTAAGGGTTATCTGAAATAGGAAAATTAATTTGGGTTGGCAAACAAACAAGTGGACTGTGAGATGTTGCTCCTCTAATAGCGTGGGTTTCATACTAGGAGTAAAGATGGGTCGGTATAGGAACGTGGAGTTGAAAGGGAATGCTCAAATTTCAAAGTATGTTGATTATCAAAGTATATGTATGTCACCATGTCCAACCCTGTGATTTGTCTTGTGGGCATTCACAGTACATACTGTTACGTACCTGTGACACGTGACAGTGGTACTCTTGTCACTTGACTGGGGTTGAAGCTATACTGGACTTGAGGTAATGGTCTTGTGATGGTGGAGTGACATCATTTTCCTGCCAGTAGAGGTCACATGACAGGTTTTTTTTTACAGGGTATAAAAGGAGGACCCCTCCCTGTGAGGAGGGGCAGTTCGTGGCTGGATTTGCCATGTTGACTTCATGCCTCTGCGTGATTTAATGTTATGATGCAGTTTAGTTGAAAGATGAAGTTTTATTTAATGCCTAAAGTTTAAAAGGTATTTGCCAGCAGTTTCTTTATAACACTGCTAGTTGAGAATCAGTGGAGAGTGAAGATCGGAGTTCGGGAGTTAAAAGATTGAGGAGAATCGATTTTGACGGTGAAACAGGTTCGACCTTGTTTGATCCTCATTCGGAAGGAATTTGTTGACTGTTCTCGTGTTAATCCCTGTGAAATAGCAGAAAGGATTGGGAACAGTTCTGTAAAGGAAAGGTCAGTGCCTTTAAGCCGTTTCATTTGTCCATCTACGTAAATTATTCGTGGAAAAAGTTCGATTTTGGGAACTGAAACAACACGACATGAAAGAGAATTTAAATAGTCTTAAAAAGTCTCTCCTTAAATGGACTGTAAGCATTTTGAACTTTTGTAATACTACTTTGAAGAACTGTTTTTGCAACATCGCTTTAAGAACTGTTTAAGCTTCATTGCTTTAAGAACTGTTTAAGCTGCCGCACAGCAGCTGATTTCCGGTTACGTTAGTGATTTGTTTACTTTTGGGGTTCGTTTTCAGTGTTTAATAAACATGTTATTTGTTATAAAAACCCCTGCCTAACTCGTATATTTATTGTTGCTTGAATCCGTAACAATACAAAGAAATGCAAGAGAATCAGTAAAAGACTGCCACCAACAGGGGTGGACAAATACCGATGTGCAGAAGAAAACAAACTGCAAATATAAAAAGGTGATAATAAATAAATAATCAATATATGTCAAGAACATTGAATGAGTCCTTGAAAGTGAGTTCAGTGAAGGAGTGAGTGAACTTATCCTCTCTGGTTCAAGAGCCTGATGGTGGAGGAGTAACAAATGTTCTTGAACTTGCTTTTGGCAGTATGCAAACTGCATACAGGATTACGGTAGAGGACTCCCTTGGTAATTAGAATGATTGGTATTTAATCATATGTTCCATGTTGGGAGAACCAGAGTGTGACAAAACTGCAATGTCCGAATACCACAAAGAGTTTATCCTGAAACACACACACCCACCTTTTGCCTTCTCTGAATCAGCTGATTGGTCGATTCAGTGTCTTGAGAGCCCTTGGGGTCTTTCCCATTTATCCAGTATGTCTGAGATCAGCCATGTCTTTGTGAAACACAGGATGCAGCAATTACTTATTTCCCTCCAAAACAGCAATCTTGCTCTTTAATCATCAGTCTTGTTCTCCAGTAACTGAATATTTGCCAACAAGATACTGAGCAAAGGAAGTTTCATACCCTGGAATTTTGGTCTGACTTCAAGACCTCCCCTGCACCCTCTCTTCCAGCTATCGTGCTGTCCCTTTGCCTGCTTAAAGTTGCCATATCTGTATTCTTGAGAGATCTGAATCCTTCAGCAAATCAAGAAATCATTAGTTTATTATGACCATAACACCATAAGATATAGGAGCAGAATTCAGCCATTTGGCCCATCAAGTGTGCTTCACCATTACATCATGGCCGTTCCAATTTTCCTCTCAGCCCCAATCTCCTTTCTTCTCCCCGTATCCTCTCAACCCTTAGGATGGTTAAAAATCACGCAACTTAAAAGGGAAATTGCAGGCTGCAGAATGCCATGAGTATAGTTCAAAAGAATGTTATTTGCAACTATTGTAAGCCGCTCAGAGTGTTGCTATGTTTCACCAGCCCCATCTTGCTGGGGGCAAAGGTGCTCTGTAAATGAGTCACCTGGTCTGCACTTGGTCCCCTGATGCAGAGAAAGCCTGATTGCAATCACCAAATGTGGGAGATGAAATTGGTAGAGGTCTAAGTGAATTGGGGGCATTGAACTGTGTTTTCATCACTACTTAATCATGGAACAATATTTTGGTTGTGTACATCTTGTACTGTTTATTATGCAGTGATTTTTGTCATAAATTTGTTCCGGCCAGAAATGTCAACAGTCCTGAAGGTTTTGTCCCGAAATGTCAACTGTACTTTTTTTCCATAGATACTGCCTGACTTGCTGAGTTCCTCCAGCTTATTGTGTGTGTTGCTTTGCTTAATACTTTTACAATTTTTTTTCCCATGCCAAAGTTGTAAATAAAACTTGAGTGTATATAATCATTTCATCTGAATCTAAAGTATTTCAGAATCTGCCTTTGGCAGTATTAATATAGATATCCCAATTGTGTATGGAGTTAATGATACTTCAGCAAGGGGGCTGCTGTGAGGTGGATTAAAATTGATTAGATTTTTCTAAGAATAAAACAGAATTGCAACAATCTTAGACAAATGGATGAATTAGAATTACTGAAACAACTTGTAATCTTACTACAAGTCAGCTCAATAACTGGATTGAGTGATAGTCGGAGATTTTCTCAGGGTTGAAATGGCAAATATGAGAGGGCATAATTTTAAAGTGATTGGAGATGTGGATAGGTCTGAATGTCAGAAGTAATTTTTTTTTCACAGAATGGTGAGCATGTGGAATGCTGGCACGAGGATGAAAGAAAAATGGAGGGAAGGGTTAGTCTGATCATTAAAAGGTCGGCATAACATCATGGGCTAAAGGGAAGTACTGTGCCTTGGTGTTCTACATTCTAACCAGCATCACTAAACTGTGACATGCAGCATTTGCATTCATATTTTGATAGCTAAGTTTCCTGGAAGTAGTTTGGTACATTTTGATATTGGTTTGTATAGTATTTCTCTCTGCATGAATCACCATGCTCTAGTAAGGATGTGTTGGTACTGATGAGGCCTCAGAGGAGATTCACTAGGGTGTTGTCTGAGGTAGAGTATTTTAGTTACCTGGAGGGACAGTGAAAAACAGGTTTAAGAGAAGACATAATTGAAGTCTATAAAAATTATAGATATACTGGACTGTAGGATTCTTCTTCTAATTGAAAATGGATAAAATTAGAAAACCTGGGCAACACTCTCATGGCACAGCGGCAGGATTTGGTTTAAAGTTTAAATCCTGATTAAAGTTCTGACTTTAATCCTATGGAATTGTTGTGGAAGGACCTAACAAAAGCAGTTCATGCAAGGAAGCCCTCCAGCATCCCAGGGTTGAAGCAGTTTTGTAAGGAGGAATGGCCTCAAATTCCTTCAAGTCAATATGCAGGACTAATCAACAGTTACTGGAAACATTTGGTTTAAGTTATTACTGTACAAGGGGGTCTCACCAGATATTGAAAACAAATGTTCACATTTTCCAACGAATGTGTAATATGGGATCATTTTTTCCTCAATAAATAAGTGAACAAGAATGTTTTTGAGTTACTTTTAATTTGGTATTCTTAGCTAGATTTAGGATGTATGTGCAGATCTGATCACATTTTTGGTCATATTTATGCAGAAATAGAGAAAATTCACAAGCTTTCTAGCACCACTGTATTTCTGGTGAATGTTGACCGGAGCAATTAGCTTCTTTCAACTAATGGCCAAGGCTTTTTTTTAAAAAAAAAGCCAGCTTGAATATGCAAGCAATTAGTGTTGCATTTGAAGAACATTGCCTCTGAATATACACTGACACTTCCACAGCAGTTAGTTTCACAGGAACATTATTGGAAGTAACTTAATAACACCCTATCTTTCTATAGAGGTGTTTTTCTGAGTGTGAATAAACTTTTTTTTTGTTCAAATTTCCTTGTTTTCAACTTGTTTTTATTTAATCCTCATCCAGGTAATACCATCTCCAAAATATGCCTGTCGTAACTGGTATCGACCTAGATGCGAATGGCTACTTTATTTGTTGCAGCAGTAACAGAAGATTCTGGATGAACAGTTGTTTGCCACTGAGGAAGGAATCTTGGTATCTTTCAATTTCAGCTGCAAGTGTATAGTTTGTGCATTGGCATGAATCGTTACACCACTATGAAACAGCTTGGAGATGGAACATATGGCTCTGTTCTCATGGGAAGATGTATAGATTCAGGCGAACTGGTAGCCATTAAAAAGTAAGTGATAATTTATGTTCTAACAGAATTTTCAAATTCTTCCAAGGCTGGTACTTGAATATTGGGTATGTTATAATACAAGTGTGCATTCCAAAGTTGTTCACATCAATGATAGTATGAAAGCTAAATTTGAATTGAAAGAAGAATAAGACTCTGAATTTATTTCAAGTTTATTTTTAAGTTAAGACTTTAGGTGAAGTGTAACTATTCATGAAAACTACTATTGACATTTGTTCAGACAATGGTGCAATTATATTCTTGGTGTTTCTGAATGCACTCATTTTAATCTTCCTGGTTAATCATTCTTCATTCATCAAGTATGTAATCTGTAAATTTTGACCCAGGATGACATACTGTCCTTGATAGCTCCAGTGACTTCACAGCCCAAATCGTTAATTTAGAAAATTTTTAACAAATAGTTTCAGCTCGTCATCTTGGTTGAAACATTTGTAATAAAAATCAGAAGGGGGTAGTTACTTTTCCCTTAAGCTGCTCATCTTTCTGCCTCATAATTACCATAGGATATAGGAGCAGAAGTAGGCATTCAGCCCATTGAGTCTGCTCCATCATTCAGTCATGAGCTGATCCAATTCTTCCAGTCATCCCCACTCCCCTGCTTTCACCCCATACCCTTTGATGCCCTAGCTAATCAAGAACCTATCTATCTCTGCCTTACATGCACCCAATGGCTTGGCCTCCACAGCCTGTCTTGGCAACAAATTCCACAGATTTACCACCCTCTGACTAAAATAATTTCTCTGCATCTCCGTTCTAAATGGATGTCCTTCAGTCCTGAAATCATGCCCTCTTTACCTAGAATCCCCTACCATGGGAAATAACTTTGCCATATCTAATCTGTTCAGGCCTTTTAACATTCGGAGCATTTATGAGATTCCCTCCCCCCCCCGAACTCCAGGGAATACAGCCCAAGAGCTGCCAGACATTCCTCATACAGTAATCCTTTCATTCCTGGAATCATTCTTGTGAATTTTCTCTGAACTTTCTTCGATGTCAGTATATCCTTTCTAAAATAAGGATCCTAAAACTGCACACAATACTCCAAGTGTGGTCTCATGAGAGCCTTATAGAGCCTCAACATCACATCCCTGCTCTTATATTCTATACCTCTGGAAATGAATGCTAACATTGCATTTGCCTTCTTCACAACCGACTCAACCTGGAGGTTAACCTTTAGGGTATCTTGTACAAGCACTCCCAAGTCCCTTTGATCTCTACATTTTGAATTCTCTTCCCATCTAAATAATAGTCTGCCCTTTCATTTCTTCCACTGAAGTGCATGACCATACACTTTCTCACATTGTATTTCATTTGTCACTTCTTTGCCCATTCTCCTAAACTATCTAAGTCTTTGTTTCCTCAATGCTACCCGCTCCTTCACCTATCTTTCTATCACTGGCAAATTAACCACAAATCTATTAATACTGCAGTCAAATCTTTGATATACATTGTAAAAAGCAGCGGTCCCAACACCAATACCAGTGGAACTCCACTGGTAGCTGACAGCCAGCCAGAATAGGATCCCTTTATTCCCACTCTCCTTTTCCTGCTGACCAGCCAATGCTTCACCCTTGCTAGTAACTTCACTGTAAATCCAACTTGCTAATTAGTATCTTGCTAATTACCACCAACTACAAAATGCTACTTAAAGGGAAAAGTGCGATGGCTTTTTATCGTTGTCGTGGCTATCCCTCGAGGTCGAGGATGATGATCTTCATTCTGTTGATCTATTTATGGGCTCTCAAGTGGCTTAAGAACCAATCTTGGCTTTGAAAGTTCTGCATTCAGGACAGGTAGTTCCAGATGGCAGATTGGGCTTTGGTTATTGTTGTCTCTCTTTCCTTTTTCTCTTTTTTTTTCTAATTCTGCACATGTGTTGGTTTTGAAAGGTGCTGTTCCTTCTCAGATGATGATTTGCCAGAGTTTCCTGTCCTTGGTATTAGTTTCCCAATTGTTGATGTTACATTTTTTCATGTTGGCTTTTAAGACGACTTTGGATCTCTTCTGTTGTCTGCCTCTTTTACGTTTGCCTTCTTTAAGCTGGGAGTAGAAGATTTGTTTCGGCAGATATTTGTTGGTTTGGCAGACATTAGTCTTTCATCCAAACAACATGACCGCTCCATCTTAATTGGTTCTTGATGATATCGCCGAAAGACTTGAAGATGTGACCCACAGAGTGAAGACGCCTGTGTGTGTATTTGTTTAACTTGTACTTGATGTTCCAAGAAGCATGCGATACATCACAAATCAACCAACTGATTCATGGAAAATATGACAATTAGAGCTGATGGATTTGATTTGTTGCAGCCTCCATCCTCCTTCACAGCCATTGAGTTCGAAGTAACAGTGGAATAGGCGGACGAAGTTGAGGTCTTGGTTGGATTGGATTGTTCTTTGTCAGGGACCTCAACCTTGACCTTACCGCCACGGGTGACCCTACCAGGAGCATAGCTCCAGACGGCATTGCTCTTGGGATCTCAGTACCACACAAGCTTCTCCACCAACAAGGTGACAATCCACGGAGAAGTAAAGAATTAGTTTGGTGTGAATTACAGAGCTATAAAATTTCTCTGCTTTTCCCACAAGCAAAACACCAGTCAGTTAAACTTAATAATCACTGCTCTACAAAAGGACTAATGTGGTAATTATCTAATGAATCCATTAGGGCCCCATGGTAGCGCAGTGATTAACGTGATACTATTACAGCTCAGGCTGTTGGAGTTTATAAGACCATAAGACACAGGAGCAGAGTTAGGCCATCTGGCCCTTTGAGTCTGCTCTGCCATTCAATCATGGCTGATCCTTTTTTTTAAAAATCACCTTCTCAACCCTAGTTCCCGGCCTTCTCCTCATAACCTTTGATACCATGTCCAATCAAGAACCTATCAATCTCTGCCTTAAATACACCCTTTGACCTGGCTTCCACAGCTGCATGTGGCAACAAATTCCACAAATTCACCACCCTTTGACTAAAGAAAATTTTCTGCATCTCTGTTTTGAAAGATCACCCCTCTATCCTGAGGCTGTGCCCTCTTGTCCAAGACTCTCCCACTGTGGGAAATATCCTTTCCACATTTACTCTGTCTAGGCCTTTCAGCATTCGAAAGGTTTCATTGAGATTAACACCTGCCCCATCTTTCTGAGTTCCAGTGAGTACGGACCCAGAGCCATCAAACATTCCTTGTATAATTATCTGTGAGAAATATGTATATCCTTCCCGTGGAATTGTGTTTTGTTTTTTTTATATAGGTGCTCCGGTTTCCTCCTCCTGTCCAAAGATATACTAGTTAGGTTAATTGTTCATTATAAATTGGCCCGTGATTCAGTTCTCAGTTGTTGGGCGGTGCGGCTCAAAGACCTAGTCTGTGCTGTATCTCAATAAATTAAGAGAATATTTTCAGAATACGTTCAGATCCTGTATAACACTACCCCGTGTGGCCCTGATTCATTACAATGTGGTTATTCAATTCTTTATTGAAATTTTATAAAATGACAAAAATTCATTCTAAACAACACTTAAAACTTCTTGAGTGGCCACCATTACAGTAAAATTTCAATCAGGCAATTAGAGTGCTTTACATGCGCTCTAAGGTGCTCACAGCCAATCATGTATTAGTTCATGCTCTGCATTCTGCATTTGTGTAAATGTTCTTGCTCCTTCAACTTATTCCATTTTTTTTTACCTCTATTTCTGGAAAACTGCCAGCAACTTTAAGTGCAGATTAGTACATCTAAGACAGGGGTGGGCAAACTTTTTGACTTGAGGGCCACAAAGGGTTCTAAAATTTGACAGAGGGGCCGGACCAGGAGCAGATGGACGGAGTGTTTTGGTAATACACCTCATAAGAGAAAATAAAATATCATGGGATATGTAGAAAACATGTGCTTTAATTTCAATTGAAAATGAACAAATGCATTACAACAAAATATCTGTCTTTGAAGTCCCATGGTATTTAGCTATTTATTGAAATGACTTTTAAAACACTGAAAATTAAATGAATAAAATACAGCTTTTTAAAATAGTAACAGTTATTATTTTAAAGCACTGAAAATTCTGTTATCCTTCAAGATATTATCATCATCACTCTCCTCCTGACTGTCTTTATTTCAAAAACGGTAGGAGATGCAGGTCTACTTGTCCTGCTCCTTCTTATTCAATTGTCCCCTGTGCCAAAACTCAACAATGACCCGCACAATGACAGAACAATGAGAGCGCGCCAGTATGCGGAGTGCGTTTTTTATTTTGAGAACGTACGTGCACCTGCGCACTACTCATGTCCATCACTTAACAGAAATGACATGTAACATGTAAGGCTTATTGAAAAAAATATTTTCAAATGCATTTTTTACATACCACAACGAAGAAACTTATTTTTAATTTCAGTGGGAACAGTGTTGTTGGTCTCCCTTTTTAGCCAGCGCATCAAAGTCTGGATTTAGTTTTGTTGTGGCGATTCTCAGGATGGATCTGAGGTGTTGGTCAGTTAACTTGGATCTGTGGCTGGCTTTGTTGACGTTCATGACGCTGAACGCCTGTTCACACAAATAGGTTGAGCCGAACAACGCCAGCATTTTCTGTGCCTCCGGAGGTTTGGAAACACCTCTTTACCAAGTGAAGCATAAAAGTCATTCAGTTTAAGAGAGTTGAACTTCTCTTTTAAGACGGGGTCAGACTGAAGGTCGATCAGTTCCAGCTGTAGCTCCTCTGGTGCTGTTTCAGGATCTTGTGACAGGGGACAGGCCCAACTGAAGTGACTTGTCAATTTTTTCAAAATCAGAAAAGCGACGGCAGAATTCTCTGTGCAGCGCATCCAGTGACTCGCTGTATTTTTTCACATTTGTGCCGGCCTCTTCCAGCGTGGCTAGTGTGGGAAAATGAGTGAATAACTTATTCGAAATTTGCCTGGAGAAAAAAGCCAGCTTGGATTTAAAGGCTTTCACGTTTGTGTACATGTCATGCACAAACTGATCCTTCCCCTGTAGCTTCACGTTCAGTTCATTCATGTGTGAAAATATATCCACAGCAAACGCAAAGTCACAAAGCCAGCTCTTGTTGCTCAGCTCAGGAAATTCGCCGGCCTTCCTCAGTAACTCCAAAAATGCACCGATCTCCTCTTTGAGCTCCCATACTCGTTGAAACACTTTGCCCAAACTTAACCAGCGGACACGGGAGTGATAAAGTAGGTCCTGGTGATCCGCATCAGTTTCCTCCAGGAACGTGATGAACTGACGGTGCTGAAGTCCCCTTGCACATATAAAGTTGACAAGTTTTACGACAGGATTCACAACATGATTCAGCTGTAATACCAATTTACATAGAGATTCCTGGTGGATAATGCAGTGAAGGAAAATAACATCCTGGTCAGGATTTTCATCTTTCACTTTATTCTGTATTCTCCTCAGCAGGCCGACATTTTTCCCCGTCAAATTAGGAGATCCATCTGTGGTGACGTTGATAAGTTTACTCCAAGGGAGCTTCATATTTTCGATGACAGCAGACACCCGGTCATACAAGTCCTCTCCCCGTGTTTTTCCTTTCAGAGACTCCATTGTCAAAAACTCCTCCGTTATTTCAAAAGTATTGTTAATTCCTCGGATAAAAATGAGGAGCTGAGCAGTGTCTTTTACATCGTTGCTTTCATCCATTGCTAATGAATATAACGTGAACGACTCTGCCTTTTTATTTAAGTCGTTGGTTATATCTTCATCTATCAGTTCTACACGGCGAGTCACTGTCCTGCGTGATAAACTGATTTTTTTCAAATTTGTCTTTGCTCTCCGGTCACAATACACCTGCTGTCTCCACCATACATTCTTTTAAAAACTCGCCTTCAGACAGAGGCTTGCTGGCCTTTGCTAATTTGAATGACAGCATAAAACTCGCCTTGGTACTTGAGTCATGAATGGCAGTTTGACGGTGAAAAAAATTTTGTTGAGCCTGTAAATTAGCTGCCAACCTCTGAGCATTAGCTTCCCGTTCTTTCGGTGACTGGTCGCTAGCATAGTTGGCATGTTTTGTGGCAAAGTGACGGCTGATATTATATTCTTTAAAAACCGCCACAGTCTCTTGGCATATCAGGCGTACAGCAGTTGATCTGTGTTCGCTAAAAAGATATTTAGTTGTCCACTCCTTATTAAACACCCGACGTTCTCTATCCACTTTTCTTTTCTTAGCTCCACTCATCTTTACAGAAGGGGTGAGAGGTTGTAGCGGTGTGCTACACGCAGCGCTAACATTATGACACGGAGTCAGTAACTGCAGTCGAAGGAAAAAACTTTATTCGAAATCCCCAGCCTCACTTTTAAGCATCCCTCAACCTGCCCCCCTTGGCGCAGAGGCTCCAAAGCTCTGTGCTCGCAAATCCCCGCAGGCTATTTCCCTTAGCCGGAACGCTGGCTAATTGTGAGCCGGTTCGGATGTGCCAGGAAATGGGTCGCCACAAGGTTACAAAGTAAAGCGCAAATGTGGAGTAATACGCTACACCTCAACAAAGGTCAATGTATATAGAGTGAGTCATCTATTGGGAGAACGCCAGAATTGGGGGGAAAAAACGTTAACAAGGTTTATTAATATAATTTCATCAAGTTCTGCGGGCCGGATTAAAAAGCTTAACGGGCCGCATATGGCCCAAGGGCCGTAGTTTGCCCATGCCTGATCTAAGATGTCTGGGAGAAGCATTAGCATGGATGTGAAACCGCAAGTGATACAGCGCGAGGATGTTAATGATGGCAATGTTGAAGATTTACTGCATTCTCATAGTGAGAGCTTTATTAATGATGAGCTCTGAGAATTGGCAGAGCAACACATCCTGGGTGAATCTGAGGAAGGTGTTTTCAACATGATTTCCTGCTACTGAAAACAGCTTCATGAGAGAAAACTAAAGAAAAGGCAGTAAAATTTTGCCTACTTGAAGAAAGCAGAGTTGGAGGAGGCCCACAGTCTGGTCCCTCCTCTAAGATGTAACCACCACTCTCTTCCCTGTTGCTGCTGCGATGTGTTGCTACTCTACTAATCTACAGGTTTAGCCTATTTGCATGTTTGTTACTTGATGAATTACTGTGTATACATAAAATAATATTAATCTCTGGTTTGATTTTTTTTTAAATCAGGCATACATGTCCATTTATGTAATGTTATAATGACCCTGCATTGCGCTGATTACATAGTGCTCCATCTCCGAGGAACACATCCTCAGCGTTAAGCGTGATCCTAGTGTAGTATAATCCACAGTACAGTTGCATTTTAACTCGTATTCTGGGGAAATGGTTTACGTAACTAATGATCGTGATGCAGCAAATGAGCTTTGCAACAAGTGGAGCCCTTGTATAAATAAAAATATAGTTGTCAAGTTTAGAAAGAGTACAGATTTAACATATCCTGATCTTTTGTGGAAATGAAAAGTTGCACCATAACATTGTAGTATTTTTGTAAATGCTCACCGCAGTATTTCTGAAACTTGCTGAGCACATTCCTGCAATACATGTAAGATTTATATCATCAGAAGAAATATTGTAGTCAAAATATTTAATTACCTTGTAATTTCCATTGATGATTAAGTTGCTGAGCATAAAGTTTTTTTTTTCTTGTCCTGGTGTTGCCCACAGAGTAGGGAAAATAAATTGCTTCCATATTGGTTTGTATATAGCATGAGTAATGTTTAGTTTCATAAAACAGTACTTGTATCAAACCTAGGTTCTATTAATATGGAACATGCTTCTGTTGACTTAATGGTCACAAGGTCTACTGTTATGTGTGATGAGCAAACCATGGGGAGATGGGGTCCATAGTTGACCCCCCTGTGAACTATGCTGCTAACGAGAGAGAGAGAGAGATAAAGAGGGTGAGAGGCACCATACTGCACATGCTGATAATGAGAGAGAGAAACAAGGATTTATAGTTATGGCTTCTTCGCTAATTGTTGACTTTACTTCCAAGGACTTTGCCTGTTTGTGTGAATCCCTGCTGACACAGCAGAGTGGTGCCAGGTGCCTGCTGAGACAGTCAGGAGTGGCCCAGTTTGATGGACATGGTCAGTTGATGGATGGCTGGTACCCCGGCAGGGGAGATAAAAGACGAGTCTGCTGAGACACCAGCAGACACGCCACTGGACACTAAAAGAGTGTTGTGCACCCACAGGAAGGTGGGGGCTTGGAGGATCGATTCGGGGAATCGGTCAGAGGCTCACAGTGTGTGAAACCAGGCCGGTGGGGGCTTGTGTGTGTGTGTCCACCCTCGCCTGGGTGACAAGCCCACCACTGAAGAATGGTCTGGCCTGGAATGGAGGGGTCATAATCGGTGACCACTACTGAACAAGAAGACAATGGAAAGATTGCCTGCTGCAGCTGCTCCTCCCCCGCCCCCTCCCCACAACAGCAACTACCTCAACCCAAACTGAACTGAATTCTGCATTATCTTAAGACTAGGATCTCATTTACCCCAGACTTTGATAGAGCTTGGTTTTGGTTTATATTTCCACATTTCTGGATATTTCATTGCTAACCTGTTTTATAGGTATATTTGCATTTTTGATACTGTATTACTTCACTAATAAACACTTTTAGTTACAGTACCACCAGACTCCAACATATTCCATTTCTGTTGGTTTGGTAACCCAGTCACAGGGTACGTGACACTACTATGTAGGTGTGTTGGGAATTCTACTTCTTTCCAGACTTTCCTGACTGCATTCTCATCACTGACAATATAATAAAATAAAATAACTGGACCCAGAGTGGACGCACTCTTACGACTCAGACACACCTGATTTCACTTGTGCGTAAGGAGAACAGCATAGCCCCTGTCACCACACTGTTCTGAAGTCAGAACAGAGATACTATTTTTATACAGAATTGGCTGGCACTTATGGATATTGACAATTTGTAAACTATATGTTTGAATTCCTTACTTGTAAGAACAATCACTATTCACAATACAGGTGTTAAAAGTCAAACTATATGCTGACAACTGATGATACTTTGAGGGTAGTAAAGCAATTGTCCCTTAGTTTATGTGCATGTATGCCTTGGATCACTTGTAACATCTCCAAATCCCTGGTGTACAAAGGGAAGCTACACTCTTCAAAGACCTTTCTTGCCAGCGCTGTCTGCATTCTATTCTTGTCTAGATATTATGTTAATCCTTGCCTTGCTGCAAATTCTACAGTATTCACATCATGGCAATATTTCCAAAAGTGTTCAGATGACGGGCATAACAGAAAACAAGTCATTGATGGCCAACAACTTAAGAACTGTTTTTTTTTGGGGGGGGAATGGTTAAGGTCCTTGCCTTGTATTTAATGTCCTTTGGGTGGGAGAGGAATATACTTCATTGGTTACAATAAACCAGGGCTATTATTTTTTTCCTTGTGTGGGTGTGCCAACATTGATTCCTTTTAAAGCAAACAAATGGATTTCCTTTTTATCTTAAATTTATACATGAAAAGATCTTTTGCCATTAGTTTAATCTCTATTTTTCTTCATTAGAATGAAGCGGAAGTTCTATTCGTGGGACGAATGTATGAATCTCAGAGAAGTCAAGGTAGATTATAATGACGGCTTATTTCAATCTTTTTGGATTGCTTGAGTTGATATTTATCATCAAACGGTCTACAGAAACAGATGCATTATACTATAACAAAATGCCGGAAATGCTCATCAGCTGAAGCAGGAACAGTTGGGGGTGGTTGGGGGGAAGAATCAATTGACATTTAACATTTAAGATCCTTCTATACCTTGTCTTACTGTGAACATTAAGATAGTTTTGTGACCGCTTTTTCATCCTTTGAAGAATTCTCTATCGCCTTCTCTCTGATAGATTTTTAGTAAAGAGAAACATTTAGTGATACTAGGGAAAACCGTTTCCTCCTACAGTCCAACGACATGCTGGTTAATAGGCTATTTGATCATTGTAATTGATCTGCAATTGGGCTAGGGTTAAATAGGTGGGTTGCTCTACGGTGTGGATCATTGGGCCGGTCTATACTGTATCTTAAAGTAAAAACAGTGAAATAAAATAAATAGTTGGTATAGGCTATATATCAGTTGGAATATGAATGGTGGAACAGGGATGATAAGTTAACTAGCTGCATTATATTGTTGCTATTGTGCAGTTCTTTGTCCTTCCTAGTTTAATTTGGTATGTTATATATCTCCCATCCAATGTCATGCTGTTATTATATTCTTCCTGCATTTCCCTGAAGAGTGACCAGATGCAGTTGTGCATACTAATTATAACAAAATCTCTTATCTATCCCTCCATGTCTCATAAAGCAAGTTCTTGACACTTAATACAATTTGTTTATATCAGACTGGAGATTAATTAAAATCAGGTATTCACATTGTATAACAATATCTATTGATCAAGTGAAGTCTGCAAGATTATTAAGCTTGGCAGGGCTTCTTCATTCTGCGTCTTGTTAATCCGCCTTTACGGCCATCCCATTTTCTCAGTAATGTGCTGTGTAGTTTATGTAGAAATTGAGCTTTTCTTTTAACATGGATCTTGTTGTCTCATTCTAGTCACTGAAGAAATTAAACCATGCAAATGTAATCAAGCTGAAAGAAGTTGTAAGAGAAAATGATCACCTCTATTTTGTGTTTGAGTATATGAAAGAAAATCTCTATCAGCTGATGAGAGACAGGTACTATAGGACTTAATATCTTCTTAATAGCAAATCTGGTCATTAAATAAACTTGTGAAGCTTCTAACAGGTAATATGTAATTGAACATGATGGACAGTGTTAAGGTGAATATTTCCAATCAAGAGTTGCTGCAAAAGCTGATTGTGAACTCCAGTAATATTTCACTAGTCAAGTAGATTTATCAGTGCTTCATTTGTTTCAATTATAACTTGTTTATCAAGGAATAGTGTTTAGAATTTACCTTTAAAAGGAAATACAGTAAGCTGTCTTTCGTTCTAGATTCATCTATATATGTAATTTTTGGGAGTGGGGCGGGGAATAAGATTAATCAACAAGCTGAACTTGTAAATGCCAACCAAATGCATTGTTTTTTTTCTGTAGTTGGCTCTCAGCTTTGGAACGGATCTATTACTGACTCTTTGGGTGTTAATAGTGACAAAAAAATTTATCTGCAGTGCTGTCTTGCATGACAATGCAGAGTGGGTTAAAATTTGGTGTGATTTGCTAACTTACTAAGTTGTAGATGGTGTTTTACACCTTCTATTTTGATAGTAATGTGTATCTGTCAGTTCCTGTGGAGTAAAGGAATTCACCTCTGAATTCATTTAAAGAACTTGGGAATTTATCTTCCTTTGTTGTTCAGAGGGTTTTTCCCATGGAGTTTACATTCTCCAATCATAATTTATGTTCTTTTGCAATTACCAATTTTATACAATTTATAACCCACTCTCTATTGTACAGAAATGATCTCCAAGTACTGATTTTGCTTGTGATTAATAGTAGTCAGAATTGGATTTAATATCATTGGCAAACAGTATGTTGTGAAATTTTGTTTTGCAGCAGTACAGTGCAGTACATAATACATAAAAGTTGAGTTACAACAAGATGTGCGATTCTCTGCTAATATTTTACAGATATTTTAATAATCTTGCACCACTAGGATGTGTGCTTAGCCCCCTGCTCTCTGTACTTTATACTTATGATTGTGTGCCTAAGTATAGCTCCAATCACAAACAAGAGAAAATCTTCAGATGCTGGAAATCCAAGCAACACACACAAAAAATGCAGGAGGAATACAGCAGGCCAGGTAGCATCTGTGGAAAAAAGCACAGCTCCAGCGTCATTTTCCAGTTTACTTATGACAACACTGTTGCAGGCTAAATCCAAGATGGCAGCGAGGTGTCAGCATATAAGAGGAAGACTGAAAATCTGGCCAGAACAACAACCTATTGCTCTATGTCAACAAGATTAAGGAGAAAGAAACTAGAGGTCAGTGAGTCAGTCCTCATCGGACGATCAGAGGTGGAGAGGGTCAGCAGCTTTAAATTCTTTGTTTTTATTACTTTAGAGGACTTGCCCTGGGCTCAGCATGTAAGTGCAATTGTGAACTAAACAAGGCAGCATCTCTACTTCTTTAGGAGTTTACGAAGATTTGGCATGACATCAAAAACTTTGACTAACTTCCATAGATGTGTAGTGTAAAGTATATTGACTGGGTGCATCACAGCCTGGTATGAAGTAACAATGGCCTGGAACAGAAAATCCTCAGAAAGTAGTGCATATGACCCAGCCTATCGTGGGTAAAGCCCTTACCACCATTAAGCACATCTACACGAAATGCTGTCGCAGAAAGCATCATCCATCATCAGCAACCAGCCCCACTCCCCCACCACCACACAGGACCTGCTGTCTTCTTGCTGCTGCCATCAAAAAGAAGGTACGAGAACCTCAGGACTCGCATCACCAGTTTCAGGAACAGTTTACCCCTCAACCATCACGCTTCAGGACAAAAGGGGATAGGTAACTTCATTTGTCCAATCATTGGACTCACTTTCAAAGACTCTTCATGTCATGTTCTTGATATTTATTGCTTATTTATTATTATTACTATTTATTCCTTTTTGTATTTGCACATTGGATGAACACCCACGTTGGTGCAGTTTTTCATTGATTCAGTTATGGTTATTATTACACAGACTTAGAGTATGCCTGCAAGAAGACAATGAATATCAGGGTAGAGTATGGTGACATAAATGTACTTTGATAATAAAATTACTTTGAACTTTTATTCACATCCAGAAAATTCTAAGAATATTACTTGAAGTACTACAGTTATAGAATTTCGGGCATTAAGACTGGAGCTGTTCCCCATGATAAAGCATGGCTATAAGAATTCCTGCTGAAAAAGTTAAGAGTTAATTTAGGAGCATTAAAATTAAAGTCAAATTCTAAATCAATGAATAGATTACCAGCAGAAAGTTCACAGTGTAACTTCTCCACATTTTTTTGTTATAAAATTAGTATTTAATACTGTACTGCTGTTTGCTTTACATCACATTACATTAGAATAGGTTATTCATTAATTATTATTAACTACTGTGTAAAGATACTTCAGGGCAAGTATGAAAAATATGATAAAAATTGTGCAACTTGATCAAATTCAATATTAGTATTAAAAGTAAACTAAGAAAACTATGTAATGAAAGACTCTTTTATAGATTGATAAAGTAAGTGCACAATAAAAGAAAATTAATGACTTGAATTGTATTGGTGTCTATGTTGTAATCACTAGACGCCACTTCTGTACACATTGCACCAGAACATGTGCAACAGAGATTAGCCCCTACAACCACCTGAGGACCCACTAATAGACAACTCCCTCTGGGAATATCATATTTGACTCAAGTGATTGCGGAATTCTTCAGATGTACCGTGGCAAGCACTCTAACTGGTTGCATCACTTGGTATGGAGGAGCCATTGCACGGGATTGGAAAAAGCTGCAGAAAGTTGCAACTTCACCTAGCTTCATTATGAGCACTAGTCTTCTCACCATCAAGAACATCTTCAAAAGGTGATACCTCAAAAAGCCACCATCAATCACTAAGGACCACCATCTCTCAGGACAGACCCTCTTCTCATTACTACCATCCGGAGGAGGTACAAGAGCCTCAAGAGACACAATCTACATTTGAGGAACAGCTTTTTCCCCTCCGCCCATGTACACTGCTTCACTTCTTTTTTGCTCTCTTTTTGCATATTTGTATATAAATATTTTGTATATTCATTTTCCTGACCAGGGGGTGGGGAGTCAGACACATGTATAAAAAAAAACTTATAAAGTGAAGATGTTCTCAAAAATAATGAGAAGCTTCTAAATAACAAAAATTACTATAAAGAACAATAAACAGTTTTTTTAAAAAAAAGCTTAAATCGAATCAATATTTAGTGTGACTGCCTTTTAGACTGCATCAATTCTCTTGGGTACATGTTACGCAATTTTATAAGAAAATGGCTGGGTAAGTTACAAGCATCTTGGAGAACTTGCCCAGTTCTTCTGCAGACTTTGACTATCTTGCTTGCTTCTGTCTCCAGATAATCCCAAACAGCCTTGATGATATTGAGCTCAGGGCTCCGCATGGGCTGTACTATCTGTTGCCAAGCTCCTTGTTCTGAAGATGGTTCTTTATGACCTTATCCGTACTTTTAAGGATCATTGTCTTGCTGCAGAATGAAGGAATCGATCAGATGCTTCCCTGATGGTATTGCTTGATGGATGAGAATCTGCTTGTGCTTCTCAGCATTGAGGACTCCATTATTGACCAGATCATCAACATTATTTACAGAAGTGCAGCTCAAACCTGCAGGGAACCTCTGTTGTGCTTGGCTGCAGACACTCCTCCGTTTAGCATTCTCCAGATCTTCTGTGAACAAACTGCTTCCTGTTTGAGCCAAAAATGTCACATTTTGACTCATCAGTACACAGCACTTGATGCCATTGTTCAGCACCCGCGTCCTCGTTTTGTGCATAGGTGAGTCTCTTGGCTTTGATTGCACTTTAGAGGATTGGATTTTTGGCTTCAACTCTTCCATGAAGACCACTTCTGACAAGTCTTCGTCAGACTGTAAAGGGCTGTACTTGTGTCCTAACGGTTTCTGTGAGTTCAGAACTGATAGTACTGCTGAACATCTTGTGGTTTAGAAGGGACGTCAGTTTGATGTATCTCTTGCCTGCTGTTTCTGTGGCCAGCCACTCCATTTCCAGTCCTTAACCTTGCCCATTTCGTTGTGCTTCTTCAGAAGAGCTTGGACAGCACATCTTGAAACTCCTGTCCACTGCAAAATTTCTGCTTGGGAGAAACCTTGCTGATGCATAAATGACCACTCTTGCCATGGTGTAAGAATTGATAATGTGAAGGTTAAACTGTATATTTGCCACACCCTCACCTTTTAGTTTGGTGGTGCTTTGCCCAGTTTGATCCCTTCTATCCCTGTTTCTGTTACAGCAATCATAATTTATGTTCATAATTTAGTTGTATACAATTTTCTGGATATGTTCCAATCACAGGCAAAATTCAGTTTGTTAGCTAATAACTTCCAAGTTTACAGCTTTAAAATTGCACCATTTAGTGGTTATAGCCCCTCTTCATTATTTGTAAATATTTTCCTGAGCTCGTTACTATCCTCAATTAGTTAGAACATAGAACATAGAACAGTACAGCACAGGATCAGGTCCTTTGGTCCACAGTGTTGTACTTAACCATCTAAAAAGTAAATTAAAATAATTCCCCCTTAAAACTAATCTGTCCTACCTACACAATCTCCATATCCTTCCATCTTCCTCACATTCATATGCTTATCTAAACACCTTTTAAAAGCCTCTGCCGCCATAACAAGCAGCACACACAAGGCATCCACCACTTTCTGAGATTAAAAAAAAATGCCCCTCACATCCCCTTTGAACCTATCTCCTCTCGCCTTCAATACATGCCCTCCTGTATTAGACATTTCTACCCTGGGAAATAGGTAATCTATAACCAGAGGAAGATGGAGAACAGGCAAACAACTAAATATGTCAGGGATTGGGTAAGAAGGGGAGGAGGGGCATTAATGGAAGTTAAAGAAGTCAATGTTCATGCCATCAGGTTGGAGGCTACCCAGCCAGTATATAAGGTGTTGTTCCTCCAACCTGAGTTTGGATTCAATTTGACAGTAGAGGAGGCCATGGATAGACAAATCTTCCCATCCCTTCCCACCGATCTCCCTCCTGGCACTTATCCTTGTAAGCAGAATAAGTGCTACGCCTGCCCTTACACTTCCCTCACCATCATTCAGGGCCCCAGACAGTCCTTCCAGGTGTGAGTCGGCTGGTGTGATATACTACGTCCGGTACTCCCAGTGTGGCCTTTTATATATTGGTGAGACCCGACGCAGAGTGGGAGACTGTTTCGCTGAACACCTATGCTCGGTCCGCCAGAGAAAGCAGGATCTCTCAGTGGCCACACGTTTTAATTCCACGTCTCATTCCCATTCTGATATGTCTATCCGTGGCCTCCTCTACTGTCAAAATGAATCCAAACTTAGGTTGGAGAAACAACACCTTATATACCGGCTGGGTAGCCTCCAACCTGATGGCATGAACATTGACTTATCTAACTTATGTTGATGCCCCTCCTCCCCTTCTTGCCCCATCCCTGACATATAGTTGTTTGCCTGTTCTCCATCTCCCTCTGGTGCTTCACTCCCCCCCACTTTCTTTCTCCCGAGGCCTCCTGTCCCATGATCCTTTCCCTTCTCCAGCTCTGTATCACTTTCGCCAATCACCTTTCTAGCTCTTAGCTTCATCCCACCCCCTCCAGTCTTCTCCTATCATTTCACATTTCCCCCCTCCCCAGTACTTTCAAATCTCTTACTATCTTTCCTTTCAGTTAGTCCTGACGAAGGGGCTCAGCCTGAAACGTCGACAGTGCTTCTCCTTATAGATGCTGCCTGGCCTGCTGCGTTTCACCGGCATTTTGTATGTGTTGCATACACTTAAATACTGTTCCATCCAAACCCCATGTATTAAAAAGGTCCAAGTTCATATTGGGGAAGTTGAAATCCCCCATAACAAACCCTATTACTTTTACACATTTTCTTAATCTGTTTCTCAATGTCCTAGTGGTTATTGGGTCTGTAGTACAATCCCATCAGTATGTTTGCATCCTTTCTATTCCTGAGTTCTACTCAAATGGACTCTGTCTTAACCCTCCATTATGTCTCCTGTGATATATTGTATCTGATTAGTAGTGCACTAGTTCTTAGCAAATCTGTGCTGTCAAGATTAATTTAAATAACATGGTTATGCCGTATTAATGGGCAATGATAAGATTTACTTGAAAGTACAATTGGCAAAAGATGGTCCTTTATTTATTGAATCTTTTAATTCTTTGTTGCAGAAACCACTTGTTTCCTGAATCATCCATAAGAAACATCATGTATCAGATACTTCAAGGTTTGGCTTTTATCCACAAACACGGTAGGTATTCAGAATTATTTCAGGAGAGTATCAAAGAAATAAAAGAATATGTTTAAAGCCTTGAAAAGTAAAATGAGCATTTAGCAGTTTAAGTACAGGTGTCCCCCGCTTTACGAATGTTCACTTTATGCCACTTCGCTGTTACAAAAGACCTATGTCAGTAACCTGTTTTTGCATTACAAAGAGGATTTTTGCTTTTATGAAAATTTTTCCCATATAAATTAATGGTTCTTTGCTTTACGCAATTTTGGCTTAAGAAAGGTTTCAGAGGAACCTTTGTAAATGGGGGAACACCAGTACCTGTTTCTTAAAGCAGAATTTATTCTGTCCATTCTGGAATTCACTTTGTATTATCTGGTTGTGGGTAGTGGTGGAGTGCAGGAAAAGAGACTGTTCTTTGGTGTTTACTCTTTGGGTGTGTATATGACCTCAGTTTTGCCCATTGGTGCAATTCATTAAATTGCATTTGGAGTCCTATTTACAAGTCAGTATTTGCGCACATCCATGAAAAGTTAACTTTTGCTATTAAGTAAGGTGGTGATTGAAGAAGAATCTGAACATTGAAAACACATGCCAACAAAAATTTTAAACTGAATGCTTTTGGTTTGTCGACCTTGAGGCATTTATGGGATATGTATGAGTGTGGATGTTCTACACTCAGGCATAAGTAAAGTGACAGAAGATTCTGAAAGCAATGCTTTCAAAGCAACAATTCTTCACAAATCTGGTTACTGATGCTCTGGAACTACTGCTTCACCCCACTCCCAGACTTGGCCCTAATTTAGCTAAGAGCACCTTCTGTCATGTCTTGAGTGATTTCCCTTTGACATTGTCTCACCATTTCACTAATCATATATCAAGGACTCTGCTTACAGACAGTCAAGGGAATTGGAATGGTTCATTATTGTTACATATACTGAGATGCAGTGAAAAGCTTGTCTTGCATACTGTTCATACTGATCAAATCATTACCCAGTGCGCTGAGGTGGAAGAAACTAAAGCAATAACGGTGTAGAATATGGGTTGAAAATGTATTCAATCCCCACAACTATTTTCACATTTTACTGTTTCATTTTCTAAATTTAAAATATGTTGAAGAGGAATTTTTGAACCAGAAAAATTCCAAAACCTGTCAACAGTTTTCTAAAAATTAAAACTCAAAATTATGAGGCTGAGGAAGTATTCATCCCCTTCATAATTGCCACTGACTTTCCTCAGGTGCGATAGTATGTATTATCTTATCAACTCGGCTGTTTTCAATGAATTCATAAGAATATATACCCTCTCTGTGGAAGGTTTAACAGTATGGTAGATTTTCAGCAGACCAAACCAAAGTGAAGATGAGCATTCAAGAAAATTCAGGGAAATGATCATTGAGAAACACAAATCTGGGTAGGGCTACAAGGCCATCTCAAAGGCACTGAACATGCCTCTGAGCTGAGTGCTGTCCATCGTGAAAAAGTTGAAATACTATGAAACCAGAGCCTCATTGCTTAGGTCAGGCTACCTCTTGAAACTTGGTCACTAGAGAAGAATAGCACTTGTAAATGATGCCAGCAGTCAATCTGAGTGTGCTGCAGGAGTCTGTGGCTGCAATTGAAGATAAAGTTCATGGCTCCACAATCTCTAAGGCCTTGCACAAAAGGGTATTTATGGATGATTGGCAACGAAGAACACTAGCTTAAAAAAAACATATCTTTGCCCATAAAGGCTTTGCAAAGCATCACTTAAAAGATGCTGTAATGATGTTGAAGGTTTTGTGTTGGCTGAAACTGAAATGGAACTTTTTGGCCTCAACACTAAGCAGTACGTGTGGCATAAATGTAATACTGTGCATCAGCCAGATAACATCATCCCTGCAGTAAAGTATTGTGGAGGTAGCATGATGCTACGTGGATGCTTTTCAGCGCAAGATCTGGAAATCTGATCAGGATAGATGGGGGAGAATGAACGTTACTAAATACAGAGAAATCCTGCATAAAAACCTGCTAGCCTCCACCAGAAAGCTTAACTTGGGAGGAAGTTTGTCTTTAAGCAGCACAACAAACCATAGCACACTGCTGGGGCAACCACAGAGAGAGGTAGAAAATTTATGTTCTTGAGTGGCCCAGTCAAAGTCCTGACCTTAACCCAATTGAACATCTCTGGCAAGACTTTAAGATTGCTGTCCACTGCCACAGCTTAAGCAATTTTGCAAGGTGGTATGGGCAAATCTTGCTCCATCACATTGTGCAAACCTAATAGAGACTTGTCCAAGAAGACTATTAATTGTAATAGCTACTGAGGTGGTTCAAATAAGTACTGAACAAAGGTAGGTGGGGGGGGGGATGAATACTTTTGAACTGCTATTTCAGTTTTTGAATTTTTAGTCTTTTATGCTTTATAATTTATCCTGTTTTATTTGGGTTATACTGTGAAAAGTGGTGCATGTGGTTCACAAATACAAATTATCAGTTTAATAGATCAAAATCCCTCATTGTAATACTCATTTATGTGAATAAAGGGTTGGGGGCTGAATACTTTTACAAGGCACTGTCAAGTGCATCAGCTAAAGAGAAAGTGTATCTCTGCACTGACTTAACCATATAACAATCACAGCACAGAAACAGGCCATCTCGGCTCTCCTAGTCCGTGCCGAACTCTTAATCTCACCTAGTCCCACCTATCCGCACTCAGCTCATAACCCTCCGCTCCTTTCCTGTCCATATACCTATCCAATTTTACCTTAAATGACACAACTGAACTGGCCTCTACTACTTCTACAGGAAGCTCATTCCACACAGCTATCACTCCCTGAGTAAAGAAATACCCCCTCGTGTTTCCCTTAAACTTTTGCCCCCTAACTCTCAAATCATGTCCTCTCGTTTGAATCTCCCCTACTCTCAATGGAAACAGCCTATTCACGTCAACTCTATCTATCCCTCTCAAGATTTTAAATACCTCGATCAAATCCCCCCTCAACCTTCTACGCTGCAATGAATAGAGACCTAACTTGTTCAATCTTTCTCTGTAACTTAAGTGCTGAAACCCAGGTAACATCCTAGTAAATCGTCTCTGCACTCTCTCTAATTTATTGATATCTTTCCTATAATTCGGTGACCAGAACTGTACACAATATTCCAAATTTGGCCTTACCAATGCCTTGTACAATTTTAACATTACATCCCAACTTGTGTACTCAATGCTCTGATTTATAAAGGCCAGCATTCCAAAAGCCTTCTTCACCACCCTATCTACATGAGACTCTACCTTCAGGGAACTATGCACTGTTATTCCTAGATCTCTCTGTTCCACTGCATTCCTCAATGCCCGACCATTTACCCTGTATGTTCTATTTGGATTATTCCTGCCAAAATGTAGAACCTCACACTTCTCAGCATTAAACTCCATCTGCCAACGTTCAGCCCATTCTTCTAACCTTGAATATTACTTTGCTGAAAGGGAAATGGCTGTGGTTAGAGTGGTCACTGGTTCCAGTGCAATAGTTCTTTATAACAGTGTATTTTGGCCCAACCATCTTAAAATGGGTCATCAACTAAATCAGAAGTAGTTGTGTGCAATTAATAATGTTCATTTCCTTTAGTCATTTCTTAGGTAGTGAAGCAGTCTGTTCCTGTATGCTTCAAGATCTTGATAATATGAAGATATAGGCTGAAAAATGTTAGTGACATCATGCCATATAAGTTCCTCACGATGATGATCATCCCATCAAAAAGTCTAATATCCTGCTTGGCATTTAATTAAGTAGCCATTGTTGAATTTTTACACCATTGAAACCAAAAACTCAATTGGATCAACAATATAAAAACTGGCATTCATCAGGTCAAAGGTTAGGAGACCTGTAGCAAATGGCTTATCTCCTGTCCCACTTGTACCTTTCTGCCATCTAGAAGTCACAAATCACGAGTGTAATGGAATACTTATCACTTGCCTGGATGAGTGCAAAATCTTGGCAAACCAGACATCCCAGAGAAGAAAAAGTTCTGTGAAATAATCTGAGGTCATGTAAGATCACGTGAAAGTAAATGGTGTGATGGTTTAATGTTTCTTCTGGAAAATGGTAACTGCAGTAGTTTTGTCCAGCTATAACACTGAAATGAATCCCAAGTGCTTGTTTAAATGTACAAAATATCACTCTACCCTTGTATTTCTATCTTAATTTTTGTCGAACCGAGAAACTTGGCCAAACTTCTAGCAAAACTTAACTTCTTGTGTGGTTAATTTAGATTTTAGAAACTCACAAAAAAATGAGTTCATATAAATTGGTTTCTTGTGCTGGTGAACACAAGATTATCAAATCTTGTATGAAGTTTCAATGTTATATCAAGTTTCCATATTGTGCTCTTTGGGTCCTACATTTTGCTGAGTGATGAAGGAGAAGTAGGAGAAGGAGCAAAGTGGTTGTGATATTTCTCTACAATGGTAAAGAAGTCGATGGTAATATGCAGGGTACTGTTTTACCTAGTTCTTTTGATTTACATATTTCTTATCCAGGATTTTTTCATCGTGACATGAAACCAGAAAACCTCCTTTGTATGGGACCAGAGCTTGTAAAAATAGCTGATTTTGGTCTAGCTCGTGAAATTCGATCTCGTCCACCGTACACTGATTACGTATCTACAAGATGGTAAGAAAAACATTTTTTTTTGCTTCTCATTTCTGATCAATGTGTATGGTAAGAGGGTAGCTTTATTTGACAGCATGCCAAAGACTGCTGTGAATTGTTCACAAAGTAGGCAGTAAAAATTGCATTTTACAGCTGGAAGTGACATACTATTTTCCAACATGCTACCTGTAACTTTAATATATTTAATGTGAGTGAATAAGGATATGCATATCAGATATGCCAGCGATGTAGAATAAATGCTCAATTCTTTATTTGCTGTTTCTTAATTTTTTTTTGTTTTACTAGAACATTCACAATTTAAAACAAAATATAAAGATGACCTTTTTTGTCACATATACATTGACACATACAGTGAAATGTCTGTCATTTGTGGCAAAGATCAACACGGTCACAGATTATACTGGGGCAACCTGTAAGTGTTGCCATGCTTCCAGCACCAACATACAAAACATCAGTCTTTGTTCAGTCAAACACAAGGGAGGGCAATAGCCTAACAAATGGAATTTTACATTTGGAAAGCCAGTTTACAAAAATAAATCACACAACTTGTTGTTTTCCCACCCCAATGACCCCCCCCACATCCCCCAGTCCTTGCCTTGTGAGCAGATCATGCTGTTGTAACATGGTTATTAACGTCTAATTTTGTTTTTGCATTTGGTATTTTTAGTGGTTTGAAGGAGCATACCAGAAGAACTAGTAGGACTAAGCCATATGGCCCTTTTAGTCAGCCTTGTCCCTGTTCTTCTCTGCAACCTCAATTCCACTTCAGACCAGAAAATCTGTTTTGTTCTGAAATTGAATTGAATTGACTTTATTTCTTATATCTTTCACATACATGAGGAGTAAAAATCTTTACGTTACTTCTCTCTCTAAATGTGCAACTTATAGTAAATAGTATGTACAGCAGGACTGTCAATATAACATAGAAATACAGTTGTGTCAGCATAAATTAAGTAGTCTAACGGCCTAGTGGAAAAAGCTATCCCAAAGCATGTTGGTCTTGGCTTTTATGCTGAGGTACTGTTTCCTAGATGGTAGCCGCTGGAACAGTTTGTGGTTGGGGTGACTTGGGTCCCCAATGGTCCTTCGGAATCTTTTTACACACCTTTCTTTGTAAATGTCCTGAATAGTGGGAAGTTCACATCTACGGATACGGTGGGCTGTCTGCACCACTCTCTACAGAGTCCTGCGATTGAGGAAGGTAGTGTTCCCATACCAGGTAGTGATACAGCCATGTAAGATTCTCTTAATCGTGCCCCTACAGAAAGTTCTTAGGATTTGGGGGCCCATACCAAACTACTTCGACTGTCTGTTGGCCTTTTTCACCACACAGCGGGTATGTACAGATCACGTGAAATCCTCAGGGATGTTAATGCCGAGGAACTTAAAACTGTTCACCCTCTCAACCCCAGGTACATTGATGTCAACAGGGGCTAGCCTGTCTCCATTCCTCCTGTAGTCCACAACCAGCTCCTTTGTTTTTGTGACATTGAAGGGAGAGGTTGTTTTCTTGACACCACTGTGTCAGGATGGTGACTTTTTTTCTGTAGCTGCCTCATTATTATTTGAGATCAGGCCAATCAGTGTAGTCTCGTCAGCAAATTTAATTAGCAGATTTGAGCTGTGGGTGGTGACACAGTCATGGGTATACAGAGAGTAAAGGAGGAGGCTTAGTACACAGCCCTCAGGGGCACCTGTGTTGAGAGTCAGGTGGGGGGGTTAGGGGTGAGGGAGCCCACTCTTACCACCTGTTGGTGATCTGACAGGAATTCCAGGATCCAGCTACACAAGGCAGGGTGAATGCCGAGGTCTCTGAGCTTCTTGTCGAGCCTGGAGGGAACTATGGTGTTGAATGCTGAACTGTAGTCCAAGAACAGCATTCTCACATAAGCATACTTCTTCTCCAGATGTGTAATGATGGTGTGTACAGATGTGGCTATTCCGTTTTCTGTTGATGGGTTGTGTTGGTAAGTGAATTGTAGGGGGTCCAATGTGGGTGGCAGCATGCTGTAGATATAGTACTTGACCAGCTCTCAAAGTGTTTGCTTATTATTGAGGTGAGTGCGACAGGATGCCAATCATTCAGACATATTACCTTGGTCTTTTTTAGGTACCAGAACAATGGTAGATTGTTTTGAAGCAGGAGGGCATTCTACATTGGGGGAGGGAGAGATTAAAAATGTCTGTAAACATACCTGCCAGTTGTGCTACACGTATCCTGAATACCCACTCTGGGTTGCTGTCTGGTCCTGCAGTCTTGCAGTTGTTCACTTGTTGGAAGCACCTACGTACTTCGGCCTCAGAGATGACCAAGCTACTAATCGCTTCAGCAGCTGCTTTCAAGGGCTCAGCATTGGCGACATCGAATCGAATGTAAAAAAGACTTAACTCGTTTGCTTTTAAGTATGCGATGGTGTGCAGACCCTGCCATAAGCTGCATGTGTTGTTGGTGGAGAGTTGAGTTTGATTCTTGTCCCTGTATTGTTGTTTTGCCACCTTGATGACTTTGCGCAGATCATAGCTGCATTTCTCGAGCTCCTGCTGATTACCGGCGATGTAAGCTCTGTGTCATATGGTAAGTGCTGCTCACGCGGAACTGCTGATCCAAGGTTTCTGGTTTGGATTGACACTGACCGATTTCTGGCGGACAACATCCTCAATCCACTTCTGGATGAAACTAGTGACCCCATCCCCCTGGATATGTTGACAAAACTTTGGAGAGACCTTAGTCAGCGATGCTCTTTTAAAGTCAACGGTGTTAATGAAGGCAGTCTCCAGGGTGCTGACGGTTTCATACAGTTCCTTGAGATCCTGGTCATTGTCAGCCTGCGGTGGAATATACACAGCTGTTAACTCCCTAGGCAGCCAGAAAGGCCTACATAGCAGCACCAGATCTGGGGAACAAAAAGATTTGAGGGCATGCACATTCCGTGGGTCGCACCAAGCATTATTGACCATGAAGCATGCCCCACCTCTTTTACTTTTGAAAAGTTTTTAGACCTGCCCGCCCAGAATAGGGAGAATCCAATGGGATGATCCGGTATCTCATCCGTCAGCCAGGTTTCCATGAAGCACAAAACATTACGTTCCTGTGTTTTCCACTTGTAGGAGATTCTGGTTCATAATTTGCACAGCTTCTTATTCAGGAACTGAACATTAGCCAGGATTATGCTGGGAGCAGTGGTCGATTACATGTAATAATTCAGGCTGTACAGCTCTCTGGGTCAAAAATTAGGGCAGAGACCATAGACCACAGACTGCAAAGCACACACCATAGAGCTCTGTACCATAGACTACGAACCGTAGAGCACAGATCATACAGACACTAAACACTAAAGAACACACGGTGTAGAGCACAGATGATAGAGCTGAGGCCACAGAGACCATAGTTCTCACAGATAAGAAATTCCACTCTTAGCCTCACAGATAAGAAGTTCCACCCTATTTTCCCTCTGAATCAAGATTTCCTATGAGGCAAAACATTGTACCAGTATACCATTGTATGTTTTTAAGTCATACTTTATTAGATCAAGTTCTCAAGATCTTTACCTATGTTGTATGTTACAGGTTGCTCCTGTGAAGTATTTTCACTGTGAAAATACTGAATTGTGTGTTCAGTCACTAGCTAGAAGGTTGAAGGTCCTCGGGGACCTTCCAATTAGAGTTGGAAAGTTAATTTTCTTTTTCCTAAAACTAAAGTAATTTTATGAATGCTTGAGATTTAAAAAAAATTCTTTTATGTGTTATTTGATGTTTAAATAAGGCCAGCAATAAAGAGAATTTTTTTAGCCAGCAGATGGAGCTAATTCACTTCATTAAGGTAAAGCTTAAGTTATTTGTTTGACTTTTTGGGAAGAAGCATCTCTTGCTGGTTATTACAATATACTGTATCATGCACAATCTTTACTGTTTGTTACAGGTATAGAGCCCCTGAAGTTCTTCTTCGGTCAACAAATTACAGTTCTCCTATTGACATGTGGGCTGTAGGTTGTATTATGGCAGAACTCTACACATTAAGACCACTTTTCCCTGGGTCTAGTGAAATAGATGAGATTTTCAAAATTTGCCAAGTTTTAGGAACACCTAAAAAGGTATGGAAAATTTTGCGTCTGATTATACCTTTGTAACATAGTCTGTGACTCATGATATAAAGATCAAGATGGAAAAATAATGTTCAGCAGGTGTTGAATTTGAATTTTAAAAGACTGTCTGACTTGGGGGTTTGAGTTGTCAGGAAATATTTGTACACAGCGGTAATATAATGCATACACATTTCTATCAGTAAAACTTGCACATTCTTTTGTTATGAAGTGTAGTTAAAGCATAGAACAGTACAACACAGGAAAGGGTCTTTCGGTCCACAAAGTTGTGCTAAACAAATCAGTAAAAAAATGGCCTACTAAGCTCATCCCTTCTGCCACTCAATATCCAATTTGTTCCATTTTTCTCATGTTAACGTGCCTATCTAAACGTCTCTTAAAAGTCCCTAGGCAACATGAGTGAATCTGCAGATGCTGGAAATAAATAAAAACACAAAATGCTGGTAGAACACAGCAGGCCAGACAGCATCTATGGGAGGAGGTAGGCTACCTCCTCCCATAGATGCTGTCTGGCCTGCTGAGTTCTACCAGCATTTTGTGTTTTTCTTAAAAGTCCCTAATATGTTTGCTCCTGCCACCACCCCAGGCAGTGCATTCCAGGCACCCACCACTCTTTTTAAAAAAAATAATCTTGCCCCTCACATGTCCTTTTGAAATGGCCTCCTCTCAGCTTAAATGCATGTCCTCAGGCATTAGGTATTTAAACCTTTGGAAAAATATATTGTCTATCTACTGTATCTGTAATCTAGAGATTATCACACCTCTCCTCAGTCTCTGCCATTTCCAGAGAAAACAATCCAAGCTCTTGTTATAGCCCGTGCCCTCTAATTCAGACAGTCTCATAGTAAACCTCTTCTTTACCCTTTCCAAAGCCTGGACATCCTTTCTTATAATGGGACAACCAGATCTGCATGTAATACTCCAGATATGCCCTAATTAGAGTTTAATAAAGCTGCAGTACAGCTTCCTGACTCTTTTCAAAACAAAATGGAAATTGTAATATCTTGAAGAAAACACTTTTCATGATTATATTTATCATCTGTAATTCTCTCTAGGGCCAACTGCATTGGCATTTAATACTGATTTGTTTTCCTTCCCACATCCACTTCAGATTCAGATTTATTGCATGAACCTGGAAACATACAGTGAAACGTCACTTGCATTAACAAGAACAGACCCAGGGTTGTTCTGGGGGCAGCCCGCAAATGTCACCACATGTTCCAGTGCCAACATAACATGGCCACCATGCTTCATTTCAATATCAAGACCTGTGCTCTTTACAGTAATTCCAAAACCCTGATTTGTTCCTTTGACATACAGTTTCTCAATTGCTTTTATTGGACAAATCTAGAATACCTTGAATGCCTACTCATACACTCATCACTCTAATTTATCTTGTTGGCTAACTTTGTTTTCTCCCCTCCCCTCAATCAAAGTTGTGCTGTTTACCCGCAGAAGCTTAAGTTCTTTTAGTATATTTTAGCAGTTCCAGCTACATAACTCTTTGACAACTTACAAACAGGTAGGAGGTACGGTAGCATTAAGGCTAGAACTATTCAGATGGGAAATGCCTTCTCCCAGGCTGTGAGACTACTGAGCTCCCTGCCACCACCATCATGTATGGAGCACCAGTTATTTACTTTTTGGCTTGCATAATAAATACTCATTATTTGTTAATTTATTTGTGGTAATAATACCTTTGTGTTGTGTGTAAATTGTACATTATACGTACTGTGTTGTGCTCCTTGGTCTGTAGGAATGTTTTTTTCGTTTGGTGGTATGGATACATAAGGTTGAATGACAATAAACTCGAATTTGACTTGATACTCCCACATGTATTTTCCACTGTAACCCTCTGGTTCTGTCGGCTGCTTAAGTCTAGGGAAGACTATCTCTGGCCCTGCTAAACGGGTGAGATTCAGATGTGAGTCCACCCTGAAACCCTCCTGTTTGTGTGGATGCTGTGTGATTTGTTACCCTGTTACAAATCAGTACTTCAAAATAAGACAGTACACCTCATACAATTAAACAATTCAGCTTTATAATTCTTAATTTGACTACAGGGATGTGCACAAGTTGGAGCTCATGGTTTCCCCTTCGCCGATCCTCCTTCGATCTTCCCAGCCTTCGTCAGACCATGACTCCAATCCAGATTGAGTCCTATGATCTCTTCCCTCTCTCTTCATCTCCCGCTGAACAAAACACCCAGAGCACCCTGGTGTTAGGCATGTGGCATGGAAACACCCTCTTGTCATTGGATGGCTCACATTCCAAAGCTCTCTTGTCTCTAACTGTAACCCAAACACTACTTCTACAGAAAGACCATTACATTAGCAGTGAAACCTTTCCCAGGGTGTTACATCACTCCTGTGCTATTAGTTCACTTCTTATTCTTTGCACTCTCATTTTTTTTCATAAATACACCATTTCAACTTTTGCACCCCTTTCTTTAGCAATTCACTCCTTGTTCACTTTGCTGCCTCCCAGTAACCTACCCTGGCCTAGTCAATCAACTATAAAACCCTGATTAAACCACACTTGGAATATTGTTCAGTTCTGGTTGCCTCATTATAGTAAGGATATGGAAGCTTTAGAGGGAGCAGTGAAAGACCAGGATATCACGTGGTCTAGAGGGTATGAAGATAGATTGAGCAAGCTAAGCATTTTCTCTTTGAAAGAGTGAAGGAGGATGAGAGGTGACTTGATAGAAGCGTACAGGATGATAAAAGCCTAAACCGAGTGGAAAAGCATAGACCTGGGAAAAGAGACTTCTCCCAGGGTGGTAGTGGCTAATACATAGGGGGCATAACCTTAAGGTTGATTAGAATAGTGGGTGGATGTTGGAGATAGATTTATGATTTACACTAAGTGTGGATATCTGCAACTCCCTGTCCGTGGTGGTGGTAGAGGTAGGAACAGCATTGTGCAAAAATCTTAGGCACATATAAACAAAAATATTGTAAAGCAAAGATGCTTTCCAAAAAATGAAAAGTTTCTAATATCAAAAGAATTACTATAAAGAGCGGTAAACAGTAAAAAGCTAAATCAAATCAATATTTGGTGTGACCACTTTTCTCCTATGTAGCCATAGAAACAGGCCCTTCAGTCTGTCTAGTCCATGGCTCAGCCATTTAAACTGCCTAGTCCCATCGACTTGCACCCAGACCACAGCCCTCCTATCCATCTATCTATTTATTAAATGTTGAAATCGAAATCAAATCCACCACTTATGCTGGCAGCTTATTCCGCGCTCTCATCATCCTCTGAATGAAGATGTTTCCCCTTGTTCCTCTTAAACATTTCACCCTTCACCCTTAACCCCTGACCTCTAGTAGTTTCACCCAACCTCAGTGGAGAAAGCCTGCTTTCATTTATCCTATCTATATCCCTTGTAAATTTGTGCTGGGGTGATTGATAGGTTCGTGGCCTAAGGTAGAATGAGATATTAACTTCAAACTTTCTTCACTATCACTCAAAGAGTTGAACTGCACGTGCATCTAACGAGAGCGTTTTAGACCTCCAGGTGGTCCACAGCAGGGATGATTGATAAGTTTGTGGCCTAAGGTAGAAGGAGATGAGTTATACAATTCTCGTTGCATGCACGTGCAGTTCAACTCTTTGAGTGAAAATACAGAAAGTTTGAATTTAATAACTCATCTTCTACCTTAGGCCATGATTTTATCAATCACCCCATACTATGGACCACTTCTGGAGGTCCAAGACACCGACTTCTACAAAGAAAGGATCCATATGCTCCATGACCACTGGACGAAGTGTGTAAATGTAGGAAAAATAAATTTGCTAGTTTTTCTAAAATTGGCTCCTTCTACCTTAGGCCACAAGCTTAACAATCGCCCCTCGTATACCGCTTTCAAATCTCCCCTCAATCTTCTATGTTCTTGGAAATAAAGTTTCTATCTTTTCAATCTTTATTTATAATTCATGTCCTCCAGTCCAGGAAACATCCTTGTAAATTTTCTTTGTACTCTTTCAATCTTACTTGCATCTTTCCTGTAGGTACATGACCAAATCTGCGCACAATACTCAAATTAGGCCTCACCAATATCTTGTAGAAATTGAACATTATGTCCCAACTCCTTTACTCAGTTCTTTGACCTCTGAAGGCCATTGTGCTAAAAGTGTTCTTTAATGTCCCTATCTATCTGTGATGCCGCTTCCAATGAATTATGGACCTGTACTACCAGATCCCTTTGTTCTACTGCTCACAGTGTCAAACCTATCCTGGTTGGTCCTCCTAAAGTGCAGCACCTCACAATTGTCTGCATTAAATACCATCTGTAAATTTCATCTTTAAAACTGAACCGATTCTGTTAGGTACAGTATTGTGCAAATTTATAAGAAAATCGGCTATAAGGTTGTTCCAAGCGTCTTGGGGAACTTGCCTTAGTCCTGCAGACTTTAGCTGTCTCGCTTGCTTGTGTCTCTCTCGGTAATCCCAGACAGCCTTGATGATCAGGGCGCTGTGGAGGCGCCACCATCTGAAACCATATAAAAACCTAGACTTCTGCACACAGTGCAATACATTAGTGGCCTTTAAAACAGTTAGATAGATTAATTTATGATAGAAAAATGGAGGGCTAAGTAGGAGTGAAAGGTTATATTGATCTTAAAGTAGGTTAAAAAATCAGAACAACATTGTGGCCCTGAGGACCTGATCTGTGCTTTTGTGTATCAGTACATGCAAACCATTTAAAGGATGTAATTTGAACCTAGGCTACATCCACACTAGACCGGATAATTTTGAAAACGCTGGTTTCGCGTAAAAACGATAGGCGTCCACACTATGCGTTTTTAAAAGTATCTCTATCCACACTGAAATGGAGATTTTGGCGAATCTCCTCCTGCTGTGCATGTGCAGGACACATCTACCGAAAACAAGCGACGTGTGGTGTCGAATCTCGCAGTAAAAGCGCGCATTTGTGTAGTTACAGATAAGAAAAACTTAAAACGACGGACAGCTGTTGGCTCTCGCACAGGAGAACTTAAACTAAAAAAAAAACAAATACAGGAGCATACGGCAGCAACCGGCAGGGAGTTCACGGACAGATTGACCCGGCTGACGACGAACATTGAAAAACTGACTAACTCTGTTGCATTAATAGAGCACCTTGTTAAATGTATAAAACATGCATGCATCATTGTTATCTTGTATTTCCATACAATGTTACATTAGGCTGTTACACATCTATTGTCAGAGAAGTACTTGCATAAATAGGTAAACCACCTTCATACAAGCAAGGACAGAAAACAGGGCAAAGGGAGTACAGTATTTATTCAGTAAGTTATGGGTTGAAGTATTTGGTGAGTACATTTCTAGCTCTTCTGGCTTCGGTCTTGTTGCCATCTTTTGAAATTGTTAGGTTGCGTTCAAGAAAACAAAAGACGGCACGCTGCCGTCTGATAGCGTTTTCAGAAGTCTCCAGTTACACCATCCACATTCATCTGCCCGAGCTGTGTTTTCAAAAATATCCACCTTGGAAAGTGTTTTTGAAAAGCTCCGGTTTCAAGAGACAAAAACGCTGTTTTAGTGTGGATGGAGGGTGAAAACGAAGAGAGAAAGCTTCGGTTACGGATTTATCCGGCATAGTGTGGATGTAGCCCTAGATTCCTTTTTGTGAAAGGTATTTAGTGAATAATTAGGTGCAAGTTTGCCCAGATAATGCTTTGCTCTAACAGTGATGATTGAATTATGCTGCAATCAATTGTGTCAGACATCTTTATAATTCACACTACTTTGTAATTATCATCTTAGAATAATTGGTCAGAAGGCTATCAGCTTGCAGCAGCCATGAACTTCCGCTGGCCTCAGTGTGCGCCAAATAACCTCAAGACTCTGATTCCTAATGCAAGTGGTGAAGCCATTCAACTGATGAGGGATATACTGCAGTGGGACCCTAAGAAGCGCCCAACTCCAAGCCAAGTGAGTTTATGAACTGTAGCTGAAATGGATTATACTTGCTATCAAATTGCTGGAATGCATAATTAATTAGGGGGAAATTATAGAAACCTACATTAATGATCAGCTTATGGTCTGTCAATGGGCCATATAATTTAACTGTTTTAACTAAGTCATAAATTTATGTCATGTTTCTGGTCTTGCAGGTCATTCTGATATTCTGGAATACTTTATCGTGTGGTGTGAGGGAATTTCTCAGAATTAAGTTTTTCTGTTGAATTTGCATAGTTCCTATTTCGAATTTAAGATCTCGGCTAATCCTATTTCTCTTTGACTTTGTGCAGATTGATGCCTGGTTCTAATTCTACAAGTGGGGGCAGTTCTTTAACATGCTCATTGTCTATCCTCGATGAACTTGTAAATGGGACATCAGGATGGTGATCAATTAGAAGGACCATTGAAACTAAATATTTGTTTTGATATGTAGTTTCAGTTTTGTAGAGGATGATGAAATTCCCCACATCCCAGTAGCCATGAAATTCTGTCACTCTTTTGATTGGCTCTGATTAATCTATACTAGAGACTGTCCTATCAAACTCCTCCTTCAGCCCTTTACCTTTCCTACCACCCGAATTCACCTAGCCAGTCCTCCTTCCTCTTCCCTTTCCTTTTTATTCTGGCATCTTCCCTTTTTCCAGCCATGCAGAAAGGTCTGGGCCTGAAATGTTGACTGTTTATTCATTTCCATAGATGCTGCCTGACTTGCTGAGTTCATCCAGCCATTTTTGTGTGTGTTGCTAGAGATTTAAAAAAACCTGTCTTTGTGGTGTAGTATCACTTAAAGCATTTGCATCAGTATAAACGGTGTAAAGGCAGTACTTGGCCTCAAAATGTTTTGCATTGTATTTGCAGGCACTGCGATATCCCTATTTCCATGTTGGCCAAGCTCTGGGAACTCCTCAGCAAGTGCAAGAGCAAGGGAAACAGCAAAGAGAAATGCATAACAGGCACACGGTTAATCAGCTGAAGCCTGTGCCACCACCTCAACCGCCAGCCCTGCTTAACCCCCATCCACCCTCAAGGCAGTTACAGCAAATTACTCCCTCTCAGCACCAAACTAGTGTGCAGCAAGCCAATATAACAGGCTCACATGACAGTGGCAACATCAATGAACCAACAAAACAGCATCAAAATATTCTACCTCCAATAAACATCAAAGTGTGTAAAGTAAGAATTCTTGCTTTTAAAATTGATGAGGGTTAGTGTCATAAATTTAACCAAGGTGCTAAGTGTATAGTTAATTTTAGACCACATTTGGAATATTGTGTTCAATTCTGGTTGCTTCATTGTAGGAAGATTGTGGAAGCTTCAGAGGGGGTGCATAGGAGATTTACCAGGATGCTGCCTGGGTAAGAAAGCATGTCTTATGAGCAAAGGTTGAGTGAAGCTAGTACTTTTCTCTTTGGAGCAGAGGAGGATCGACAGGGGTTGGTGACTTGAAAGAGGTGTAAAGATGATAAGAGACATAGGTTGATAGCCAGAGACTTTTTCGCAGAGCGGAAGCAGCTAATGCAAGGGGCAAATTTTAAGTTACTCAGAGTAAGGTATAGAGGGGATCTCAGAGGTAGATTTTTTTTTACACAGAGTGGTGGATGCATGGAACACTGCCAGGGTGGTGGTAGAGGAAGATACCTTGGGGACATCTAAGAAACTCCTAGACAGGCACATGGATGAAAGAAGCATAGTGGGAGGAAAGGTTAGACTTATCTTGGAGTAGGTTAAAGGTTGGCACAACTTTATGGGTCAAGACCCTTTATTGTGCTGCAATACTCTATGTTGTGATGTCAGCGTAGAAGATCATAACATAGAATACTACAGCACATCAAGAACATGTGTATGGAATATAGTATTCCATGTTAACATTACAACCATGTCAAAGCCCAAGGTTTAATATATTATCCGGAAGTAATTTCAATAACCTGCATTTTCTGTGGGAAATGGGATTGTGAAATTGCTCCTTGGTAGTTAAGTACCTTTCTCGAATTTATTATTGCCTTTTAATCACTTGGCATATTCAGGATGTTGCTACTTGAGAAGCTAAAGGATCATGATTAACCATAGATACTGCTTTTAAAAAAAGGTTGAAAAAATGTAATCTCATTTTCTAGTGTAATTATAAAAGAACAGAATCAGTGTTTAGTGTTCTTTATAATGCATTTTTTGGGAAATACTCAGATTGTTAAATCGCCTCACTGTTCTGCGATGCAGAACCAGGACACTCCTGCAATTGGGCTGTCCTGGTAATAGCTATCTTTTAAATAATTGAATAGTATTTTAACTTCTTGTTCTGCTATTACACCTGGGCATTTTAGCGAAGTTGCTGGGTTATGGGGTCAAATACACTTCCTATCTGGCCTCTCTTAACACCATCTGGCATATCTAGTGTGGTCCTATTAATTTTGAATGGGGTTCCTGATCTTCAGTTATTAAGGTAAGTTTTTTTCAATGTATATTAGTTTTAAACTAACAGAATTTGTGGTTTTTTTAAACTACAAGTTCTTAATTTTAAGTTTTAAAACCTTCCAGTATTCCTAATTGTCTTTGACCAAAGACAATCAGTTGAAGGAAAAGCCTTACAGCATGTGGTGTGGAGGCCCATGTGGTGTCTGGGCAGGGCCTTAATTCTCATAATTTACACTTGGTGTCCCACCATACCCTACTGAATGGTCAAAACAATGATGTTTGCAGTGTACTGGGAATTACATGGCCACAAAATATGCTAGTATAGGCTAGCCAGTAGCTGTAAGGGCTGGGCTGGACGGTGCACCAGGATAGTGGCTAGTGTAATGCTTTACAACAGCGATTCGGGTTCAATTCTTCCAAGAAGGTAAAATATTTGTACCTTCTGATCACTTGGATTTCTTCTGCATCCTCCTGTTTCCTTCCACATTCCAAAGGCTCATGGGTTAGTAAGTTGTTGGCATCCTATGTTGGTGCTGGAAGCATGGCGACATTTGTGGGCTGTTCCCCAGCATGTCCTGGGATTGCGTTTGTCATTGATGCAAGCAAAGCACCTCACTGCATATTTCAATCTTCAAAATAAATCAAATCTTATTTTAGCAAATGCAACATCAAATTTGTGCAAGCTTAGCTCCCATAAATTGTAAAGTGATCATTTTCAGATGTTCTGATTTAGAAATTTTGATTATTAATAGAGAAGTGAGATCTGTTGGTCAGGGAACAGGCAGCATCACTTGTGGAAGCAGATTCCAGTTAAATACCAAGGCCTATTCAAGTCATGTGATTTTTTTCAGATACTGTAATATATTTGGCTAGAATATTAGGCATAATTTCTGCTTTTACAAAATGTTGCTGTTTTGTCTAACTGATTTAATTTCTCATCTGTCATCTCCAACTGTACTGTATTGTGTCAGTTCGCCTAGATCTTTGTATTTCAGACTCTTGGATGTTGCTGAAATTCAGAACCTTCTGACATTATGTAAGCTGTCCAATTATAGGTTGTGTTAGTGTTTATTTACAAAAATTTCCAATGAAACAATGTAAATATTGCAGTTATGCTTCTGATTTTGTTCTGATTATTTTAATCATAGCTCAAGTTGTTAAATGTTTTTTTGTAATCTCAGAAAGTAATCAAGACAGAGGATAATATCTGCAGTAGCACCAAGCCAAATGGCAGTGCTCGACGATGGAGTCATACTATTTTGAAAGATTTCAGCAACTGGAATGATTCTGGAGGCTTGGAATTTGTTTCTTCAGCTAAAAATGCAAATTTGAATGATAAAAAACGCCGAACTCAAGAATCGCAGTTGAAGTAAGCAGACCACCATTCTGTGCCACTTCGTCTAATTTCCTTTTGAAGTTGTAAACTATTTGGTGAATCTTATTCTTTGCAGAATGGAAAACTGTTTAGACTTTACTCCTTCAAATACTAAATCAAGTAGTAAGAACGTGCCGACAGATAATCTGCCTCAAGCGGATGCGACTTCTAGAGTTTCGTCAGCCAAGTATCACTATCTGAAACAATCAAGATATCTGCCAGGTTTGTAACAAATGAAGTCTGTAACCATTTCATGTTGGTGGGAAATGGGTAATTTAAGCAAAAAGTAAAAGATGTACTGTACCTTTTGAACTTAAATAATAGACCGTCAGGCAGTAGGTACTACACTATAAGGACTATTAGGTTCTTACCCCACGCTGTGACTTCAGAACACCCTACTACCACCCAATACACATTATTAATGACAGTACCAGTAGGAGTAATACTATTGCAAGTGTTGAGGCCCCCATTGGTCGGGGTCAACAATGGATGTTTTGTCCTAGCTGCCTAGATACGCAAGCCTAGGCAGTATGATATGGAGAGCGAGCTGTTGCCCATGTAGCAAACTCCTCTCTACGCATCTGATGAACACAAAGAAACTGACACAGTTTGGTACCAGCAGTGTTGCAAGAGTTGCCAGTCAGCAATGAACTTAGGGACTCCAGCTGTGGATTTTTTCCCCTTGGGGTTTACTCCCAAAGCCTTCCCCATGAGTAAGTATAACCGCAAGGCAGCGAAGGTTTAAGCTTAGAGTTTTTCTCCTCCCAGTTGGGCTGCCAACCACGGCTGACGAGCCCCATCTGCCCAAAACATCTGGTTTTAAGACATCAGTAACCCGCCTTTGCTATTTGTCCTATCAGTAGAAACCATTCCGCTGGGCTTGGTAGCCAAGCCATATGTGAAAGGCAGGAGTTGACCTTGAATGTTAAAGGCTATTTGAGGTTGCTCATCATTGACAGCATTTAATAGGTAATGGGAGCTTGTTCCCATTACTACCCCCAGCTATAACAATACTAGGAAGCAATACCATTGTATATTTTAACTATATGTTGTAAAGCACTTTATGTGAACTTGTACATCTGCAGAATACTTTTTTATTTGATAATGTTGTGTTACTATCATTTTATATACTGTATGATTTGTATATGATTGACTGTATATACTGTGTTTTGCACCTTAGTCCATGAGGAATTGTTTAGCTGTATGCATGTGTATGGTTGAATGACAATAAACTTGAAGTTGTATAGTTTTAACAAATGTAACTGTTAATTTGTAGATAAATTGATCTCATGCCATCCCCATTTGCTCTGATTCAGTTTAATATCACCACCTTAGTTCAAAGTCAAAGTACATTTATTATCAAAGCATATATCAAAGTAGCTGCTCATGTATCTTCCCTCGGTTGATTTATTTATTTCTATGTATTTTTTAAAATACAACGCAAACAGGCCCTTCCAATCCAACAAGCCACACTGCCCAGCAACCCATCTATTTAACCCTAACCTAATCACAGGACAATTTACAATGATCAGTTAACCTACTGACCAGTATGTCTTTGGACTGTGGGGGGAACCAGAGCACCTGGAGGAAACCTATGCACTCAAAGGAAGAACATAGAAAATTTCTTACAGAGGATGCTGCAATTGAACTCCAAACTACAGCACCCTGAGCTGTAATAGCATTGTGCTAATGGCTGCACTACGGTGGTTTGAGTTTAAAACCCAAGTTTGACATCACCTAATTACTGTTTTCTGGTTTTCCTTTTAATGTGGAAGTCTGTTTCACATCATATCCCTCTGTTTCTAAATTTAAAAAAAAACGAGATTATCATGTTTGGAATATGATTGAGACAAAACCCAAACTTGCTACTGGGAATTGGAAATAACTGGGAAGAGAATTTGTTACAATGTTTGTAGAAATTGGAGTAATTTTAGGTCTCAGACGGTCCAGACAACATGGGCTTTTTTTTTAATCAGCTATGTTGCAAGGGCAGTGATCTTTGTAGAGAATAAATCAAAGTTTCAAATACTGTACCTTTTGTAAATCAAGTATCCAGGGAAATGTTGACCATATTCTATTATATGACAGGTACAGAAGGTCAGAGGGACTTAGGAGTCCTTGTGCAAGACTCCTAGGAGGTTAGTTTACAGGTTGAGTCTGTGGTAAAGAAGGCAAATGCAATGTTGGCATTTATTCCAAGGGGAATAGAATATAAAAGCAAGGAGATAATGCTGAAGCTTTATAAGACACTAGTCAGGCTGCAGTTGGAGTTTTGCCAACAGTTTTTGGCCTCGTATCTCAAAAGTTGTTGTTCTTGGAGAAAGTCCAGAGGTGATTCCCAAGGATGATTCCAGGGATAAGAATCAGGGGGTTTACATATGAGGAGCATTTGGGAGCTTTGGGTTTGTACCCACATGAATTTAGAAGAATGTGGGGGTGGGGGGATCTCATTGAAATCTACTGAATGTTGAAAGGGCTAGATGGGTAGAGAGGATGTTTCATATGGTGGGAGTATCCAGAACCAAAGCGTGTAGCCTCAGATTTGAGGGGTGACCTTTCAGAATGGGTAAGGAGGAATTTTTTTTTAGCCAGAGAATAGTGAATCTGTGGAATGCTCTGTCACAGACTGCAGTGGAGACCAAGTCTGTGGGTATATTTTCCTGACTGATCAGAGCATCAAAGGCTATGGCGTGAAGGCAGGTGTATAGGGTTCAGTGGGATCCGGGATCAGCTGTAATAAAACAGAAGAGCAGGCTCGATGGGCTGAATGGCCTAACTCTGCTCCTATGTCTCATGGTTATAATCCTTTGCATATCTGTTATTCAATATATACACTGGGTCACTTCATTAGGTACAGAAGTGGAACCTGTTGTGGTCTTCTGCTGCTGTATCCCATCCACTTCAAGGTTCTACATTTTGTGCATTTACAGATGATTTTCTGCACACCACTATTGTAACAAGTGGTTATTTGAGTTGCTCTTGCCTTCCTGTCAGCTTGAACCAGTTTGGTTATTTTCCTCTGACCTCTTTTTAAGATCAGCCACAGAACTGCCCTCACAGGATGTTTTCCATTTTTCTTTTTTTTGCACCATTTTCTGTAAACTCTAGAGACTGTAGTGTGTGGAAAAACTCAGGAGATCAGCCATTTCTGAAGTATTCAAACCATTTCTCTGGCACCAATAATTATTTCATGGTCAAATTCATATTGATCATATTTCTTCCCCATTCTAATGTTCAGTATGAACAACAAATGATCTTCTTGACCATACCTGCTTGCATAAATGCATTGAATTGCTGCCCCATGATTTGCTGATATTTGCATTAATGAGCAGGTGTACAGCTATTCCTAATAACGTGGCTGCTGAGTGTCAATGTTTAGAAGAAAACAAAATGTGTGCGTTGTGTAACATACTTAAAACTTGCATTGAAACATTACTACAATTTTATGTCATTTTGATCTTGCAGGAATTAATGCCAAGAAAACCCCATTTGCCAATATAGGTAAAGATTTCAACGTTCATAATCTCTGGGCCAACTCTAACTTTTCCAATAAACCTTTAGGAGTTGTTGAAGGAGCACTTCCCCTCAGCTGTACCAACACAGGTAAGGTGATGCCCATCTTATTGTCCTTTTGTTTTGTAGGTGACTTTCAGCTTAGAGTTATTTCTGAGGCACTCATCTTTGCAGGAGCATAAACTGAGTTGAGTATCGGAGCAAAGAGGTCCATCTGCAGTTGTACGGGGTCCTGGTGAGACCACACCTGGAGTATTGTGTTCAGTTTTGGTCTCCAAATTTGAGGAAGGACATTCTTGCTTTTGAGGGAGTGCAGCGTAGGTTCACAAGGTTAATTCCTGGGATGGCGGGACTGTCGTATGTTGAAAGATTGGAGTGACTGGGCTTGTATACACTGGAACTTAGAAGGATGAGAGGGGATCGGATTGAAACATAGAAGATTATTAAGGGATTGGACACGCTAGAGGCAGGAAACATGTTCCTGATGTTGGGGGAGTCCAGAACCAGAGGCCACAGTTTAAGAATAAGCAGTAGGCCATTTTGAACAGAGTTCAGGGAAAAACTTTTTCACCTGAAGAGGTGTGGACCTATGGAATGCTCTGCCTCAGAAGGCAGTGGCAGCCAATTCTCTGGATGCTTTCGAGAAAGAGATAGAGCTCTTGAAGATAGCGGAGTCAAGTGATATGGGGAAAGGGCAGGAACAGGGTACTGATTGTGTATGATCAGCCATGATCACATTGAATGGCGGCGCTGGCTCGAAGGGCCAAATGGCCTACTCCTGCACCTATTGTCTATTATCTGTGTTTTTATCTATTATCTTTGGCCTTGGCGAAGACCCTAAGAAAATGAGCGTTATATTCATTGGTGTCCTGCTATGATATAAACCATTCCGGGAGAATGAATGAGATAATGCTGGGTTTTTGGGGAGATGAGGAATTTGGTTGCGAGCTTCTGACAGCATTGCATGGCTTTCTGAAAGGGAGCATAAAACCTGATAGCAAAACCAAAAAGATTTGACGGAAACTTATTGTGTTGATGGGAGTCTGTGGAATTAAGGTGGCAGATGTGTTTATTCATGCACAGCTGGCTCAATGGAAAAATGGAAGATGATTGTAGTAGTGGAAAGCATTACTTCCTGTCAGTCTCCTTATGTTCAGATACTCCTGCACCTAGCCATCACTTTATGGTAAATACAGTCAATCTGTATATAAGCTAATCTTGTATACAGTGTATTTTGGTTAATTGGGCGAAATCGTGAGCAGTACATTTTGGCACAATTAAGTGGCTGTCCCAATTAGTCAAAGGGTCATAGAATGAGTTAAGAAGGTTTAAAAAAACAGTAAAACTACCATTTAACTGAGTAACAAATTGTGTATTTAAATTGAAATGCAGAACAAATTACACTATCAATACCACGACAGTATAATGAAACTGTTAGTTCCTAATTGTTATTGACGGAGAAATTCATCCACTGTACCTGTACATTCTGGAATTCTTTTGATTGACTAAATGAACAAAATTAGCGCAGACACCTAGTGTAGATCCTGGACTACCTTCATACAAGGTTATCGGATGATTGCATCCTCCAGATTTTCATTGTAACATTCAAGATGACTGTTGATACCTACGAATTCTTCATAGCTCCTAATTTGCTGAAGTAGTGAAATTGTTTCATTTTCACTCCCAGCTGTTTCTGGCATCTCTGAATGCTTGAAACTGAAGTAGGCAAAACAGTTCTGAATTGTCTTGCTGTTTATTTCTCGCCAGCTATCAGTGACAAAAATCATTGCTGTTTGAACACGAACACACACAAGTGGTGCTATTTTAAAAACAGTCCAGGGTGGGGTGAACACTAACAGGCACTGTATATCACACACAACCACGCTCAGTTACTTGAACATTTTGCAAATACAAATAGAAAAGCAAAATAATAAATAAATAAACAATATTGAGAACTTGAGTTGCAAAATCCTTGAAAGTGAGCACATTGGATGCTTGACAATATTTCTTAATTGCTTCTATTGGGCTTCTTTGTTTTGAGATGGATTTCAAGATTGTATATAGTATACTTTGATAATAAGTATACTTAGAACTTTGATAGGTTGGGGAATCAGTTCAAAGTTGGGGGGGGGGTGGGCCTCTTGGTTGATGAGTAATAACTGTTCCTGAAATAAAGCTAATCATTTTTTAATATGGGAAGGCAATGTATTTAATGGTGGAGTTGACCTTGGTATCTGTGTACCTAAATCTTTATTAAAACGTTTTCCCTCTGATAAGGCAGAACAAGATAAAATGCATTTTTTTTTGAAAATATAAATTACAAACTTTTAACTGAAAGAAGAGCCTGTTAAATAGAGGTCATACTAGAGCTTGATAAATTTCTAGTTTGGCTTCAGCTGTTTTACAGAGGAAGTGAAGGCTTTAGAAGGGAGACTAGTGATCTTCGTGAATGTCAAACAAAATCTGCGGGTGCTGGAAATCCAAGCATCACACACAAAATGCTGGAGGAACTCAGCAAGCCAGGCAGCATCTATGGAAAAAAGTACAGTTGACGTTTCAAGACAAAACCCTTTGAAGAGTCCTGCGGAAGGATTTCTGCTGGAACCGTCCACTGTACTTTGTTTCCATAGATGCTGCCCAGCCTACTGAGTTTCTACAGCATTTTGTGTGTTGATCTTCCTGAATGTTCCCAGGGTAATGGACTTTCATGGTTGGGAAGAGTATGGACCGTTCTCCTTGGAGTAGAGTTTGTATGGAGCTGAGATGATTTTATGATGAAGATGTTGATAGAGCAGATGATAAAGCTGCTGATGACTAGATTATGTAGCTTCAAAATTACATCGAGCAGTAAGACTCTTTCCAGCCCACCCCCCACCCCCGCCCAAGTTGTTAAGACTTGCAACTCAACCGGACATGGAAGCTGGATGCATGATTTTGAAAAGTAATTTAAGTTGTTTTGACAAAAGCAGATACTACCTTATTTTCTTTTCCAGTTTATGCCTCTGGCACTGATGCCTCTGGAGGATACACGTCAACGTTTCGTAAGAAAGAAGTTGGATCTGCTGGCCAAAGAGTGCAGCTAGCACCAGTTGTGGAAACCGACTCCAGTGAGTATCACAAATCTGTAGACCATGTGATCTTTCAGTTAATCTTTCAATGTTTCTAACCCTGAGCCTCTGCCCTTAAGGAAGTGATTCCATGGGGTTTAGGCAACCCATAAGACATTGAAGCAGAATTAGGTCATTCAGTTCACTAAGTCTGCTCCACCATTCCATCCTGCTGATTTATTATCCATCTGAACCCCATTCTCCTGCTTTCTGTCCATATCCTTTGACACCCTTACTAATTAAGAATCTTTGCTTATAATATACTCACTGACTTGGTCTCCAGAGCCATCTGTAGCAATGAATTCCACAAATTCACTATCCTCAAAAGAAATGACTCCTCATCTGTTCCAAAGGGAATCCTTGTATTCTGAGGATGAGCCCTCTCGTCCTAAACTTCCCCACTAAATAAGCAGCAAGACAATTCAGAACTGTTTTGCCTACTTCAGTTTCAAGCATTCAGGCTTAGAGATGCCAGAAATTGTGCCAAAATTGCTATCAGATCAATCTCAGTACATCCAATCTGTAGAAGTGGGACAAAATTGTTGTGAGGAAGAGATTGGGGTGAACAGAGGAACTGGTTGTGGCAGGATGGAGATTAATTTTGTTCGACTGATGCAGTGCTTTTGGAGCTTTTTAATTATAAAATCTGTTGAAAAGTAAACAAAAAACAGCAGGATCTTTAAGATGTTTGACATCTGAAACAAAAGCATACTGGAAACACACAACAAATCAAGCTGCATATTTGGAAAGATTAACTGGGACTTGATAAGGCTGCATTTGGAGCATTATGAGCAATTTGGGCCCCAACCTAAGAAAGGATGTGCTAGCATTGGAATAGGATCCAGAGGAGGTTCATGAGAATAATTCCTGGAATGAGAGGGTTAATATACGATAAGAGTTTAATGGCTTGAGGTCTGTACTCGCTGGAGTTTAGAAGAATGGGGGGGGGGGGGGGAAGAGGAATATCATTGAAAGCTATTGAATATTGAAAGGCCTAGGAAGAATTTCCTAGTTTCCTATAGTTGGTGAGTTTAGGACCAGAGGGCACTACCTCAAATACAAGGACTTTTGAACTGAAATGAGGAATTTCTTTAGCCAGAGGGTGGTGAATTTGTGGAATTCATTGCCACAGCTGGCTGCAGTCATTAGGTTAATTTAAAAAGGAGTTTGATTCGTTCTTGATTAGTAAGGGCAGCAAAAGTTATGTGGAAAAGGCAGGAGAATGGTGTTGAGAGGGATAACAAAGCAGTCATGATGGAATGGTGGAGCAGACTCGATGGGCTGAATGGAGTAAATCTGCACCTACAATACTATGCAAAAGTCTTGGGCACCCTAGATTATTTTAATACAAATTTTGCATTAGATGTTTATTTTTTGTCTTCTGCATTAGTGTGTCAGTAAAAAAGACCAAGTTTTAGATCCAAACTTTCATTTTCCTGTAGTTAAATGTTAGAAATATGTTTTTTGTATTTTGTTAAAGAAAGACATATTAAGTAATAGACCATTTTTCAAGTAAAAACTTGATTATTTTGTAGGCTGCATCACTCTCTGGTGGGGGGGCGGGCAGGTTACTGCATAGGATTGAAGGAAGCTACAGAGGGTTGTAAATTTAATCGGCTCTTCCTTGGGTACGAGCCTACAAAGTAGCTGGGACATCTTCAGGGAATGATGTCTCAGAAAGGCAGTGTCCATTATTAAGGACCTCTAGCACCCAGGGCATGCCCTTTTCTCACTGTTACCATCAGGTAGGAGCTACAGAAACCTGAAGGCACATGCTCAGTGATTCAGAAACAGCTTCTTTCTCTCTGCCATCTGATTCCTAAATGGACATTGAACCCGTGAGCACTACCCACTTTTTAAATATTTTGTTTTTTTGCATGATTTTTCATCTATTCAATATAAATATACTGTAATTGATTTATTTATTATTATTTTCTCTTCCATATTACGTATTGCATTGAACTGCTGCTGCTAAGTTACCAAATTTCATGACACATGTCGTTGATAGACCTGATTCTGATTCTGCTGTATATAGTCCAGTGCATGATTAAACAAAGAAAGCAAACAGGATGATAATGATCAATGACATACTGAGTTGATTGAACTAAACAGATTAACTGAAACAGAAACTGATCTAGAAGGAATCAAACTGGGTGAACGTCAGCCAAAGTAAAAGGTGAGGATGTGGTAGATGTGGTAGTTTAACCTTCAAATCATCAATTCTTCCACCATAGCTAGAGTGGTTATCCTGCATCAGCAAGGTCTGTCCCAAGCAGAACTTTTGTGGCAGACAGGAGTTTCAAGGCATGCTGAACAAGCTCTTCTGAAGAAGCACAAAGAAACAGACAAGGCTGGGGACTAGAAAAGCAGTGGTTGGCCACAGAAACTGGGTGCAGCAGGCAAGAGATGCAACAAATTTCCGTCCCGTCTAAACCAGAAGTATAGCACTGCTATCAGCTCTGAACTCACAGAAACCACTGCAACCCAAGTACACCCTTCTATAATCCAGAAGACTCTTGTCAGAAATAGACCTTATGGAAGAGTTGCTGCTAAAAAGCCATTCCTCCAAAGTGGAAACAGCCAAGAGAATCACTTGAGCATAAAAACACAAGGACTGAGGTATAGAAACATAGAAAACTTATAGCACAATACAGGCCCTTCAACCCACAAAATTGTGCCGAACATGTCCCTACCTTAGAAATTACTAGATTTCCCCAAAGCCCTCTATTTTTCTAAGCTCCATGTACCTATCCAAAAGTCTCAAAAGACCCTATCATATCCGCCTCCACCACCATTTCCAGCAGCCCATTCCATACACTCACTACACTCTGAGTAAAAAAACTTACCCCCGACGTCTCCTCTGTACCTACTCCCCAGCACCTTAAACCTACATCCTCTTGTGGCAACCATTTCAGCCTTGGGAAAAAGCCTGTGACTATCCACACGATCAATGCCTCTTATCATCTTGTACACCTCTATTAGCTCACCTCTTATCCATCGCTCCAAGGAGAACAGGCCGAGATCACTCAACCTGTTTTCATAAGGTCTGCTCCCCAATCCAGGCAACATCCTTGTAAGTCTCCTCTGCACCCTTTCTATGGCTTACATGTCCTTCCTGTAGTGAGGCGACCAGAACTGAATACAGTGGGTCTGACCAGGGTCCTATATAGCTGCAACATTACCTCTTGGCTCCTAAATTCAATTCCATGATTAATGAAAGCCAGTACACCGTACACACCTTAACTATAGCGTCAACCTGCGCAGCAGCTTTGAGCGTCCTATGGACTCGAACCCCAAGATCCCTCTGATCCTTCACACTTGTCAAGAGTCTTACAATTAGTACTATATTCTGCCATCGTATTTGACCAACCAAAATGACCAATTTCACACTTATCTGGGTTGAACTCCATCTGCCACTTCTCAGCCCAGTTTTGCATCCTATCAATGTCTTGCTGTAACCTCTGACAGCCCTCCGCACTATCCACAATACCTCCAACCTTTGTGTCATCAGCAAACTTACTAACCCATCCCTCATTCAGATCATTTATGAAAATTACGAAGAGTAGGGGTCCCAGAACAGATCCCTGAGGCACACCACTGGTCACCAACCTCCGTGCAGAATATGACCCATCTACAACCGTTCTTTGTCTTCTGTGGGCAAGCCAGTTCTGGATCCACAAAGCAATGTCCCCTTGGATCCCATGCCTCCTTACTTTCTCAATAAACCTTGCATGGGGTACCTTATCAAATGCCTTGCTGAAATCCATATACACTACATCTACTGCTCTTCGTTCATCAATGTGTTTAGTCACACCCTCAAAAAATTCAATCAGGCTCGTAAGGCACGACTTGCCCTTGACAAAGCCATGCTGACTATTGCTAATCATATTATTCCTCTCCAAATGTTCATAAATCCTGCCTCTCAGGATCTTCATCAACTTACCAATCACTGAGGTAAGACTCATTGGTCTGTAATTTCCTGGGCTATCTCTACTCCCTTTCTTGAATAAAGGAACAACATCCGCAACCCTCCAATCCTTTGGGACCTCTCCCATCCCCATTGATGATGCAGAGATCACAGTCAGAGGCTCAGCAGTCTCCTCCCTTGCCTCCCACAGTAGCCTGGGGTACATCTCATCTGGTCCTGGCAACTTATCCAACTTGATGCTTTCCAAATGCTCCAGCACATCCTCTTTCTTAATATTTACATGCTCAGTATTGACCAGTGGCAGCAAATGTTCTGGACTGATGAGTCAAAAACTGATATTTTTAGCTCAAGAGGAGGCAGTTTATCTATAGAAGAGCTGGAGAGTAGCCACAGATAAAACACATGGAGGTTCCCTCCAGGCTGGAGCTGCATTTTTGAAAATGGAGTTGGTGATCTGGTCAGAATTAAAGGAATCCTTAATGCTGAGAAGTACAAGCAAATTGTTATGCATGATGCAATACCATCAGGAAGGGGCCTGATTGGTCCCAAATTCATTTTGCAGCAGGACAATGACCCCAAACATACACGGCCAAGGTAATCTTCAGTTAAAAAGAAGAACAAGGAGTTCTGCAACAGATAGTATGGCCTCCACAGAGCTCTGATGTCAACATCATCGAGGCTGTTTGGGATTATGTGGAGACAGAAGCAAGCAAGACAGTCAAAGTCTGCAGAAGAACTGCGGCAAGTTCTCTCAAGATATTTGAAGCAATCTACCAACTGATTTTCTTATAAAACTGCTTGACAGTGTACCTAAGAGAATTAATGCAGTTCTAAAGGCAAAGGCTGATGACAGCAAATAGAGATTTGATTTAGTATTTTACTGTTTACTGCTCTTTCTAGTTTTTTTTTGATATTCAGAAACTTCATTATTTTTGAAAGCATCTTCACTTCACATAGTTTTTAACACGTGCCTAAGACTTTTCCACAGTAGTGTATGTCTTGTGCATTATAAACTTTATGACTCTAAACAATGTGCAAAAAAAACTTAAATTGTGCAAATAAGATAAAATACTTAAAAACATGAGTTGTAAAGTGAATCTGCAGGTTGTAGAATCACTTCAGAATTGTGGATCAAAGGCAACTGGTTTGGTTAAGAAGAGGAGCCAGTTACAAGGGGTATCCTTTTTATAAGAAGGTTAATGGCAAATTAATCAGAGCATGTTCGTCTTTGCAGATTATGCATCTTGGAAATCCAGCCGATCAGAAATGGGATATCAGCCATATAATTCTTCAAGCAAAAGCATCAGTGGGTTAATGCCACACGCGCATCCAATACATGGACGAATTGACTGGTCGTCCAAATATGGAGGACATAGATAAAAATAGATCTAAATAACCTTTAGATACAAGTCAGGAGTACTACTTTTTTCATGATATCTACTGAATATTAATTTTATAAGTGGAAAATTTGCCACATTTAAAGTTAAAATTCAAACAATTGCATTTTGGAATAGTTAGTTTTTTTCCATTATAATTCGTGTTTGTCCTACCCCTGGAAAAATATTTTTGCAAGAGCTTTTTTTTTAATATTTACTGGTTAATAATTTAATGTTTTTTCTATCTTTTTGTACTTCTGTATATATTGTGCAATGTATATAACAAGTTTCAGGGTTTGTTTATTAAAGTGCATTAAGTATTATGTTAAAGGACAGGGTAATAGACACGTGCAGATATATTTGCATATGAAAGATACTCTGACAACTCTGATTTGGAATGCACTACATGTGGGAGTTATTGAAATTTGTCTGTGGCAATTAGGAGGCATTTTCTTAAAGGGAGAATTTATTGTAAAGTTTGAAGTATCCTTGAAAAGCAAACCTGTTGAGTAATCTATTTTTAGAAAACGGAAGATTAAAATATTTGCATTGCTTTCTGTATCTTTTAAGCACAAATCATTCTCCTTCTTGGGAACAGACTGCAGTTCTACCCTGGATGCCTCCTGATGTTACTAGCAAAAAAAAAATTGCACTTTTCTTCCTTTGTATTGAGGAAGATTTCTTTCCTCTAAGGGCTCGAGTGATTAAAATATTGCCACATGGAAATGTCTAACCACAAACCTTTTATCCTGCCACTAAATGACAACAACACATTTACACCCGTGCCCTCCACCACTGTCCATCGCTGCCTCTTCTTTCCATATCCAAACCCTCCTTCAATAGCTTTCAGTTGGCATTGGAACTAATATGTGTAGTCCATTTATCCTGAAAATCAAGTCACATAAAAACTGTACGGATATTCTGCTAGTATTTCCCTGGTAAGAAATGCTTAGGAAGATTTTAATTAGCTTCTTTAATAAAACTGAGGCATTTTATTCCCATTTTTCTTCAAGCTTCGCAGATTGGTTTAATGGTTGACCTGAAGGTATTTCTTTGACCATCTTCATGAGAGTCTTGCAGCTAGCCAGAAATTATTTTTCCTTCCTCTGTCAATGTAATGAAAATCTGATAACTGGTCTGTGCTAAGCTTATAGCCCAGCTATAGGGGAAAAATAAAACCAGATACGAATACGTCACTGGTTCTTCGTGAAGCTAGTTTTGGTGTTCCAAATTAAACATTGAATTTTTACTAATGCATTTTATATTTGGAATGTTTTAAGTAATTTTTTTTCAGATTTGTCTTTACGTAAGTTATAGTTGTCTTTGTGGTGGTGGGGTGGGATTACCCATTTTCTTTCTCATATTTTTGCAAATCTTTCTACTACTTAGAACAGAAAAATAACAAGATGCTTTTGAAAGCCTATTTTAATATCTGCAACAGTCTTATTAACTATTATAACTCATAGCATCTGATTAGCTATGCCTTAGTAATGAAATCAAAATGCATTGTAGCAATGCAGGGAATTACATACGTTAAATAAGCTTGGTATTCTTTTGCTAGTTACATTTTAAGATTATTGATTCAAATTTTCTATAAATATACCGTGCTGTTAATTTGAAAGATCTACTGTTGTAACTAATGTTTCTGAGACAAACTCAGATGTCAATAATAAAATTATTAGTTTTGATTATTACATTTTTTGAGAATTAGCAGTCCATTCATACAACCATTGGTTACCAAATTCTTTGTGGCCATCCACTGCTTGTCTAGTTTGTATCAAGTTTATCTGAGAGAATGATGTGTAAGACTAGTATAAAAGTACTTCCCTTCAACCGTTTGGTTTTTGAACCAACCAGCACAACTCATAATCAATGCAGTTTAACAACACTATAGCCACTGTAATCACATTGCACTACAGTCGACCTTCACTAATCCGACTACCTGTAATCTGGTTCCTTCGATAATCTGGCATTGATTTCAAATTTTCTGTGCAACTGTAATTTCAAATTTCCTGGGCCACCGTACCAACTGCCGTGCATTGTTTTGGTTGCGCTAAACCTGTTCACATGTTGGTGCACTCTTGTAAGCACAGACAGGTGATTCCTGCTTGTCTTCCTGCATTTATTAATATCATTTGCATGCGTTGTGGCCACCCGGCACCCGCCCGTGGTGGGGGAACTGGTGCTCGCTGGGTCAGTCCATCTTCTCACCCACCCGCTGGCAGTTGCTCACTGCCCTCTGGTGTCGCCTGATTGGCACACCGTTCTCTTCTGCCTACAACCTCAGATCAGACATGGCGACCTGCTCAATTTAAGCATATTACTAAGTGGAGGAAAAGAAATGAGGATTCCCTCAGTAACTGCGAGTGAAGAGGGAAGATCCCAGCGTCAAATCACTGGCAGCTTGGCGGTCACATGGAATGTGGGGTATAGAAGACCTCCTTTCTCCGACTTCTGCTTCAGCTCACCCAGATGTGCTGCCACCATTATCAACAGTTTTTGAAGAAACTGTTGTGCCAGTTTCAGCACCAGTTCCTGATGCTTCACTCATTTTTCAAGACGAAGATGTTGATGATCCTGACAACACCACACTTGCAGACATTTAACTTTGCCTGAAGGTATATTAAACGTCTCACTTTAGAAGTGGAAGTGCTCAAGTATAAGTTAATTCCTGTACATTTACCTATATCCTTTATTTTATCTGTGCCTGTACAGTATATTCTTTATTAAAATTTTACTTGCTACTCATTTAATATTTGTTTCATTATTATCTAACTTGTAATAATTTACATGATATTTTAAAGATATGATGAGGTGGTTAGCTATTGCTTGATGTATTCCTTCTGTAATTCGGCATTTCACTAATCCGGCACTCCTCAGATCCCAATGGTGCTGGATTATAGGAGGTCGACCCATAAAATAGACTTTGTTTTCTTCATTACATTAATAAAGATACTCATTTTGTGCTGTTGTCTTGCTTTTTGCCCTCAAGTTAGGAATCAGTTCCTGAATTTGTGCATATTCTGGCATCTTCTAAATTTGAGTAACTCTTAATCTCAGTTTATAATTTGTTGGGTAAAGCATAGCGATTAATAAAACAATTTTAATTATATATATATATTAAAAATTGGGATGGGGCTAACTGGAGAAAATGTGTGGGATCTTTACATATAAGGAATGCTGTTCATCAGGGATTTCTACATTGGTCAATAATGATCAATTCAGTCATTTACTCTCTGGGAATGATGTCTGAATTTTTGATCTGATCTGCAGAATGGAATGCAAAAGATTGAACTATTTTCTAGCAAATTATATATACTGTAGAACAGTACAGCACAGTATGGGCCTTTAGGTAAACTGAACAAAACTCCACTGTAAAAATGCTCAAGCAAAATACGGAAGAAGTTGCAATTTTATGTTTTTTTAAAAATTTTTTGTTTTATTTTACTGATACAGTGCGTAATAGGCCCCTTGTGTCACACTGCCCCAGCAATCCCGATTGAACTGTAACATAATCACAGGACAATTTACAATGATCAATTAACCTATTAAATGGTATGTCTTTAGACTGGGAGGAAAGTGGAGTGCTTGGGGAAAAACAATGCATTCCATGAGGAGGATATACAGACTCCCTACTGATGATGCTGGAACTCCACTCTGAAGCCCTGAGCTGTAATTGTGTTGCACTAACTACTATGCTAATGTGGTGCACAATGTTTTCATCATTGATCTAAAGCATCAGTCCTGTTTCATCATAGATGCTCCTTGAAATGCAGTGCATTTGGAGTCGTAGAGTTTTTGTTTGGCAAAAAAAAAATCTTTGCATGAAAATGAATCTCTGGGTAGTATATAGTAACATGTATGTTGATAATAAACTTACTTTAAACTTTGAATGATGTGCTGGGGATAGCTCGCAAGTGTTGTCACATATTTTGGCACCAATATAGTATGCCCACCATGCTTGGCAGAACAACACAACACAACGAAACAGACCATATCAAGCAACAACAGTGAAACAAGTACTGTTCCACCCTCTCCCAAACCCCAGCCATGCTATTGGCTATATAGTGTGGACAGGCTATATAGGTGATGTTCACTCCTAGGAAGTTGAAGCTCTCAACCCAACACTGTTGATGTTTCTTTAGTCATTAATCAGATTTTCTTCCTCTCTTTTTGCTTGCATTGATGGAAAGGTTATTGTCATGATACCTTATCACTAAAATCTCTAATTCCTTCCTGTACTCCAATGGCAGAGTCAGCAGAACAACTTTTGAGGCAGATACTTGAAACCTGAAATAAAAATAGAAGCTACATTACAAAAAAAAATGGGTTTGGTTATCAGGAGAGATCATAAAGGCAATATGTCTGTTTTCACTGGAGTGGATGAAGCCTAATAGGTAACAATGCAAGTGAACGCTGATGCTGGAATCTGGAGTAGCATAGGATCTGTGGGTTAAGCAACATCTGTAGAGGTGAAAGAAACTCAGAGTTCGAGACCTAGTTTTAGGGGTACTGTCATTGCCAAATTCTGTGTTCAAGGCCTGGAGTTCGGGCCCTCAGTGTTCAGCATCTGCGAGTTGTGGATGTATCCTGAAGATCGAAGTTCTATGGTTGACTGGAGGTCCAGATCAATGCATGAAGGGCAATTGGAAGTCACGAAGTATGGGCAGAGTTTGGGTCTGTGAGTCTGCTGGGGAAGTAGCGTCCCAGGGTCTGCAAATTTGCAAGTCTGCTGGAGGCCAAAGATGGCCATTCCTGGGTTAGAGAACTGTTAGTGCATGGCAGAGGGTTGGGAGGGAGGGTGGAATGGTACTGACTTCACTGTTGTTGCTTTGTTTCATGGTACGTTTCATTTTGTGTTGTTCTGCCAGGCATGGTGGTGGCCATGCTATGTTCGCATGGTGCCAGAATGTGTGGCAACACTTGTGGACTTCCTCCAGCATATTCTCAAAAGTTCAATGTAAATTTGTTATCGAAGTACATGCATGTTACTATATAGTACTCTGCGATTCATCTTCTTTCAGGCATTCATTGTGATATCCAACCGTGTTGATGGCATGACCAAGGAAGCTGACCAATGCCTCTACCTTTTCAGGAGGCTGAAGAAATTCGACATGATCCCATCAAGTTTTATGAATTTTTATCAATGCACCACAGAAAGCATCCCATCCAGATGCATAACAACTTGATATGGCAAATTCTCTGCCACAGTCTTTCCTTTGCCTCAGTAAAGTAGGCAACATAATCAAAGACACCACCTATACTGGGCATTCTCTCTTCTCCCCTCTCCCATCAGTTGGAAGATATAATAACCTGAAAGCATGTGTCACCAGCCTCAAGGATCATTTCTACCCCACTGTCAAACTCTTGAACAGGTCTTTCCTGTTTAAGATGATGTTGCTGAAGTTCAGCAAATATTTAATGGCAGCTAACGGAACAAGAAATACAACTAAATTTATAAACACTTTTTTGTTTTTAACAATACCATAGCCACTGTAATCACATTGCACTACAGTCGACCTTCACTAATCCGACTACCTGTAATCCGGTTCCTTCGATAATCTGGCATTGATTTAAAATTTTCTGTGTAACTGTGTAAACCATTACTGCAAACAATGAAGAAGGAGAGGCTGAGTCTAGGGTCAAAGCATGCAGGGGTGAGGTCAAGGCAGGCAGAGAGGAGAAGGAGTATGAGAAATGGAAAACGAGGTTTGATAGATCTAAGCAACAGGCTGATTTGGAAAGGTACAGGTGTACCTAATAAAGTGGCCGCAGAGTTTATGCTGGTTGCTTTCCTGGGGCAATAGGAAGTGTAGTCAGAGTCAGTGAAGAGGACTCTGTAGTTTCTTGTGGTCCCAGGCAGAGCAGTTGCCGTACCAACTAGTGACGCTTTTCAAGATGACAAATTGGCAAGAATCATTGGAGACCTAATTTCCTTAGAATTACTACAGATTAATATTTAGTCAAATGTGAAAAAATTATACCACTCCTTTGTCATTGGATTAATTTCATTTTACAGGTGCTGCAGGTGAAATTAAGGGGTCTTGATTCAGGTATCAATCTTTGAAATGGAATCTTACAAGACCCATAAGCACATCCTTCAAAGTTTAGACATTATATACACTCGGTGGCCACTTTCCTAGGTACTTCTGTACACATGCTTGTTAGTGGAAATATCTAATCAGCTAATCGTGGCTGCAGCTCAGTGCATAAAAGCATGCAGCATGCACAACGGTGTCAGGTTTACAAAGCATGATGTGAGAGACAAAAAAGAAGCACATTCAGCGAGTGGCAGTTCTGCAGGTAAAAATGCGAGAGGTCAGAAGACGTTCAAGCTGACAGTAGGGCGGCAGTCGCCAAATAAACATGTTAGAACAGTGGTGTGCAGAAGAGCATTTCGAGGTGGATGGGCTACATCAGCACCAGACCACAAACATATACTCAGCAAGAGATACCGAATAAAGTGGCCACTAAGTGTTAAACTCTGACCCTGTCAGGCTCTTAGGCAAGTACATAAACATTTCAGTACTGTGGGTTAACTCAATACTTTTGTCTTCAATTGCCAAAAGTGGTGGAGTAAAATAAAATAATGACAGATCAAATGAAGAGCACATCTGCATTTCTAATACATGTTCTCAGAACATTATGTTTTGAAAGAGGTACAAAGCCAAAATATTATCCCCATCCCCATCACCCCAGATATGGAAATCAGAGTGGATTTATGTCCAGAATACATATTAAGAGACTTTGCAACATCCTGCAGTTCTGAAACCACTGGGTTGGATCAGTGGAAAGTGCAGTGGGAATTAATGGCTATCATAGCCCGAAGTCCAATCCATGTCTAATCTCATTCATCTGCATTTATAGAGTCATGGGCCAATTGTTACACAGCATAGAAAAAGGCCCTTCAGCCCAATTCATTCATCCTGACCAAGGTACCTACCTAAGCAAGTTTTATTTGCTTGTATTCAGCCCATATCTCACTCAACCTTTTCTATCCATATCCTGTTCCCTTAAAAACATTATAATTGTACCCATCTAGAACATAGAACAGTATAGCACAGGAACAGGCTCTTCAATCCAAAAATTCAGTCTAACTAATCTTTCTGCATACACAATCTTCACATCCTTCGATTTTCCTCACATTCCTTGGTTAATCCAAATGTTACTTAAAATTTCCTAATGCATCTGTCTTTACCACACCCTGGGCATTGCATTCCAGGCACTCTCTGCTCTCTGTGTGAAAAAAAGCTTACCACTCACATCTCCTTTGAACTTAACCTTCTCACCTTCAATGCATGCCCTCTGGTATTAGACATTTCAACCCTGGGGTAAAGATACTGTCTGCCTACTCTATCTATGCCTCTTATAATCTTATAAACCTCTGTCAGGTCTTCTCTCAGCTTCCGCCGCTCCAGAGAAAGCAACCCAAGTTTGTCCAAATTCTTGTAGTAGCACATGCTCCCTAATCCAGGCAGCGCCCTGGTAAACCTCTTCTGGACCCACTGCAAAGCCATGATATCCTTCCTATGGGCAAGCAGAACTGTATGCAATACTCCAGGTGCAGCCTAACTAGAGTTTTGTTAAGCTGCAACATAACTTCCTGACTTTTGAACTCTATGCCTCGACGACAAAGAGAATATGCCTTAACCCTCCTATCAACCTGTGTAGCCACTTTCAGGGAGCTCTGACCTTGGATTCCAAGATCCCTCTGCTCATCAACACTGCTATGGAAAAGTGTCAATTTATATTTGATCTACCAAGGTGAAACATTTGGCTGGGTTGTACTCCATTTGCCATTTCACTGTCCAGATCTTCAACTGATCAATATCCCACTGTGTTCTTTGCCAGTCTTCTATGCGATCCACAACATCACCAATCTTTGTACCATCAGCAAACCTATTAACCCAACCATGTAAATTTTCATCCAGGTCATTCTTAGACATCACAAACAGCAGAGATCCCTGTGGAACACCAGTAATTACAGACTTCCAGCTAGAGAAATTCCCACCAACTGTCCTCTATGGGAAATCCAGTTCGGAATCCAAATGGCTGATTCACCATGAATCCTATGCATCTCAATCTTCTGGATGAGCCTGCCATGAGGGACTTTGTGAAACACCTGTTATGTCTCCACCTATTGTGCTTGATGGAAGGGGGGAAGAGGAGAGAGGATGGTATCAGTCTCCTCCGTCTCACAGAACCTACCCTCTACACAGCTGGTTCTGTGTGAGCTCAGGACTGCATGGCATCCAGAAGAATAGTGGGTGCAGTGGGCTGCCCCTCTCTGACCTGCAGCTCACTAGCAGGTTTCCACTGGAATGGAGAGGTGTTGGGCATTTGTACTCCCTCCAGCCTAAATGACAGCAGCCTCTTCAGTCACTGGGACTACAACATCTTCGGGGAGGATTTCTTTGATTCAAGTCAGATTTACAGTATGTCTTACTTAGGATTCAAGTCAGACTTGCAGCATATCTTCAAGCCACAATGCAGCTATTGCACTTTGTTTTCACATGCAGCTATATATTTCTCCTGTTTTCTTTTTCTGTTACAAAAACATACTTCTTTGAAATTTTTATTGGCTGTGCACATGCCATTTGAAAAATTTCTGATTTGCTCGTGTTTCTTCTGATCTTTATATATTGTCCACCATTCTTGGCCTCCCTGCATCCTTGCAAACAACAAGAACATGACAAATAGTTAATTTTCCCAAAAGACAACTGATTATTTACTTGCTGGTTTCCCTTGTTCAATGAAGCGCAATGAAGCCAACTTTAAGCTATCTTGTCATCTTGTTTTGTCTTGCATTGAAAGCTATTTAACTTGACTGATCTTTGGTTATTTTCCACATCTGCTGGTTTGCTTGTCTTTGGATTAACTTACCATAAAGACTACGATAGTGGTGTGGCGGTTAGCGTTATGCTGTTAGAGCACCTGTAACTCAGGTTCAAATCCGCCACTGTCGGTGAAGATTTTGTACGTTCTCTCCGTGACCATGCGTGCTTCCATGGATGCTCCAGCTTCCCCCCACATTCCAAAGACGTACTGCTCATGGTCAGTAAATTGTGGGCATGCTATGTTGGGGTCAACTTGGGGGCTGCCGCCAGTATGTATTCGGGCTGTGTTAGTGCTTGACACAAACAGCACATTTCAGTGAATACTTGGATGTACACGTGACAAGTAAAGTTATTCTTTATCTTCATATTTTTGTAGATTTTACAGACACAAACTCTTGATAAAAAGGTAGACAGTTTTTGTAGACGTGCCATTGAATGCATCCTCGGGATGCACCTCAGCTCAGTACGGCAGCTGCTCTGCCCAGAACCTGAAAAAACAGCAGAGAGTTGTTGACACAGCAGCATTGTGAACCAGCCCATCAATATCATCTCACTAGTGTTTGCTCTCTTTTTAATTTAAATTTTATTTATGCAGCGGATTCGGTCAAAAGGGCTATTGGTTGATCAGGGCAGCTGCTTAATTGGGACAACTCTCATAAAACAAAAACAAACTGAGAAAGTGGTCAGGATTGCCTTCATTTACTTGGGCACTATGTCACTTACAGGAGACAGTTGTCAAATAGTTTCTAACTAGTGTCTGTCGCGAGCATGTCATGTAGCCATTAAACTCTATACTGTGATTACAGCAGTTTTTAAATACCGTCGTTTTCCCACATGTTTGCGTTCAAAAATCAACGATCTTTGTCATTCTCCGTAACTTCCGCCACCTCCAACGGGATCCCACTACCAAGCACATCTTTCCCTCCTCCCTCTTTCTGCTTTCTACAGGGATCGCTCCCTACGCGACTCCCTTGAACACTCGTCGCCCCCATCACTTCCCACCGATCTCCCTCCTGGCACTTACCCTTGTAAGCGAAACAAGTGCTACACCTGCCCTTACACTTCCTCCCTCACCACCATTCAGGACCCCAGACAGTCCTTCCAGGTGAGGCGACACTTCACCTGTGAGTCGGCTGGTGTGGTATACTGTGACGGTGCTCCCGGTGTGGCCCTTTATATATTGGTGAGACCTGACGCAGACTGGGAGACCGTTTCGCTGAACACACTGTTTTATAGTACTGTAGTGGTGTTGGTAGTGTTCTAATTTGTTCTGTATTTTATTTTAATACATAATTTGTTAATCAATTAAATGGTTATTTGTCTTGTTTATGCCTTTTTTAACTATTTCCATGAAATTTTGGCTAATCGGGGCAGCTGTTTAACTGGCTTAAAATTTACTAGTCCCAATGAGCCGGAATCCACTATATATAAATTTCTTACTGTAATTATCTATTGAGCAGTAATGCTGCTGCAAAGCATCAAATTATGTAACATGTCAATGATAGTAAACCTGACTCTCACATCTCAGCACATCATGGAGAATATCCATGGACTCTGTCCACACTTGCCCCTGCCCACAGAAAAACAGCCAAAATAGTCAAAGACCCCTCCCACCCTCGTCATTCTCTCATCTCTCTCCTTCATTCCGGCAGAAGATACATAGTCTTGAAAATGTGCACCCCAGGCTGAAGGTCAGCTTCTTTTCAGCTGTTAAAGGACTATTGAATAGATATCATAAAATTAAGATAGATTCTTCACCTTTCAACCTATCTCCTTGTGGCCATTGTACTGTTTTGGCTCCCTGTATTGCAATTTCTCTCTATGTGAAACATTATATTCTGCATTCTGTTAGTGCTGTTCCCTTTGTATTACCTCAATATACTAACTGTACGTTTGGAATGATCTGTATGGAAGGCATGCTAGACAAAGTTTTTCATTGTCCAGAGGAGGTTCACAAAATAATTCTGGAAATGAACTGGTTAATACATGAGTAGTGTTTGATAGCTCAGGGCCTGTACTCACTGGAGTTTAGAAGAATGAGGGAAGATCTCATTGAAAGTGAAGGGACATTGAAAGGACTATGTAGAGTGTGGAGAGGATGTTTCTAATAGTGGGTGAGCCTATGACCAGTGGGCACAGCCTCAGAATAGAAGTATGTCCCTTTAGAACAGAGATAAGGAGGAATTTCTTTAGCCAGTGCGTGGTGAATCTATGGAATTCATTGCCACAGAAGGTTTTGGAGGCCAAGTCATTGGATATATTTAAATTGGAAGTTGATAGGTTCCTGATTAGTCAGGGTGTCAAATGTTATGGGAAGAAGTCTGGAGAAATGGGTTGAAAGGAATAATCGATTAGTCATGATGAATGGTGGAGCAGACTCAATGCGCTGAATGGCCTAATTGTGTTCCTATGTCTTATGGTCCTGTGGTCTTATTGTATATGAGTGCATATAACAATAAAAGAACAATCACCAAAAACATAATTTCAGATAATGACGAGTGGTATTTCTAGAACACGTCAACATAACCTTAAGCAACTGGGATTGAAATTCACTAACTAAATGTCAGATGCATTGACATATCCCAAAACTACTGACCGTGCTGCATTATTCTGGCCAACACAAGTGAATTGATTCATAAATGGGGTGAACTTGTAACAAAGGAGGTACTAACATAGCAGCGGATTGTCCAGTTCACTTTGTTAACTTTCCTTGGACATTGGTGGATAGTAAGATTGGCTCAGGTATACAGACTAACCAATTCCTTCATGCTCAGTCATAATATCAATACATATTGTGTTCTGCTTCAAATCATTGACTCTTTTGCCTTGAATGCTATATTATTCAGGTGTAAAATCATGGTAAGGACTGTTAGTGCAATGTCACAGCCATTACTTTACCTCCATTAGTCAAGAACATACAAATCTCTTTGTGTGGCTTCAACATCAGAATGGAGGAGTGTTGTTCTCTCTAGCATTAAGTCTAATCACTGAATCTCTCTGACATCTCATCATGCTTCAGTAAATGAATAAATAAAACATATATCAAACAAAGGATAGTTAAAAAACTAGTTCAGAATCATAATCAGTCTTATTATCACTGACATATGTTGCGAAATTTGTTGTTTTGCAACAACAGTACAGCGCAATGTATAAAATAGACCATATGTTGTACATATAAAATAATCCGTGCAAAAAGGAGAGCAAAAAATACTGAGGCAGTGTTCATGGGTTCATGGACTGTTCAGAAATCTGTTGGCAGAGAGGAAGAAGCTGTTCCTAAAACACTGAGTTTGTGTCTTCAGGCTCCTGCACCTCCTACCTGATGGTAGCAAAGCGAAGAGGGCATGTTCTGTATGGTAAGTGTCCTAAGTGATGGATACCACCTTTCTGAGGAATCGCCTTTTGAAGATGTCCTTGCTGGTGGGGAGTCTGGTGCCCATGATGGAGCTGACTGAGTTTACAGCCCTCTGCAGCTTTTTTTCCAATTTTGTGGTAAGCTAAAGTTCAACATGTACCATCATGCAGTGAACAATTCATTGGCCACTTATATTCCAAATTTTTACTGTAAGCTATTTATGTAACTTTTTATAATAACTCCTCGTTGTCTATATTATGCTTGTTGAATTAGTTTTAAGTAAAATAAAACTGATCCATATTGCAGGATTCCCTCTATCCCTGCAACACACACAAAGTGCTGGAGGAACTCAGCAGGCCAGGCTGCATCTATGGAAAAAAGTTTTGGGCCGGGTCCTTTCACTAGGACTGGAAAATAGGATAAGATGTTACAGCAACAAGGTGGGGGAGGGGTAGCATGAGGGGAAGGGAGGAGGAGATAGAAGGTGGTAGGTAATAGGTAACACTGGGAGAGAGAGTGGGGTGAATTAAAGAGCTGGGAAATTGATTGGTGCAAGAGATAAAGGGCTGGGGAAGGGGGAATCTGATAAGGGAAGGTAGAAGACCATGGAAGAAAAGGAAGGGGGAGAAGCACCAGAGGAAGATGATGGGCAGGTAAGGAGATGAAGTGAGAGAAGGAAATGGGAATGGGAATGGTGAGAGGAGTGGAGGGGCAATTACCAGAAATTTGAGAAATTGTTGCTTATGCCATTACAGGAGGAAATCTGCAGATGCTGGAAATTCAAGCAACACACACAAAATGCTGGTGGAATGCAGCAGGTCAGGCAGCATCTTTAGGAAGAAGCACAGTCTATGTTTTGGGCCGAGACCCTTCGTCAGGGCTTATGCCATTAGATTGGAGGCTATCCAGATGGAATATAAGGTGTTGCTCCTCCAACCTGAGTATGGCCTCACCATGGCACATGTCAGAAAGGGAATGGGAAGTAGAACTGAGGTGGGTGACCACCGGGAGATCCTGCTTTTTCTAGTGGACAGAACGAAGGTGCTCTGAAGTGGTCTACCAATCTACTCACATTTCCCTCTATCCCTGACCAAGTTATCATTGATGATCTGGGATTTGAAGCTCTCAACTCTCTGTAGTTTTTTGTTTATGCCTCCTAGATGGGAAGTTAAGTAGTACAAACAGATGGCAATAGGCTTTTGACCATCTTTGTCCTGTCTGCAATGCACCCAAATTAGGTTCATTTTATCCCTTTTCAGGTGAGCTTTGCTTTAAAATTGCAATAGTGCAATGTTGCATTTGGACAGCAGATGGCGACATTTCTTACTTTCTACTGCATCTCAACTGTCAGACAAAACCAGAATAAGTATCACCTTGAGTACATTTGTTAGTCTGTGGCAGCAATACAGGGCAAAGACATGAAATTACTATAATCACAGTGCAAATAAATAATGCGCAAAAACAAATAACAAAGTAGTTATAAGATGTTGATGAGGCCAAATTTGGAGTATTGTGTGCATTTCCGGTTACCTACCTACAGGCAATATGTTAATAAGACTGAACGAGTGCAGTGAAAATTTACAAGGAAGTTGCTGGGTTTTGAGAACCTGGGTTATAGGGAAAGGTTCAATAGGTTAAGGCTTTATTCCTTAGAGGGAGGAGAATGAGAGGAGATTTGATAGTGGTATACAAAATTCTGAGGGGATATAGATAGGGTTAATGCAAGCAGGATATTTCCACAGAGGTAGGGTGAGACTCGAAATGGAGGTCATAAATTAATGCTGAAAGGTGAACTGTTAAAGAGGGAACTTCTTCATTCAGATTGGTGAATGTGTAGAATGAACTGCCAATGGAAGTGTTGGCTGTGGGTTCAATTGCAACATATAAGTGAAGGTTAGATAAGTACATGGACAGGAGGGGTATGGAGGGCTATGGTCCAGGTGTAGGTCAATGTGATAGACTAGATGGGCCTAAGGACATGTTTCTATGCTATGGTACTCCATGACTCTATAACTCTACACATAGTAAGCACACTGAATCAGAGGCTGACTGCTAATCTTAAAGAGTATTTCTGTAACACAAACTTGAGCAGTCGTTAATAGAACATTTTTTCATTATTCAATGCATGTTAAAAAATTTAAATTATAATCTTTGCCTTGTAAACTAATGTAAATAGCCATAAACAGCTATTTATTAATGATCTACAGCTAAATATTTAATTAACATGATCTACAATTTTACATCATCTGTTCTTATTCATAATTTTAATGTGGTGTCATTAACCAGAACTTTCCACCTAGTGGGAATATTTTGAAGACTTACTTCCCAAAACCTAGTTGTGCAATCATGACTTCAGAACATGCCATTCAGTCTCACAGTGAAAGTCAAGGTGGAGTTCATTGTGAGATGCGCTCAGGTGCAGTGAAAAACTGACGCAGCAGCATCCGAGACACAGAGCACCAGGTAAGCAGCATTCACTAGAAAAACACAAATTATGCACAATTTTTAAACGAGAAACCAGAATTAGTGCAAAAAGAAAAGTTGCAGTGCAAAATGATCATAGTGTTCATGACATTGGTATACTGTAGTGTCTAAGGTTGTGCTGGTTGTTTCAAGAACTGACTGGTTGAAGGGATTTAGCTGTTCTTGAACTTGGTGGTTTGGGACTTCAGACTTCTGTACTTCCTGCCTGCTGGTAACTGTGATTGTAGCTGGTTCTAGACTCTCCCACTAAAGCAGGGGTTCCCATGGACTCCCTCAGTTAATAGTAGGGGTCCATGGCATATAAAGGTTGGAAACCCCTGCACTAAAGGTAGCTCCCTCTCTATATCCACTCTATCTAGGCCCTTCAATTCAATAGTTTTCAAACTTCATTTCTTCATATGCTACATGAGCCATGAGCAGTTGCACTTTAAAAAAAATACTTTTATTTAGAGATACAGCACAGTAGCAAGCCTTTCTGGCCCAACTAACCTGCATTGCCCAATTTACCTATTGACCTGAACATCTTTGGAATGTGGGAGGAAACCAGAGCACTGGAGGACAACTATGTGGTTACAGAGAGAACATACAAACTCTTTACACGTGGCAGCAGAAATTGAACCTGGGCTGCTGTACTAACTGCTACACTGACAAGTGTTGGATTAGACTCTATAACTGTTACTTTATTTGCAGTTTAATCATTTATGCCTGCTAGTATTTTATATATACCTTCATACCTGTAACTGTTTAGTATGTTTCCTAGTCGTCACAGTATATATATGCAATTATTCAGAGTGTCTGCTGTTGGTTACATTTCTTTGTATCATTCTGGAAAGTTCTCTGGTATCACAATATTTGAATAGGGGGTATCTGGAAAACACTTATCTACAAATCTGATGGAATGTCTCTGATCTATAGGGAATAAGAAGAGCAGACCATATTGCCCCACCATCCTTGCCATCTTTTATTTTTCTCTTCCTTTTCTCTGTTTTTAGCCTCTCAATATTCCTGGTTTCCGATCTTTGTTTTATTAGAGCTTCATAAATGATTGTGAAGCAACAAATTTGATGACTCTTTCCTGACTTCCAAAAGGACCTTGATTAAAAACATCAGAATCCAACACATGCTTCCATCCTGGAGTTTATGGGACAGTTGTTAGGCTGGTAACCAGGCATAGACTTGCTACAGTCTACTTTAGCCTACAGTTTGCTTGGCAGGATTGAAAGGCTTCAGATTCCTTCTGCCTTGTACCAACACCGTAGAGACTGACATGTCAGTCCATGGCCTCCTCTCCTGCCATGTTGGGGCCATTCTCAGGTTGGAGGAGCAACACCTCATATTCCTTCTGGGTAGCCTCCAACCTGATGGCATGAACATTGATTTTATTAACTTCTGGTAATTTCTCCTGCATCCTTCTCTTTTTTTCCATTACGCTTTCTGGCTCCCCTCTTATTCCTTCACTTCTCCTCACCTGCCTATCACTTCCCTCTGGTTCCCTTCCTCTTTCCCTTTCTCTCATGGTCCACTCTCCTCCCCCTATCAAATTCCTCTTTCTTCAGCTCTTTGCCTTTTCCACCTATCACCTCCCAGCTTTTCACTTCATTTTCTGTCTCCCATGCACCCACCTTCCCTCTCACCTGGCCTCAACTATCACATGTTTGCTGGTGCTGCTCCCTCCATCTTTTTATTCTGACATCTTCCCTCTTCCTTCCCTGCCCCGATGAAGGGTCTCAGCCTGAAACTTTGACTGTTTATTCCCCTCCATAGACGCAGCCTGACTGCTGCATTCCTCCTGCGTTTTGTATGTGTTACCATAGAGTTCTCTTCTTATCTCTCTGCTACACAATTATCTCCTGGTTTTCTACCGCTCTGGTCGTTGTCCATTATATCCACCAATGATTGTAGAACCTGTGCGGGAGAGTTTTTAAAGTGGTAAGGCCATTTCACTGGGGCAGTTGCACTCTTTCTACGACGGAAGTCTGGATCCAGTGGTACGAATAGTCATCACAACTGGGATTTTCTTGGTTGCAATAAATGACCATGACTTCTTCTGTGCCTTGTCATGCCCATCGCTCTCCACAAAACGCTGCAGAACCGCCTTTCTGGCTGTTGGATCTCATTGTTGATCTCATTGACTCATGAGACTGTAAGACCATATAGGAGCAGAAGTAGGCCATTCGGCCCATCTAGTCTGCTCCGCCATTCAATCACGGGCTGATACAGTTCTGCCAGTCATCCCCACTCCCCATACCCTTTGATGCCCTGGCTAATCAAGAACCTATCCGTCTCTGCCTTAAATGAACCCAATGACTTGGCCTCCACAGCTGCTTATGGCAACAAATTCCACAGATTTACCACACACTGACTAATGTAATTTCTCTGCATCTCTGTTCTAAATGAACATCCTTCAAACCTGAAGTTGTGCCCTTTTTTTCTTAGAGTCCCCTAGCATGGGAAATAACTTCGCTATATCTAATCTGTTCAGGATTTTAACATTCGGAATGGTTCAATGAATCCCCACTCATTCTCCTGAACTCCAGGGAATACAGCCCAAGAGCTACCTTCTCATAGTAGGACAGGCATGTTCCTATCTCACCGCTACATGAAACTCGACGGCTACCCTGTCTATTGCACTGCAGAGCCAGAAGTTCAGTAGAATACACTATTACCCACTACAATACAAATTCCCCGATGTCATGCAGGGACTCATTACCTGAACATTGACGGGTTCCTCTTTCTGCAAACCCCTCCTCTTGGCTGAGTTCTTCCAGCATTTTTGTTTTTGTTCTGTGAATGGGAACAGGTGTGCAGCTCCTTTACTGCACCGTTTTAAATACAAGAGATTCTTCAGATGCTGGTAGTTCTCCACAACGCATACAAAATGCTGGAGGAACTCAGCAGGTCAGGCAGCATCTACGGAAATGTACAAACAGTTGGTGTTTTGGGCCAAGACCCTTCACCAGGACTGGAAAGGAAGGGGGCAGATCAGAATAAGAAGGTGGGGGGGAGTGAATGGACTACAAGCTGGCAGCTGACAGGTGAGACCAGGTGGGGGGGAAGAAGTAAGAAGCTGGGAAGGGACAAGTAGAAGACATAAAGGGCTGAAGTAGAAGGAATCTGATAGGAGAGGAGGGTAGGCCATGAAAGAAAAGAAAGGAGGAGTGGAACCAAAGGGAGGTGATATGCAGGTGAAGAGAAAAGCAGGGGTAAGAGGCAAGCAAGAATGGGGAATGGAATTCCTTCCTTCTCCTTTTCCCTTTTTCTCTTTCCCTATTCTGGCCCACTTCTTAACTCTTCTCCTCTCCTCATCTACGTAGCAGACAGTGGCGGAATTGAACTTAGGCTGCTGGTGCTGCAATAATGTTATACTGCCCACTGCACTGGCAAGCATCCTTAGGCTGGTAACCAGGCACGGGCTTGCTATAGTTCACTTCAGCCAGTTGGCTTTCTCTGACCAGTTCCAATCCTGCAGAGTTTCCTCTTTATCTCTATGTCACAAAATCTCTATGCCAGCTCTCTACTGCGCTACAGGCCTAGCAATTGACTCAGATTCACTATGTGAACCGTGAACCATGAGGGAAGGGGAAGGAGGAGGTGAATCAGAGGGAAATGATGGACAGGTAAGCAGAAGAGAAGGGGTGAAGGGAGAACTCCTCCTCTTGGCTGAATTCTTCCAGCACTTCTGTTTGTGCTCTGTGAACTGGAACTTCTGATCTTAGAGCAGGAGCTCCATGACTAGCCAATGACTTTACCCCTCTGTAGTTTAATGCATTTCAAGACTTCCTGCAGATTGCTGTAATAATGAGATGTTGCAAAGCTAATAATAAGCTGTGACATTATTATTAAGCCGATTAATTCAAGAGCATGGAAAATAGATTATCTTCCAATTAATTAGCCACTTAATTTGTGAACTTGCATGAGACTAAAATGTTGATAGACCTCCTGTTTATGTGAACTTAATTTAAGCATGGTTATTTGCATAATTGCATTATTTACCATTGTTTGGTGTTGGATTCTTTTTAAGGAGCTGCCAATGGTGCACGGTTCACAATAAAAATGAAGAAGGCGGATGAGGGAAAGGAGTACAAGCTGGCAGGTCATAATGAGGAGGAAGGTGGGTGAGGTGGGGAAGAAGGGGGACTAGATGAAAGTGATGGGCAGGTGAGGAAAGGAGAAGTGGTGAGAGAGTTACCCTTTCTCCTATGGTCAACTGTCCTCTCCAATCAGATTCCTTCTTCAGCCATTTACCTCGTCCACCTACCACCTCCCAGCTTCTTACTTCATGTACCTTTCCCCACTCACCCACCTTCCCCCTCACCTGGTCTCACCTATTATTTGCCAGCTTGTACTCCTTCTTGTCTCCCTCCACCCCAACTTCTTATTCTTGCTCTCTGCCCCCTTCCTTTCCAGGCCAGGTGGAAGAAGCCAGAGTAAAACATTGGGAAGAGGGCAAGGGTCTCCAGTGATGCTGCCTGACCTGCTGAGTTCCTCCAGCATTTTGTGCAGGTTGCTCTGGATTTCCAGCTCAACAGAATGTCTTGTGGTTATCCTTCATCTCCTCATTACACTGAGGCTGACAAGGGAAAAGCAATGGTGGAGTTTCTAACATGGTGTTATAGTTACAGAGAAGGGAAAGTACATGGGGACAGGAAGGTGAAGTTCCACGACAAGGTAGATTTTGAGTTTAAGAGTTGATTTCACCTGCCATTTTCCCCACACCACAGCAGCTCGAATATAGTTTCAGGCTTACTTTTTTAGAGATACAGTGCAGCCCAACATTCCATGCCACCCACCTATTTACACCTAGCGTAATCACAGGACAATTTACAATGACCAATTAACCTACTAACCTGTACACCTTTGGACCCGGGATAAACCCACACGGTCACGGGGAGAATGTACAAACCCTTTGCAGACGTTGCCAGAAATGAACACTGAACTCTGACAATGTTGTACAAGCTGCTATGCTACCATTGTGGCAATGTGCTTTAGGGCATTCTGAAGAATGAAGTGAGCCCTGACAAAGGGCCTTGACCTGAAAGGTCGACTGTTTCTTCCTTTCAACTGCTGCTGCCTGACCTGCTGATTTCCTCCAGCACGTTGTTCTTCTGAAGAATGAATGGTGATATTCAGCTCAAAGCTCTCGTTTTCTTCTGTTCAACGTGATCTCTGTTTGTATCTTACCCTGTGATCTGACAGTAAGGAAGCCAGATCCCACTAACTTCCTGGAAGCCTTTGGCTGCTTCCCATTGGAGCACGAGAGCGCCACAGGCAAGTTTCTGGACGTGTATTGGCTTTGTGTCAACCTATTGCTGGATGATGTCAGCTTTATTCACCATATTCATTTACGTGTATTAGGAATTTGCTGTGATGTGTTAGTCAGGGTGTGACATGCAGCAAAAAACAACAGTTAAAAGGAATAAGGCATTATATAAAAATAAAGTTAGAGGTTAAAATATGGATATGGAATGAAATGTGCATAAATACATAAATCCCAGCACATATTTGCAATCAAGATTCAAGACTGAGAACACAAGTGTAAAGGACAATGAAATGATTGTTACTGTGGTTTGATGCAACATTAAAATAAAACACAATAACAGAAAAACACAATAATTACATTTACAATGTAAACAACATTATAAGAAGAGTTTTGTAGAGTTTGCAGTGCAGCGACTTGGTAATCATTAGAGGGGGTGGGGGAGGCTAACAGGGATAGCTGATCCGTTTGAGATGGCATGGAGTTTTTGTTTTAATAGCCTGAGGGCACTTTCCAGAAGGGAGCCTTTGAAGAAGGTAGTTTGCAGGGTGGGTAGTGTCCGCAATGATTTTTCTCTGTGCTGGACACATTCAAGTCCTACAGTGATGGTAGACTGCAGCCTCTGACCCTTTCTGCTGTCCTGAGTGCTGGCTGTAGTTTTTAGTTACAGTGAGAGGAAACTGCATCAAACCACTCTGTGATGGCGGTGTAGAATTGCACCAGTACATTCTGATGAAGATGAAATTTTACCAACTGCAACAATTAGCGATAGGGCGCAATGGAAGCACGGTGGTTAGCATTATGCTATTACAGTTCGAGGCATCGGAGTTCAGAGTTCAGTTCTGGTGCCGTCTGTAAGGAGTTTATACATTCTCCCCGTGACCGTGTGGGTTTCCTCTGGGTGCTCTGGTTTCCTCCCACAGTCCAAAGACATACCAGTTCATAGATTAATTGGTCATTGTAAATTGTCCTGTGATTGGGCTAGAATTAAGTACATGAGTTGCTGAATGGTTTCGTTTGTTGGGTTGGAAGGGCTTGTTCCGTGCTGTATCTCCAAACAAACAAATAAATAAAAAGTACATTCTTCAACCATCCTTTTTGCTCATGAGCTTTTTATCACATTCATCATATTTGTCCTGCAATATGATGCTTATAAACCCAAAGCTGTGGTTATTGTCATAAGCACAAGTCCGGAGATGTACAGGTACAATGAAAAACTTGCTTGCAGCAACATCACAGGCACAGAGGAAATAAGCCCTCGGTAGTATAAGAGGTGGTACAAGAGGTCACAATTATTACTCCTTCTACAACCCTTGAACTTGGAGACGAGTTTACTGCATTAAGTGACATTTTCTACTCTTTCTCCATGGAATTTTTCATTGTCACAGACAGCTGCAGTGGTCAAGTCATTGGGTATAAACTCAGTGGCCACTTTATTAAGTACTTCCTGTACCTAATCAAGCAGCCACTGAGTGTATGTTCATGATCTTTTGCTGCTGTAGTCCAACCACTTCAATGTTCAACATGTTGTGTTTTCAGAGATGCTCTTCTGCACTCCACTATAGTATTGTAATGCGTGGTTGCTTGAGTTATTGTTGCCTTCCTGTCAACTTGAAGCCATTCTTCTGTAACCTCTCTCATTATCAGGGCGTTTTTGCCCATAGATCTTTCGGTCACTCGATGTTTCTTTATTTTTTGCACCATTCTCTATAAACTCTCGAGACTATTGCATGTGAAAATCCCAGGAGATAAGCAGTTTCTGAGATACTCAAACCACCCTATCGGGCACCAACAATCATTCCACAGTCAACATCACATAGGTCACACATTTCTTACCCATTCTGATGTTTGGTCCGAATCACTTGACCACATCTGCATATTTCTATGCATTGAATTGCTGTAACATGATTGGCTGATTAGATATTTGCATTAATGAGCAGGTGCACAGGTGTACCTAATAAAGTGGTCTCTGAGCGTATTTAAACAGAAGTTGATAGGTTCTTGATTAGTAAGTACATCAAAGTAGAAGGAAGGAGAATGGGATTGAGAGGGATAGTAAATCAGCCATGAGGAGGTGGCAGAGTGGATTTACTGGGCCAAATGGTCTAACTCTGCTCCTACGTCTTTTGGTCTTGTGGAATTGGTAAGAAAGATAAATGCAATGTTAGCATACATTTTGAATGGTCTAGAATATAAATGCAAGGATATAATGCTGAGGCTTTAATAGACTTTAGTCAGACTGCACTTGGATTATTGTGAGCAGTTTTGGGCCATGTATCTAAGAAAGGATGTGCTGGCATTGGAGAGGGTCCAGAGGATGTTCACGACATTGATTCTGGAAGTGAAAGGGTTATCGTATAAGGAGTGTTTGATGGCCTTCAGCCTGTGCTTTCTGAAGTTTAGAAGGTTGCACTGAAAGGCCTAAATAGAATGGATATAGAGAGGATGTTTCCAATAATGCGGGAGTCTAGTACCAGAGGGCACAGACTCAGAATACAAGGACGTTCCTTTAGAACAGGAAAAAAGATGAATTTCTTTCACCAGAGGGTGGTGTATCTGTGGAATTTATTGCCACCGGTGGCTGTGGAGACAAAGCAGTTTGGATATATTTAAAGCAGAGCTTGATGGGTCTTTGATTAGTCAGGGCATCAAAGGTTACAGGGAGACAGCAGGGGAATATGGTTAAGAGGACTAATAAAACAGCCAAGATTAATGGTGGAGCAGATATGATGGGCAGATTGGCCTACTTCTGCTCTATGTCTTATGGTCCTATGAATTATATGCACATCAGTAGAATTATAATATATATACAAAGCAACATCAAGACATGTTCAATCCCTGTATTCTGGTTAAAAACATTTTGAGCAGATAAGTCACCATTTACCGCATCATCTGATAAGGAACTGTCCTTGGTGGGAGAGTTTTTTTTTCATTTCATGTTTGACATAGTCAATCTCCTGCATTCTAAAAGAGTCAGCAACATAAAATAAGCCTTATCATTTATCAATAACCCCACCAAGGTGGCACTGTTGTATCACACAGCCTAAGTCATGACGTCTGAGTTGAATTGAAGAGCTACTGCTAAGAGCTTAGGAGGATAGAGCCTAAAGTCAGCTTTGTTTAATAAAGGACAAGTTCTGTGCAGAATAATTTTCATTATTTATTTAATCTAGAGATGCAGTGTGGAACAGACCCTTCTGGCTCAATGAGTCATAGTTCCCAGCAACCCACCTATTTAACACGACCCTAATCACTGGAAAATTTACGATGATCAATTAACCCACTAACTGGTATGTCTTTAGAATGTGGGAGGAAACCAGAGAACCCAGAGGAAACACACACAGTCACGGGGAGAACGTACAAGCTCTTTGCAGGGAGTATTTGAGTTGAACTCCGAACTCTCGTCCTGAGCTGTAATAGCACAGTGCTGACAGTAATGCTACCATAGAACCTGTATTAATGTTTGATATTTTACATCTGTCTAGAATGATCATTAGCCCCTGAAACAGTTTTTCCACTGTCATAGATCAGTGCATCCTCGTCCTTACTTGATGTTTTTGACATGCTCAGATTAACGGCTGCTTCAAATTTATGAAGCTACCTTAAGCAACATTTCTTATTCTCACATGTCCTTATTGTGCTCATCATATCATTGTCCTTCTGAAACACTTTGACTGACTGTGACAAATTGCAGGTAGTCCCTGTAGAGATTTTTAATCAATTTACTTTGTCATTGACCTTTAATGACTTGATCTCTTTAATGGAAACAGGCACTTAGAAAAGCTGTAATATATAAAAAAAACATACATGATTCTGCAGATGTTGGAAATGTGGAGTAACACACAAAATATGCGGGAGGAACTCAGCAGGTCAGGCAGCATCTGTGGAGAAGGAAAAAGTGTTGATGTTTTGGGCCAAGAGCTTTCATCAGCATTCCTCACTTTTTCTTCCTTTGTGCACTGTCTTCTCCTCTAAGATTCTGTCTTCTTCAGCTCTTCAACTCTTCCACATATAATCTCCCAGTTTCCCACTCCCACCCACCCACCTCCCCCCTCACCTGGTCTCATCTGTCATCTGCCAGCCTGTACACATCACTTTTACCCCATCTTCTTATTCTAACTTCTTCTCCCTTCTTTTCCAGTCGTGATGAAGAGTCTCAGCCTTGAAACATTGGTTGTTTATTCTCCTCCATAGATGCTGCCCAATCTGCTGAGATCCTTCAGCATCTTGGATGTGCTATGCTGTAAAACAAAAGTGCCCCAAAGCTGAACTGACATTCAATTAAATGTTGACTTAACTATTGACTTCCTGAAATTTCTCATTATTTTATTAAACAAAGCAGAAAGTTGGGTTTCAGTATACCCTTCAGTTAAAATACACTCAGCGGCCATTTTATTAGGTATGCCTGTACACCTACTTGTTCATGCAAATATCTAATCAGCCCATCATATGGACACAGCTCAATGTATTAAAGCACGCAGACATGGTCAAGAGTTTCAGTTATTGCTCAGAACAAACATCAGAATGGGGAAGAAGTGTGATCTAAGTGACTTTGGCTGTGGAATGTTTGTTGGTGCCAGTTGGGGTGGTTTGAGAATTTCAGAAACTAGTGATCTCCTGGGATTTTCGCACACAACAATATCAAGGGTTTACAAAGAATGGTGCAAAACTAAAAAAAAAGATCCAGTGAGCAGCAGACTGTGGGAGAAAATGCCTTGTTGAAGAGAGAGGTCAGAGGAGAATGGTCAGATTAATTTCAGCTGACAGGATGGTGAAAGTAATTCAAACAACCACACGTTACAACAGTGGTGTTCAGAAAAACATCTCTGAATGCACATCACTTTGGATGGGCTACAGCAGCAGAAGACCACGAACATACGCTCAGTGGCCACTTTATTAGGTACAGTGACATCTGGATAAGAAACTAGATTTCCATAAGTCACAGACCATATGTCAGGGGCTTACGAGCTACACCATCATATACAAAATCCTGATTTTTATCAATATACAAGAAACTGCAGAGAGTTGTGGACACAGCTCAGCACATTCTCTCTTTTGCTCTCTCTCATTAGCCCGAAAGCATTTACCACCTGGCTCAAGAACAGTTTCTATCCCAATGTTATAGGACTGTATTTAGGTCAACATTTTACCACAAACCATATCACAATGCGGAGGCATGTTTTGACACTGCCTCCTGTATCCTAACCCAACTGAGCTACGATGTTTGTCACTGGGGAGAAAAACTATATTTTAAATGATACTTTAGTAATTGGCTTGGAACAGATTGAATTTGTTTGATTATTCAATGCTGGTGGAGATTAAGCTTGAAAGAGAGTCAAATTGAATGAGGCAGGTAGAAAGCTTTTTAGCAGTGTAACGCCAGACACAAAGAGGCATCCTGCCTCGAATGAACTGGAGCAAGGGACTGAGAGAAAGTGAGAGCTGAAGGAGAAGAGAGGAGGAACTGATAGAATATGACAAGTAAAGGAGGTCAGTCAGGTCACCACAAGGTGATCATTTTCTGCATATTGTCAGAATATGCTTTTGGTCTGATCTGAAGAATTGTTATTTTAGGAACATAGAACAATAAGCACAGTGTTGTGCCAACCTTTTAACCTATTCTAAAATCAATCTAACCCTTGCCTCTAATGTAGCCCTCCACTTTTCTATCATCCATGTGCCTGTCTAAGATTTTCTTAGATGTCCCTAATGTAGTTGCCTCAAACTCCACCCAGGCCCCATCCTCTGAAATGATAAAAGTTGCTTATCGTCTCCACCTTTGATCGCCTGATGTGGACTCACTCACAGACTTTCAGTTTCCTCCTCCTGTAGTCAATAATCAGCTCTTTCAATTTACATGAGAAGTTGTTGTTGTGGCTCCATTCAGCCAGGTTTTCAATCTCCCTCCTATATGCAGATTTGTCATCACCGTTGATTCGGCCAACAAAAGTAAACTTAAATATGGCATTAGAGTCATAAGAATAAAATGAGTAGAGCAGGAGGGTAAGACTACATCCTTATAGTGCTCTTGTGCTGGTGATGATTGTAGAGGAGATTTTGTTGCCAATCTGAACTTTACCCCAATACTGAACTGATTCCATAATGTATGGACACACTCTCAAGAATTCTACAACTCATATTCTCAATATTAATTACTTGTTTATTTACTATTATTGTTTAGTTTGCTTCTTTTTTGTATTTGCACGTTGTTTTGTCTTTTGCACATTGTTTGTTTGTCCATCTTTGTTGTGTGCATTTTTCGTTAATTCTATTCTCTTTCTTTACATTTAATATGAATCCTTGCAAGAAAATGAATCTCAGGGTAGTATATAGAGATATATGTATATGTACTTTGACCATAAATTTATGTTGAGCTCTGAACTTCAACATGCAGGAATGCAAGAGACTGCAAAGAGTAGTGGGCACAGTCCGGCCCATTATGAAAAACAACAAAAAACATCAACAGCCAGAAAACTGGGTTTATTATGGTCACACACACTGAGGTACTGTAAAAAACTTGTCTTGCATATTGACAAAAGAGTTCAGTACACAGTAAATCAAAGTAGTAAGAGATAAAATAACAACAATACAGGATAAAGTGTAACAGCCACAGAGACATTGGTGCAGGTAAGCAATAAGGTGCATGATTATAATGAGGCAGGTTGTGAGGTCAAGAGTCCATGTTATTGTACTAGGGACCATTCAATAGTTTTATAACAGCAGGGTTTTTGAACCAACATAAAAAAACTTAACAACTATCTTGGACTATATATATTTTTCTCTCTCAATTTTGCACATGCCATTTGTTTATTTTGCCATTTGTTTTGTACACATTTAAATTATGCACAATTTAAGTTAAGTTTATGTTAACTTTATGTTTGTCCTTGCAATCTACTGTGCTGCTGCAGAGAGCTAATTTTCACATCGTTTGTTCCCTAGATACGTGTGTCCATGATGACAGTAAACAAACTCTTAATAAGTGGTGGTGGTTGGCATCCATCTGCTTCAAGCTTGGGCAGAAGGCTATGGAGGTCCTGAGATGCCCAGCCATCAAGATCCCCATCTCAGCCTCATCAGTGTAGTCCAAAGAAAAAATTATGAAGCAATACGTTTGGCACCAGCTTGGTTGCAGGAGCTGCTGGAAAGATGTTCAATGACATCCAGCTGCTTAGGGGCTCCACTCTGGGTTTACTCCCATAACCTTCATCTCCCCCAATGAGGTATGGTTATTACCTCCATCCCACTCAGGAAGGGAAAGAAGGCTTTTCTTTTTGGAGTGATGGAGGATGTGAGGTGACCTTATAGAGTTGTATAAGATGATAAGAAGCATAGATCAAGTGGACAGACGAAGACTTTTCCCAGGGCAGAAATGGCGAATACAAAGAAGAAGAATTTTTGGGTGATTGGAGAGAGGGTGCAGAGGAGATTTACCAGGGTGCTGCCTGGATTAGACAGTATGTTTTAAGAGGTAAGGTTGAGTTAGCTAGCTCTTTTCTCTTTGTGCTGAAGAAGGATGAAATTTGACTTTATAGAGGTGTACAAGATGATAAAAGGCACAGATTGAAAGGACAGCCAGAGACTTTTTCCAGGGGTGGAAATAACAAATATGAGAGGACATAATTTAAAGGTGATTTAAGGAAAGTATGGGGAGATGTCAAAGGTAGTTTTTTTTTACACAGAGAATGTTGGTGTGCTGGGGTGGTGGTAGAGGCAGATACAATATATTGCTGATAGAATAAAATGGAGGACTATGTAGGAGGGATGGGCTAGATTGATCTCAGAGTAGGTTAGGAGGTCAGCAGACCATTGTGGACTGACTGGCCTGCAGGGGCAGCACAGTAACATAGTGATTAGCACAACACTTTACAGTGACAGCAACCTGGGTTCAATTTCCTGCTGCTGCCTGGAAGGAATTCGTATGTTCTCCTCATGACCGTGTGGGTTTCCTCTGGGTGCAATTGTTTCCTCCCAGTCCAAAGATGTACCAGTTGGTAGTTACTAGGTCATTTTTCCACATTCAGCACATAAAGGAGGCGGTGGTGGACTTTAGGTCTGCACTGCTCCCTGTTACTATAGATGGTGAGGATGTGGATCTGAAGATCCAGAGCTGCCTCTACTTTCTGAAGAGACTGAGGTCCTTTGGATAATGCAGGCCTCTCCTTCACATGTTTTACTAGTCTGTTATCACCAGTACAATCTTCTATGCAGTGGTGTGCTGGGGCAGTGACTTCAACGCAGGTGATGCTAACAGGCTCAGTAAACTGATTAGTAAGCCTGGCTCTGTTTTCAGAGTCAAATTGGATGTACTGGAGGCTGTGATAGAACAAAGGACGCTGTGGAAAATCCCGACGTTTCTGGACAATGTTTCTCACCCTCTGCATGGCACCTTGGCAGAACAGAGAAGCACTTTTAGTAATAGACTAAGACAACTGCACTGCTCCAAAGAGTGCTATATAAGGTCATTTTTCCCCTTGGCCATTAGGCTCTATAATGAGTCAACCTATAGCCAGGGAAGTGATGACTCCCCCTCCTGTAGACTGTTTGAGGTAACTTTTTTTTTTATTCGTCTCTTCTATTATTTGTATATTTGTACATCTGTGCACCTGTAATGCCACTGTGACACTAATAATTTTCTTTGGGATCAATAAAATATTTATCTATCTATCTATCTATCTATCTATCTATCTATCTATCTATCTATCTATCTATCTATTTCTTCCCCAATCACCAATGGGTATCCACCACCAAGCACATCTTTACCTTCTCCTCACCTTCCACTTTCCTCAGTGATCAGTCCCTATGTGACTCCCTTGTTCACTTGTCCCTCCCCACTGATCTCCCTCCTGGTACTTACTCTTGCAAGCGAAGCAAGTGTCACACCTGTCCTTACACCTTCTCCCTCACTACTAATCGGTCTTTCCTGGTGAGGCAACACTTCACCCGTGAGTCTGTTGGGGTCATATACTGTATCCAGTGCTCCCGGTGTGGCCTCCTGTATTTCAGTGAGACCCGATATAGATAGGGAGTCTATTTCATTGAACACCTTCACTCCATCCACCACAAAAAGTGAAAATTCCCAGTGGCCACCCATTTCAATTCTATTTCCCATTCCTGTTCTGATATGTCCGTCCATGACCTCCTCTACTGCCACGTTGAGGCCCGCTCAGGTTGGTGGGCAACACCTTATATTCTATCTATGCAGCCTCCAACCTGAAGGCATGAACATCGATTTCTCAAACTTCTGGTAATTGCTCCCCTTCATCATTTGCCATTCCCATCTTCCTCTCTCACCTTATCATCTTATCTGCCTATCAACTCCCTTTGGTGCTCCTCTCCCTTCCCTTTCTCCCATGGTTTTCTATCAGATTCCCCCTTCTCCAGTCCTTTGTTCCTTACACCAATCAACTTCCCAGCTCTTTACTTCACCCCTCCGCTTCTTCCGGTTTCACCTATCACCTGCCACCTTGTAGCTCTTCCTCCTCTCCCCGCCCACCTTTTTATCCTGACTTCTCCCCTTCCTTTCCAGTCCCGATGAAGGCTATCGGCCCAAAATGTTGACTGCTTCCTCTTTTTCATACTGTAGAGAATACTTGGCCTGCTGATTTCCTCCAGCATTTTGTGTGTGTCGCTCTGCTGTAACATTCTATGTTCTATGAGGAAAGCCTCATACTTTGAAAGATGCCAAATTCATAATTATATGAAAATCTGTTTATGTGCTATCTTTATTTTGCAAATTAACAATTCAAATTTTAATTACATATATTAAAATGATTTAAATTTATTATATTTATATTTTTGCACAATATAACAGAACAAAAGTTGTACTTTTCAAATGTAGTAATAATTTAGATGTTTATTGTATTCGTATTATCTGGTAAGATGATTTTTATATACATATGTTATTACTATTCATGTTAAAATATTGTCGAGATACTTTACATAAAGTCTTCAGTTTTAGGTTTAATATTGAAATGATTTAAATAACAAGACTGTTTGATCTCTGAAGCCTGAATGACTCAATAATTATTCCACTGAGAAAAAATATCATAAATTTCACTCAGCTGCATTCTAAGGAAGGTGAGCTGCCAATATCAAAAAAGCAATTAAATAAAAAGTCTTTGCTTGAGTGCAATGGCTGGGAGGTAACCGTAGAAAAGTTTAGTTAGTGAATGATCCAAGGACATTTGAAAGTTGTGAAATGGCTAGTATCCCTGGTGTTGTTTCTGGTCTCTGGATTTCACTTTTGCCAAATTACAGTGAATGATTTTAATTGCACAGCATTGCAGGCCAAAGAGGCTGTGCTGTGCTGTACTGTTCAATTTTCCACGGTTCATATCTTAAAACAGAGAAGGAAAATAAATAAACCCGCAGGTGTTGGAAATCTGAAATTAAAAAAACAGGATGTTGTTGTGTATTTAACATTTCAGTAATATTTGTATAATGTAAATATATTGTTTGATTAAGCATTCCTTGTTGTTTACATAATGCATTGCAGGTTAAATGTAAGAGCATGTGAATTACAGATGTCATGATGTTGCCATGTGGCACACATGTACCTCACCTAAAGTAAAAAGCAAAGTTAGACTCATATTTCTGGCTCCATCTTTTTACTTGCAATTGGATTTATTTTTTAGAAATACAAAATGTAATAGTGGTAATAGTGAGATATTTTCAAAACGAACTTGAGGCTACCTACCTACTGAAGTTCATGCAGCGAGGTGTTCGAGTTTTAAAAACAATTGCAGTGAGAAATGGCTGGGTTAAAAAAACGCGCAGCATGTTTTCTTCAGATCAGCACGCTTTCTTCACAAAAGGAAATGACAATTGAGTTAAAAAAGGCAGAACAGATGAATTCATGGGTTCACAAACAATGAGTACCTCATCATAAAAAAAGAGCAGAAATGCTGGCTACACCAGAGAGATTAGTGCATTTGATTACACAAGACATAATTGGATATTGTATACTGAGTGGATTGAGTAGTATTTTAAAGCAAATGAAACAGTCGATGAGAAGCAAGTGTCATTTTTACTGAGTGCATTAGATCTAAGTTTGCTTTGAAGTTTAATTGCTCTAACCAGGCTGGCCGAACTGAGCTGTGCTGATATCGTTGAAGTAATGTAGGAACATTTTGAACCAAAACCATTGTTGATTGCAGAACACTTTAGGTTACATAAGCAGAGTCAAAAGGATGAGCAGTCCATATCAATGTATATGGCCGAATTGAAGAGATTGTCTGAGCATTTTCCTGCCGTCTCCCCAAAACCTTTGACATTGTTACTAAACAACAACAAAACAAACCCCTATCCTTCCTCCATCCCATCCACCCACACACACGGGTAGTCCTCTAACTCCAGGACAGGCCACCAGTCTCCAGGCTTTGGCTACTGGGCCTCAAATTCCACACTTCAAATTGACCTTTGGCTCTGATCTTCAGTATCGACCCCCTGACTAGCCAATTTCAAGTCAATGACTCTTCATCAGACTTGAAGAAGTGTGTTTTAAGTTTTGGGGGAGGGTGTTGGGAACAGAAGAAAAATCTGTGATAGGGTGCAGACCAATATTGTCCAGGTGACAGCATGATTTCAACACACACAAAATGCTGGAGGAACTCAGCAGGTCAGGTCATAGGTAGAGAAGGCCAGCAATTTTAAATTCCTCAGTGTTAACATTTCAGAGGTTCTGTCCTGGGTCCAACACATAAGTGTCATTACAAAGAAAGCACAGCAGTGCCTCTACTTTCTTAGAAGTTTGCAGAGATTCAGTATGTTCAGGAGCAGTTATTACTCCTCAACAAACAGGCTATTGAACAAGAGTGGATAACTTCACTCAACTTTACTCATCCCAACACTTAGCTGATGGACTCACTTTCAAGGACTCTTCATCTCATGTTCTCGAGATTTATTGTTTGTTTGTTTGTTTATTTATTTATTATTATGAGTATTAGTATTTTCTTTTTTTACATATCTGCACATTCTGTTGCCTTTTGTACACTGGTTGTTTGTCCACCGTGTTCTGTGATTGCTTGTAAAAATGAATTTGATGGTTGTATATGGTGACATATGTGAACTTTGATAATGAGTTTACTTTGAACTTTTGAACTTTGAGGCAGCATCTATGGAATAGTCCTGATGAAAAGTTTAGGCCCAAACTCTGACTGTTTATTCCCCTCCATAGGCACTGCTTGACCTACTGAGTTCTCAGTTATTTTGAATGCGTTGTTCTGGATTTACAGCATCTGCAGAATCTCTTGTATTTATAATTCAGCACTGTTCGTTCACAAATCAAAGAGTACAGGTAACAAGAGAACCAAAAGATCATGTTGAAATGAAGAAAAATAGAACTTCACTGCCATTGGAATCTAAAACTACAGGGAGTGCTGAAAATACTCTGCAGATCAGGAAACATCCAATGTGAATCTGAGAGGCCAAGGACAAAACAGAAGGCCGATCTGTGTGTGTGAAGGGGTAGGTGAGAGGAAGGATGGGAAAGAGTTTTATTTTGCTGTTGCAATGTTGTTATGCTGTTTCTGTCGTTGTTTGTGTTGTTTTGCTGAACGCAGTGGGCATGCTATGTTGGCAACACTTGTGGACTGCCCAGCACATCTTTGGGTGGGTAGGTTGTTTAAACAAATGATGCATTTCACTGTATGTTTCAATGTACATGTGACAAATAAAGTGAACCCTTTTTTATCTTTATCATGGAGATAGTAAAGATAAAAATGAAGATCAATAGCATGCATTAATTGTTGGAGGTCCTCAGCGTCAAACCAAACCAGTGAGAATTGCACTGGGGCAGCCAGCAAGGGTGACCACACTTCTGGTGTCAGCATAGCATGCCACAACTCACAGATCCCAACTGTAGGTTCTTGGAATGTGGGGGATCCGGAACACCCGGAGGAAACCCACACGGTCATGGGGAGAACGTACAAACTCCTTCCAGACAGCAGCAGGAACTGAACCCTAATCTCACAGATGGCACTGTAAAGCAACTGCAGTAGCTGCTGTGGTACTGTGCTGCCCACTACAGGGTAAAACAATAAAAATGTGCATAATAGAATGTTACATCTACAGAGAAAGTGTGCTCCAGGTAAGCAGTAAGGTGCAAAGTCACAATGAGGTAGATAGTACGTCAAGAGCCCATCTTATCCTAAAGACCATTTAATAGTCTTATAACAGTAGGATAGGAACTGCTTGAGTCTGGTTGTACCTGCTTTCAAGCATTTGTGTCCATCTCACTCTTGTATGCCTCCTTGTCACATAATTTCAAGCTAGTATATGGTGACATATACATACTTTGATAATAAATTTACTTTGAACTCAACTCACTGGACAATATATTTTTTCAGAAGTTTTGCTTCCTCAGAATTTTTTTGTTAATGATAGACTGCTTGAAGATGAACACAAATATAATTTCAGACTACTTGTATCACGTAGGAATTTGGAGAAACACCAAATTAACTTTTATTGAATATAATGTTTTTAATTGCATAATGGTGCTGATGCTTTGCCATAGTTCAACTAAGTTCAAAAAAATTGTTAATGATTTTCATTTGTACTCAGTGTCTGAGGCTTCTCCAACAATAATTTGCCAGTATTGCTGGATTCCAGTTGTCCTGGTATCATTTCTCCATGACTGCAATATCCTGGTGAAACCTTTCACCATGCTCGTCACTAACAGCAGCAAGCTTTGCAGGGAAGAAGTCTAAATGGGAATGCAGAAAATGAATCTTCAGTGACATGTTGCACTTCATGGTTTTATATGCTTGAAGCATGCTTTCAACCAGCTGCCTGTAGTTTGGTGCTCTGTAGATGCCGAGAAAAATTTCAACAACTTCCTTGAATGCCTTCCATGTGATTTTCTCCGGTCCCACTAGAAATTCTTCAAATTGCCTGTCATTGATGACCTGTTTGATTTGTGGACCAACAAAAATGCTTTCCTTAATCCTGGCATCAGTTATTCTGGGAAACATCTGTCTGAATTATTAAAATCCTTCATAGAAATTTTTGAGCCTGCTGATAGCAAATTTCATCCTTAAAGTCCTGAACCCAGTAATTATTACTAAAACCTGTTCTGCCATGCAGCATGCCCAAACATGCCTAGACAAGATAGGAAACTTTCCAGCTTACAGTGTAGGCAACATTTTAATTGACTTGAATTATGAATTGAAATAATAAACATAAGTTTATTAAAAAATGATGTGTGATAGGGAAATTTCATGGTGATTTTCATGATCAGTAGCCCAAAATTCATAAGATACACCTAAAGATATTCAGGAAGCAAAATTGTTGTTGTTCAGTGTAATGTGTGAAATTATTTTAATCTCACTGATACATTTCCCTCCTGTCTCTGTTTTGTGTAGTAGCAAAAATTGAAGTTTCAAAAAGTTGTTTTAACAGAGTTTCCAAATCAAATGAATTAGTGCAATTGGCAAATTGGTTTATTATTGTCACATGTAGTGAGGCACAGTGAAAAATATTCATACTCTTCATACAGATCAATTCATTACACAGTGCACTGTGATAGTACAAGTGAAGATAAATACATAGTGCAGAATAAATTATTAAAGTACAGCGAGAGTGCAGTGCAGGTAGACAATAAGATGCAAACTCATAATGTTAAACACAAGAGATTCTACAGATGCTGGAAATTCAGAACAGCAGACACAAAATGCTGGAGGAACTCAGCAGATCAGGCAGCATCTATGGAAAGGGAAAAACAGCTGATGTTTTGGTCTCAGTCCCGATAAAAGGTCATAATGAAGTAAGTGTGAAGTCAAGAATCATTGTTGTGCTAGGGAACAATTTCACAGTCTGATCACAACAGGATAGAAGCTGACCTTGAGCTTGGTGTTATGAGCTTTCAAGCATTTTGTATTTACTTTCCCACCGGAGCTTAAACTCACTGTGGAATTAAAAATATGCTAGTATCAATAATGTCTGCCAAACCAGTCGATCATTGTAAAAACTCATCAAGTATACTATTGTGAAAGAAAAAATCTTGCCAATAATACGCCACTGTTGTAATGCTTGAAAATTTGAATTACAGATGTCTTCCCATCAGCTTGAATCAGTCTGGCCATTCTCCTCTGACCTCTCTCATTAACAAACTGTTTTCATCCACTGCTGTTCACTGGATGTTTTTTTTTGTTTTTCATTCCATTCTCTGTAATTATTAGGGACTTTTGTACGTGAAAATTCCAGGTGATCACAAATTTCTGGGATTCTCCAACCGGCTTGTCTGACACCAACAATCATTCCATGGTCAAAGTCACTTAGATCACATTTCTTACCCATTCTGATGTTTGGTCTGAACAACTGTTGGACCTCCTGACCCAGTTTGCATGCATTTTTGCATTGAGTGGCTGCCACGTGATTGGCTGATCAGATATTTGCACTAACAAGCAGGTGTATCTAATAAAGTGGCCACTGCATGTATATTCTGAAAGTCAAATTGAGCTCAAATTACTCATCCTCATTTCAAAAATGATTAGCATTACATGATTTAATTTTTTATCTCTTATCCAGCATAATAAAATTCAATGTAAAACCAGGGATAAATTTACTATCCCTCTAATTACAGTGATTAGGAAAATTATACAGTGGATTAACCATATAATTAGATATAGGCCTCAGAAGCTGTTAAAATCATTTAAAATATTTTTGCAGTTAAAGATTAGTATTTATTTCTTCAGTCAGTATGTTAGATGTTATTTATTTTTTAGATTATGTTTTACTGATAATTTTTATTTTCATTTATTTAATTTAGATATACAGTGTGGAATAGGCCCTTCCAGCCAAACGGACCATATCGCCCAGCAACCCACCTATTCAACCCTAGCCTAACCACAGGGTAACTTACAATGGCAACTAACCTACTGATGGGTGCATCTTTGAACTACATGAGGAAACTGGAGCACCTGAAGGAAACCCATGCAGTTTATGGGGAGAATGCAGAAACCTCTTTCAGACTGCGCCAGAATTGAACTCCGAACTCTGGAACACCCCAAGCTTCAATAGTGTCACACTAACAGCTTCACTACTGTGGTACCACAACTTTAATTTTTTAAAATTAAACAGCTTTAATAATGTTTTAGGGCTCTAAGGGCACGTATCAAAACCACATTGCAACAATGGGAAGGACCCCACACTAATATTCTTCAGAATCATAATTAATTCAACTACATCCAACATTAAGATCTGTAGTAGTTTCCTGACTGAATGGTATGTTGTTTCAGATTCCAAGCTCTTAACTTATTACCATCAGCCCATGTTACTTGGCAATTACATCCAGTGGCCACTTTATTGTTAATGCAAATATCTAATCAGCCAATTAGATATTGCAGCTCCATGCAGAAAAGCATGCAGACATGGCCAAAAGGTTCAGTTGTCTTCCAGACTAAGCACAATAATGGGGAAAAATGTGATCTAAGTGACTTTGACCATGGAAGGATTGTTGTTGCCAGATAGGGTGGTTTGAGTATTTCAGAAAATCCTGATCCCTTGGAATTTTCATGAAGAACAGTTTCTAGAGTTTGTAGAGAAAGGTGTGAAAAACAAAAAAAAATACAGTCAGCAGGAGTTCTGTGGGCAAAAATCCTTGGTAATGAGAGAGGTCAGAGGAGAATGGCCAGCCTGGTTGAAGCTGACAGAAACTCAAATAACCATACATTACAACAACGATGTGCAGAAGATTATCTCTGAATGCACAAAATGTCGATCCTTGAAGTTGATGGACTACAGCAGAAGAAGACCACAGCAGGTTCCACTACTGTACCTAAAATAGTGGTGACTGAATGTATTTTCTCTGTGGAGTAGGAATCCATTCACATCCTGAGACAGTGTCATTTATTATCAGCTCCAGTTTGTTCCCACGTCTCTGGATTGCACATTCTGCGTAAGTGAAACCATTTGATCTTTTCACGGATGTTTCTTAAGGTAGTCATAGATGGTGATATATTATAGTGGGGATAAGCTGTGCATCTTAAATAGCCTCTGGCAACCAAGTCCAGCCCCTGGCCTACTCATGTGGCTTAGCTATTAAACCCAGTGGAACCCTTTCTACTGACAGGCAAAGGAGCAAAGGAAAAAGCACCTTCAAGCAGGTCCTTTTGGTCAGATGGGCTCATCATCCATGGTTGGCAGCTCATCTTGGAGAAAACAAACTGATCACAAACCTCCGTTGCCGTACCCACTCTTGGAGAAGGCTTCAAGATTAAACCCAGGGAATATACTGGCGCTGGAATTCCGAAGAGTCTTATGTTAAGTTCAACGCTGACTAGCAAATCCTGCAAGCCCACGGGACCAAACTGTATTGGTCTCTGCTGTTTCTTTGGATTCATCATCTGCAACAGGAAGGATTTAGTCACCACGGTGACCAGAAAGTAGGCCTTCAGCCTCATCTTTGTAGTAATGGGAGAAAGCTGTGGACACCCTATGGCCTGACCCTACAGGGGCAGTTGGAGGGACTCTGTACTCATGAGGTGAGGTCAGATTCTGCTCTAACTCCTTCTACGGGTTTGCAGATGACAACACTGGAGTGGGCCATATCTCAAATAACAACAAGTCAGAGTAAAGGAAGGATATCAAGAGCTTAGTGACATGGTGTTATCACAACGACCTTTCCTTCAATGTCAGCAAAGCAAAGAGCTGATCATTATCGTCCAAAAGGTGTTGATGCACATGCTCCTGTTTACATCAATGATGTTGAAGTTGAGACGATGGAGTGCTAGAACTTCCGAGGAGTGACTATCACCAAAAACCTGTTCTATTCCAACTATGTTAATGCCACAACTAAGAAAGTTCACTACTTGCTCAGAAGACTAAATAAGTTTAGCATGTCCCTGCCAATTCTGACCAATTTTTATTGATGCACCATTGAAAGCATCCTGTCCAGATGCATTAGAGCTTGGTACAGCTTCTGCTTTGCCGTGACCTACAAGAAATTGTAGATGCAGCTTAGCACATCACAAAACTAGTTTCCCACCATGGAATCTGTCTACACTTCTCGCTGCCTCGGTAAAACAGCTAACGTGATCAAAGACACCACCCACCCCGTACATCCCTGATCTCCCCACCTCCCTTTCTCTCTATCTCCTCCAATTTCTGATTTTGCAGCTAAACTTTTGATCATTCTTAAACTTATTGGGCACCATGGTTAGCATCTCAGGTGTTCTGGATTTCGGAGTTTAATCCAAACATCGTCTGCAAGAATTTGTATGTCCTCCCCATGAACCACATTGATGCTCCTATTTCCTCACACAATCCAAAAACCTACTGGTTTATAGGTTAATTAGCCATTGTAAATTGTCATGTGATTAGGCTCATGTTAAATAGGTGAGTTGCTAGGCAGTGCAGCTCATTGGGCAGGAAGGATCTGTTCCGTAAATCTAAATAATAAATAAATAAATAGAATATTTCAGGCTTCTTCCTCCTGCAGATTAGAATCTGTTTGCTCATTTTTTCATCTTGTGAATCCCTGCAAGCATTTTTATTATGCATCCAAGATACTGGGAGGAAAAATCAGCACTGCATTTTGTTGTTAGTTAATATATGTGTGTCAGACTTGTTAAGTCAATGCATCGTGTTAGTAGTTGCTCACTTAACAGAGAAGACATTAGATGCCATAACATATGGGAGAGCCTTCCACAAGCAATTGAAAGCAGTGTGTCTTGCTTAAATTTTATTAATATTGTAAAACCTTCAACTTTAATAGAACAGCTTTTCCTAGTTAAAGTACCCAGAGATTTATGTAACTTTAATCTCTGGAAAAAGACTGAGGCCTGAACTATCAATGGTGTCCGGGTTATTTTTTCCACAGAAGCAGCCACACAGTGGGAAGGTCTTTCCTTTGATTGAAGTGACAGTGAGAAGGATCAAATGGAGCACAGTATGATAAAAAAGTCATATCTTTGAGGTGATTTGAGAAAAAATTAGGTGGTGGATATCAGAGGTAGGGTGAGTTTAGAGTGCGTGGAAGGGGCTGGAGGGGGTGAAGGTGCAGGCAGATATATTCAGTTCATTTTGAAACTTTTAGATAACAAGTGGTCAAAAGAAAAATCAAGGGTAATGGGCTGTATGAGGGAAGGGTTAGATTGATCTTGGAGTAGTTTAGAAGTTTGGCATAACATTGCGGGCTGAAAGGCCTATACTGTTCCATGTACTATGTTCTATGTACTTTGAAAAATGATTGGTTGGTGAGGTCTGGGAGCAGGAACTATTCCCAAAAAGAACTAAAGTTCAAGTGTAGTGCTAGATCAGGGTCTTCAACAGAACCCCATCCACCTTAAAAGGGAAAGAGAAAGAACCAAACGTGGAAATTAAGCTGTTTCCACAGATTAATTCAAAGAAGTCGCTGTCTAGTACCATTGTAGCTCCGCCCACCTTTTCTAATAATAATATTATTACAGGCATAATGAGAGTTGACAGCTGCACTGTGGTGGACAGGAAGACTCAACAATGGTTCGTCAAAACTGCCAAACCATCATCAACACCCACAATCAAGAACATTGATACAGAAAGGTGCCGGCAAAGGGCCAGTAGCATCATGAAGAACGCCCCTCCCCACCCTGCTCATGGACTACTCGTTCCACTCTCATCAGCAGGAGGCTGTGTAGCATCCATGCCCGGAGAACCAGATTCATAAAACAGTAAGGCTGGTCAACACCTCCACCCACTAACCTAACCAACCATACCCCACTCCACCACTACTTTATCATTTCTTGTCAAAGTCATCCTATGTACAAACACTCTTGTACCCAGCGTTCCTTTTATGGACATAAAACCAATTTGTGTACAGAAGCAATTTTATCTATTTATACAGTATTGTTTAAAAAATATTGTATCCTTTATCTTACTGTGTTTTTTGTGCTGCAGAGTAACAATTATTTTGTTTTACTTTACACATGTGTACTAGAAATGACATTAAACAATCTTGAATCACGAGACTAAAGTACTATACTACATATAATATACTATACATAGAACAGTCCCTGGCAGACAAGGTTGAAAAGTTTAAAACTGTAGGACATTTATCCAAGTTTAAGGAGATGCTGAGGGGCTCGTTTTTACGCAGACAGTGGTGTGTGCCTGGAATGTACTGTCAAGGGTGGTGGTGGAGGCAGATGAATGAATGAATGAAATTAATTTATTTCAGTCACTACAAACTTAACAAAAAGCATAATTTACAATGATGATTTCATAGGAGAAAATTACAACAAAAACATAGATATTCATAGATAAACATAGATAAAACATGATAAAGTCAAAGCTTTAATACCACATCTTCTCACTGATCCATTCGGGCAGGAGGCAAGAGATCGGAGGCATACAGACATTGTGTAGGCAGAAATAATTAGTTTAGTTATGTGTTTAATTACTGGTAAACCAGGAGAGCTGGTGATTGACTTCAGAAAAGTGTGTGTTGCATATGCTGCTATCCACATCCCCTTTCTCCCTCTTTCCCATGGGGCAGAGGATACAAAAGCCTGAAAGCACTCACCACCAGGCTCACGGACAGCTTCTGTCCCACTGTGATCAGACTCTTGAATGGACCTCCTGTACAATAAGAATGGATTCTTGGCCTTAAATATACCTCAGTATAATCTTGCACTTTATCACTCCCTGCACTGTATTCTACTGGTAGCTTTAACATTTATTCTGCATTTTTAAAAATGCTAGTGTAATGCACTGTGTAATGAATTGAGCTGTATAAACAGAATGCAAGACAAACTTTTCACTGCACCTATGACAAATATAAACCAATACCAGTACCAATAGTTTCATTATTTCGGCACAACATTGTGGGTTAAAGGGCCTGTACTTGTGCTGTACTGTTCTGTGTCCTTTGCTCTGCATTAGCTCATGGACAGTCATACACTTAAATTCAAGAGCGTAATACAGTTCAGCCCAGGGTCAGGTCTGTGTGTGTCTGTCAAGGTGACTGACACATTTCTGTTACTGGGCCTGCTGAGGCAGTGTCAGGAGACAGCCGACAACTTTCCATGGTTGCTGCATTCTGATGCCTCTGCTCCCTCTCCTCCCCATATGCCCATTTCACTTGACTGACCCACTCTCTCAAAAGGTATGAGAGAGCCCTGTGGTGTTACCATCTCGCTGGGATCCCCAGTGTGTGCCGTATTATTGATGTACGAGCAACTGATCTGTGACAAAACGTGCAGAATCCCACGCATTAAAAACAAGCTAGCAAAGAACTGGTCATGAATCTTTCATTTTAAACCAATCCCTGCTGCCGGGAAGGTAGGATTGATATCTGCTGTGCAGTCGCGGCTGTCTGAAGCAATTATAACTGGCTTAAGTCTTGAAGGGCATCATAATGAGGACATGTAGCAACTTGGATCAGGGTGGAGTTAATCACTGATGGGCTTAGACAAATATCCAAGTGTCATCATTGGGGAATTGTTAGTGTATAACCAGTCAACAGTGCCCAGAATTAATCCCAATGAAGAATGTGAGATTCAGATACTGGGTAACATCTTTCAGTGACAGCAACATCAGACTGTAAGCAGTTTCAGGCTCCTTATCTGAGCGAGAATGTGCTGGCATTGGAGAGGGTCCAGAGAAGATTAACAAGAATCATCCCGGAAATGAAAAGGCTAATGCCTGAGGAGCATTTGATGGCTCTGGGCCTGTTTTCACTGGATTTTAGAAGAATGAATGGCAGATCTCATTGAAGCTTACCAGGTATTGAAGGGCCAAGATAAAATGGATATAGGGAGTATTTTTCCTATAATGCGCGAGTCCAGGACAAGGGGCACAGCCTCAGAACAAAAGGACATCCCTGTAGAACAGAGATGAGGAAGAATTTTTTGAGATAGAGTGTGGTGAATCTGTGGAATTCATTGCCCCATTAGATTGTGGAGATGAAGTAATTAAAAGCAGGTATTAGGTTCTTGACTAGTCAGGTTGCCAAGTGTTAGAGAGAGAAGGCAGGAAATTGGGATTGAGACAAATAATACACCAGCCATGATTGAATGGCAGAGCAGACTCGATAGGCCAGATGATCTAATTCTGCTCCAATGTCTTACGGTCTTATGCTGATGATGGAATATACTGATGATGGCAGGAAGGGTTCTGCTTTCATTCAACTGAACAATGGGAAGACATCTCTGCTTAAATAGTAGGGAAATGTGAGTAACTGTTATCAAGTTATAGTCACACAGCACAGAAACAGGTCATTTTGCCCAGTTTTTTCAAGACACACATTGAAGTTAGTCCCACTTGCCTGAACTTGGCCCAGATTAGAATGAGAGAGAATCCTCTAAGTCGGCCACTTGTATTAACTCCTTTTTGACTGACAATGGAGTTTTTGATGTTTGGAGATTTCGGCATTCTAATGACAAAGAGTTTTCTTTTTTCTCACATGTTTATCACTCTTATTCAAGAATTGATTATTTTTTTGTAGACTCTTGTTTTATTCCATTGGTAATTGGTTGTAACTATGATATTATAGCTATCTCTGATCATGCTTCGTTATTACTTTCTATGAAATTTACGGATACAGCTTTTAATGCTAGACAATGGCGATTTGACTCTACCTTGTTGCAAGACTCTGACTTTATTAAATTTATGGAGGAGCAGATCGACTTCTTCTTCTCAACTAATTCTACAGATGATATTTCCTGCGGAACACTTTGGGACACTTTTAAAGCGTATGTACGTGGACAGATTATTTCTTATTCTGTTGGTTTGAGGAAATGTATCAAGATGGAAACTCTTTTATTGGTTGATAAAATTAAAGAGATTGATAAGAAATATTCGATAGCTCCTAGTAAGGAGCTTTACAAACAAAGGGTTGAACTTCAAATGGAACATAGTTTATTACTTACATCCTCGATTGAAAATCAATTAATGAAAACTAAATCTGATTTTTATATACATAGTGATAAATCTGGTAAACTGTTAGCTAGTCAATTGAAGAATGCTCTGGTTAAACGTCAAATCACTAAGATTGGTCAGCAGAATGGGAATCTGACAGTTAATCATGATGAGATAAATAAGGCATTTCAAGATTTCTATACCTCCCTGTATCAATCTGAATTTCCTCAAGATTATAATACCATGTCTGATTTTCTGGGGAAATTAAATTTTCCAAGGTTATCATCTGATGATCTTTTGATATTGGATACTCCTATTACGGATGTAGAAATTAAAGGGGCTATTTCCTCAATGAATTCTGGGAAAGCACCGGGTCCAGATGGTTATACAGTTGAATTTTTAAAATTTTTTTCCGCTACTCTTTCCCCTTGGTTAGGTAAGGTTTTTGAGGAAGCCATTAGATTGGGGAATTTGCCACAATCTTTTTATAGAGCTTCCATTTCTTTAATATTGAAGAAAGATAAAGACCCTACTAACTGTGCTTCTTATAGACCTATATCTTTATTGAATGTAGACTCCAAGATTTTTTCTAAGTTACTGGCATCTAGATTGGAGAAGGTATTACCCAAAATTATTTCAGATGATCAAACTGGCTTTATTAAAAATCGTTATTCTTTTTGTAACATTAGGAGATTGTTGAATATTGTTTATACTCCCTCACATGATACTTCAGAATGCGTGATTTCATTAGATGCGGAGAAAGCATTTGACAGAGTTGAATGGCCTTACTTATTTAATGTGTTGGAGAAGTTTAATTTTAGTCCGATATTTATATCATGGATTAAATTGATTTATAATACTCCAGTAGCCTCAGTGGTTACCAATAATCAAAGATCTCCCTTTTTTCGCCTATTTCGGGGCACTAGACAGGGATGTCCTCTTAGTCCATTACTATTTAACATTGCCTTAGAACTTTTGGCAATTGCCATCAGACAATCACAGGATATTTTGGGTATTAATCGTGGGACAGATATTCATAAGTTATCTTTGTATGCAGATGATTTATTACTATTCATTTCTAACCCGGAGAAATCCATTCCAGCAGTTTTATCATTATTGGCTCAATTTAGTGAGTTTTCTGGGTATAAGTTAAATCTTAATAAAAGTGAATTGTTTCCATTAAATAAACGGGTCCCAATTTATGGAAATTTACCCTTTAAATTAGTTAATGACTCTTTTACTTATTTAGGGATCAAAATCACAAAGAACCATAAAGATTTGTTTGGATTTAATTTTTTACCCTTAATTGATCAGATTAAAGGTTTGTTTACTAAGTGGTCACCTTTGTCTCTATCTCTAATAGGTAGGATTAATGCTATTAAGATGGTTATTTTACCTAAGTTTTTATATATTTTTCAAGCGATACCAATTTTTATCCCGAAATCTTTTTTTACTAATGTTGACTCTAAAATTTCTTCATATATATGGCAGTATAAAAATCCCAGGTTAGGTAAAACATATTTACAGAAGACAAAAAAGGAAGGCGGGTTAGCATTACCTAATTTCAGATTTTACTATTGGGCAATTAATATTAGATATTTGTTATGCTGGTTGAAAGATGGGGGTGGATCTTTTGGCCCTTGTTGGGTGAGTTTAGAAACTAAATCGGTATCAGCTTATGCTTTGGGTTCTATTTTAGGGACTTCTCTCCCTTTTGCTCTTTCTAAATTGCCGAAGCGAATTGACAACCCGATAGTTAAACATACATTGCGTATATGGTTTCAATTTCGGAGATTTTTTGGGTTGACTCAATTCGTTTTAAATAGTCCTATTGTATCTAATTGTTTTTTTCACCCTTCCATTATAGATCAAGCTTATTCAGCTTGGAAAACTAAGGGATTACTAAGATTTTCTGATTTATTTTTAGATAATTGTTTCATGTCTTTTGAACAATTATCCAACAGATATAACTTGCCGAGATTTCATTTTTTTAGATATTTACAGATTAGACATTTTTTAAGTTCTGTACTCTCTATGTTTCCAAATTTTGTGCCTTCAGATACTTTGGAGAGATTATTTGAATTAGACCCTTTTCAAAAAGGGCTTATTTCAAAACTTTATAATATAATTATGAAGATACATTCAGAGCCCCTTTATAAGACTAAACAGGATTGGGAAAGAGAGCTTAGTTTTAGTATTTCTAGTGAGAATTGGGATAGAATTCTTCAATTAGTTAATACATCATCGTTATGTGTCAAACATTCACTAATACAATTTAAGGTTGTACATAGGGCCCATATGTCCAAGGATAAATTAGCTCATTTTTACTCTCATATAAGTCCTATTTGTGATAGATGTCATTCTGAAATTGCGTCTTTAACTCACATGTTTTGGTCGTGTTCATTTTTGGAGAAATATTGGAAAGATATTTTTGATATTATTTCTGCGGTTTTGAATATTGATTTACAACCTCATCCTATTACCGCAATTTTTGGTTTACCAATGTTAGATTCACAGCATTTATCTTCTTCAGCCCGTCGAATGATTGCATTTCTAACTCTGATGGCTAGAAGATCTATATTGTTGAATTGGAAAGAAATTGATCCTCCCACTGTATTTAATTGGTTCTCTCAAACTATGTTATGTTTAAATTTAGAAAAAATTAGAAGTGGTACTTTTGAGACTTCTATTAAATTTGAAAAGTTATGGAGACCATTTATTCAACATTTTCATATGATGTAATATGACCCTGTGCCAAGTACATTTGATTTCCCAGCTTTTAGCTTATGTATTTTGAGAGGAGCGGAAGTGACGGCATTGATGAATACTTATTTTTGTGAGATATTATAAACAGCCCACTTTTTTTTTTCCTTCTCTTTTGTTTGTTTTTTTTCTTTTATATTACTTATTAGTTATAGTTATTAGATTAGATTAGTTAGTTTTGCATTATATAATTTTTTTGGGGTTTTTTTTCTTTCTTTTTTCTGTTTTTTTATATTATACATTATGAAATATTTATATTTACTATGTCCATACATATATCTTATGGCTTATGTCTTGGTAAACTCATTTATATTGTAACTATTATGTATGTTTTTTTTTCATATGTAATGGAATGTGTATGTTGGTAATTTCTTTATCAATATATCATCTGTATTCTGTCCATATTACTAATATTAATAAAAAGATTTAGAAAGAAAGAGAGAGAATCCTCACATCAACCATTAATTACTGTTTGGTTTGGTGCAGCATCCTCTCACAATAGTTCCCTTCTGGAAAGTGTGATAGGGCTATTGAAACTAAAACTTCTTGCCATCCTAAAAGTATCTTCCCAGGCAGTTAATCTCCCATAGTTATCCTCCCACCCCTCTCTATTACCTCAGTCACTGCACCGCACTGTAAACATTTTAAGCCACTTTTAATAATGTTGTTTACGCTCTGCTATGTGCTTACGCACATTTTATTCCATATCCATACTTCAGCCTTTATTTTTTTATATAATTCTTTATAATTGTAGAATGTAGTTTTTTTCTGTTGTGCCATGACTAACACACTACAGCAAATTCCTAATACATGTAAATGTACAGTATCTGGTAAATAAAGTAGATACTTTCCTATTCATGTACCTGCCTAACTGTCCTTTAAATACTGTAATTGTGTCTTCCTCTGGCATCTCCTTCTGCATGCAGACAGCTCTCTGTGGGAAGGATTTGCGCCTTCAGGTCCCTATTTGTAAGGAATTTGCATGTTCTCCCCATGACCATGTGGATTTCCTCTGGGCACCCCAGTTTCCACTCATATTCCAAAACTGTACTAGATCGGGTTGGTAAGTTGCGGGCATGCTATGTTGACCTCAGAAGCATGGCATCATTTGAGGACTGATCCAAGCTCATCCTCAGTTCTGTTGGTCATTGATGCAAACGATGTAGTTTTTGTATGTTTCAATATTTCAATGTACATCTGACAAATAAATTTAATACTGATCTAAAAAAAGTAAGTCCCATTTGCAGTGTGTCCTGCCTGGTGTTGGAGTTTTAACTGTGACTGATTTTTTCATTAGCTATCTTAGTCAGTATGTTGTAACTCTAAATAAAAATAAAATATTTTTTTCCCCTTTTTATCATTACAGTCTGGAGCAGAGTGCATCACTGGTCCCATCATGGTTTGGTAAACAGGGGCCAGAGCACAGGATCAGAAGCAGCTGCAGAAAGTTGTAAACTCAGCCAGCTCCATCATGGGCACTTGCCTCCCCAGCACTGAAGACATATCAAAAGGTAATGCCACATGAAGGCGGCACCCACCATTAAGGACACCCATCACATAGGACATGCCATCTTCTCAATGCTACTATTAAGGAGAAGGTACAGGAGTCTGAAGACACACACTGGACATCTCAGGAGCAGCTTCAGATTTCCGAATGGACAATGAACCTGTGTACATTACCTTATTTCTGTTTGCTCACTTTTTGAGCTACTTCTTAATTTATATATATATGACTCATTGTAATTTATATTCTTATTACTCAGTTGTACAATGTACTGCTGCTGTAAAGCCACTGTTTTCATGACACACAATAAATGTTGAACTCAGCAGGCCAGCCAGCATCTGTGGAAATGAGTAAACAGTCGATGTTTCAGGTCAAGAACATTCTTCAGGACTGGAATGGAAGGGGTAAGATGCAGAATAAAAAGGTGTGGGGGAGGAGAAAGAGAATAGCTAGAAGGTGATAGGTAGTATCAAGTGGGTGTGAAAGGTGAAGGCCTGGAGAGGAAAGAATCTGATAGGAGAGGAGAGTGGATCGTAGGGGAAATGGAAGAAGGACAGGAAACGGGGGAGCTGATAAGCAGGTGAGGTGAGGTAAAAGGCCAGAGTAAGGAACAGAAGAAGAGGTAAGTCTCCATCATGTTGGAGACTACCCAGCTTTTTGTGTTGCTTGGAATATGAGGTGTTGTTCCTCTACCCTGAGAGTGGCCTCGTTGTGGCACATGGAATGGGAATGGACATTGGCATTAAAACGATTGGCCACTGGGAAATTCTGCTTTAGGCAGATGAAGTGGAGGTGCTCGATGAAGCAGTTTATGATGGGTCTCATCAATGTAGAGGAGGTCTCACTGGGAGCGCCAGATGCAATAGATGACCCCCACATATTCACGGAGGAAGCGTTGCCTCACTTGGAAGGATTGGTTGTGGCCCTGATGGAGTTGAGGGAGGACATGAATGGGGAGGTGTAGCACTTTGGCTGCTTGCAGGGATAAGTACTAGGAGGGAGATTAGTGAGGAGGGATGAATGGACAAGGAATCATGGAGAGCAAAGAGTTGGAGGGTGGGTGAAAGTGCTTGGTGGTAGGATCCCTTTAGAGATGGCATAAATTGTGGAGAATGATGTGTTGGATGTAGTGGCCCATGGGGTGATAGGTAAGGACAAGAGGAACTCTATCCCTGTTAAAGTGCCAGGATGATGGAGAGAGCATGGATGTCTTTGAAGGGGAAGAGATGCAGGTGAGGGCAGCCTCAATGGTGGAGGAAGGGAAACCCCTTTCTCTGAAGAAGGAGGTAATCGCTGATATCCTGGAAAGGGAAGTTGCATCCTGGAGAAAATGCAGTGGAGATGAAGGAACTGAGAAAAAGGAATAAGATTTTTACAGGAGACAGAGAAGGAAGAGGTATAATCAAGAGAGCCATGGGAATTGGTAGGTTTATAAAAGATGTTCGATAGTTTTGTCTTCAGAGATGGAGGCAGAGAGATCGAGGAAAGGGAGGGAGGTGTTAGAAATAGACCAAGTGAGTTTAAGGGCATGGTTGAAGATAAAGGCAAAGTTGATGAAATTGAGGAGTTCAGCATGGATACAGGAAGCAGCACCAATGCACTTGTCAATATAGTGGAGGAAGAGTTGGGGAACATTACAAGGGAAATTTCACAAAATGCTGTTAACATTAAACCTGATTCTGGTTAACCCAGTGATGATCTTTAGTATTTTGTCTTTGATATTTGTTTGAATAAATGTATGGTTTTTTGTTGAGAGGTCTGAACACCTTTAATAGAGACTTGAATCCATTTAAGCTGACCAATGATTAAGTTAAAATTATTTTTCAGGGATTTATTTGAATATATTAAACCATGTGTTTTAAGTACTATAAAAATAGAACAAAATCATCTTTAAGGCTTCATGTCAACATTTCACAGTCTAGCAAAATCATCAATTATTATAGTCATAGAACACTACAGCACAAAAGCAGTCCCTTTGGCTCATCTAGTCCATACTGAATTACAAATCTGCCAAATCCTATCAAAGTGCATCTAGTTTGTAGCCCTCCATATCCCTACCGCTCGTATACCTATCCAAATTTTGCTTGAATATTGAAATTGAACCCATTTCCACCACTTTGATGGCATTTTCACCTCTTTCCAACTTGATAAGACCATAAGACATAGGAGCAGAATTAGGTCATCCAGCCCATCGTGTCTATTCCGCTATTCCATCATGAATGATTTATTGACCCTCAACTCCCATCGTCTGCCTTCTCCCCATAACCTTTGACACCCTTACTAATCAAGAACCTATCAACTTCCATTTTAAATATACCCAGTGACTTAGCCTCTACAGCTATCTGTGGCAGTGAATTCCGCAGATTTACCACTCTATAACTAAAGGACTGCTTTCTCACCTCTGATGTAAAGTGGTGTTTTTCTATTCTGAGGCTGTGCCTTCCAGTTCTATACTCATAAAATATCTTCAGAATGATTCAACTCAATGGCAACTACTCCTTGTAGAAACTCGCTCAACAATGCTGTGTGTTGTGCCCTCCCCTGTCACAGCTACTGATTCGGCAGCACAGCTAATTCAGGAATTGTGCTCTGAATATGCATGTGTCAGCTAATTATTATTTCATTGTGACGGTACTTAACTCCATTCTTTTTGTCGTAGTGCTTGTCAAGACTTGAGCAAAGCACAGGACCGTTTTGCTGCCTGCTTGCAATCAGCCTTGTCTGAGAAATTGGACTGTCGAGACAACTGACTCTGCAGACTAGCGGTATTCATTTTATATTTAATTATTCTTTTCAGCCACAGTGTTGGCTTCATTTTCCATTTGAGAGTTTTAGTTAATGGCCCTGTTTGGCTTAGTGTTTATTGTTTTCCTTGCCCTTTAACTCTATTCTCATTAAAATCTGTGAATTATTGACCCACTTCAGTGTTCTTCTCTCTCCACACTTGGGCCATATCCAAACGGAGTGACATCCCCACTATTGAGCACAGTTCCAAGGAGCACTGCCACAAGAAAGCAAATCCATCATCAAGGACCCCCCACCATTCCATCCATGCTCCCTTCTTGCTATTGCCATCAGATGAAAGGTACTGGAGCCTTAGGACCCACAACACTATGTTCAGGAACAATTATACAATCAAGTCCTGAACTGGCATGAATAACTTCACTCACCACAACTCTGAAATGGTTCTGCAAATTAAAGACTTTTTCCAAGGACTCTTTACAGCTCGCTATCAGTATTATTCACAAAAAAGAAAATCTGCAGATGCTGGAAATCCAAGCAACACACACAAAATGCTGGAGGAACTCAACAGTCTAGGCAGCATCTAGGGAAAAGTGTAAACAGTTGATGCTTTGGGCTGAGACCCTTCAACAAGACTGGAGAAAAAAGATGAGAAGTCAGAGTGAGAAGGTAAGGGGAGAGGAGAAAGAAGTACAAGATGGTGGTGATAGGTGAAACCAGGAGAGTGTGAGGAGGTGAAGTAAAGAGCTGGGAAGTTGATTGGTGAAAAAGATAAAGGGCTGGAGAAGGGGGAATCTGATAGGAGGGGATAGAGAGAGGGTAAGATGAGAGAGAGAGAGAGAGAGAGAGAGAGAGAGAGAGAGAGAGAGAGAGAGAAAAGCAGGAATGAGGAATGGTGAAGGAAGAGGTGGGAGAGGGGGCCAATTACCGAAAGTTTGAGAAATCAATGTTCATGCCATCAGGTAGGAGGCTACCCAAATGGAATATAAGATGTTGCTCCTCCAACCAGAATGTGGCATCATCGTGGCTGTAGAAGAGGACTGATTTGTTGAAATGGGAATGGGAAGTAGATTAAGAATAGGTGGCTGCTGGGAGATCCCGGTTTTTCTGGCAGATGGAGTGTAGGTGCTATGTTCCAATATTCACTGACATTTGGAAGGCAGTGCAATGAAAATTGAGCATGAACCAGCAATATTCAAAGACCATTCTAGATGTATGGCTGCTGGAACCTTTAATCTCAATATGTTAGGCTGAAGTGCAAAATCTTGAGCAGCCATTCTCAAGGCTTAAATTATATTTATCTTTCACAATTATTTTGCTCTAGCTTTATAAAAACTCAGCAAGTTTTGTTTATATTGATTTCTTCATAACTGAACAAATTCCTGAAGCGGAAAGCATAATTTATCATCACTCTGTTGCCGTTCTTTTCCACTCTACATTGCATCATGGGAGATGGGATAACCTGTCATGGTCTGGAGATCATTTTGCTTTTGATGGTAGTTGTTCTGATTTCAGTTCTATCTACCATATCCCCATAACCCTTGTCCAACCAGTTTAATAAGAGATTCCACAATGCTGGAAACCCAGATTAACATATAAAAATGCTGGAGGAACTCAACAGGTCAGGCAACATCTATGGAAGGGAATAAATAATCTATGTTTTGGGCCTGATTAAGGATTGATCTGCTGAGTTCCTCCAGCATTTTGTTTGCATTGTGGTATAGTCCAATGGTGTTTCCCTGATATTATGAGATCTTGACATGGCACATAAACAGTAAAACACAACAGACAAGTGACTAGGCCTGGGTACAATTCTCTTCAGTGCAACACCTGCATTTCAATCAAAGGTAAAGCAGGATTAGAGAACAAATGGGGCTCGAAGTTGTGAGCTCCAGGAGTCTACTTGTTTTCCTGATCCACATGTCTTGTCATCTGGGAAAACAGTGCCAACCAAACCAAACCACTGTTCCCTTCCTGCAGTCGAGACATCGGTATCAGTTTCTGATACAAACACACACACACACACACAACCACCATCACCACCCCCAAATAAGAGCCTATGGTAATGGTAATACAGGAAAGATACTAGCATGGGTAAAAGATTGGCTGGTAGCAGGAGGCAAAGAGTGGCATTAGAGAGTACTGGCTGGCTGCCGCTGATCCACAGCAGATGGTGTTGGGTCTGCTAATTTTCTTGCTCTATGTCAATGAGTTCAATAACAGAATGAACAGTTTGTAACTAAGTTTGTGGGTGGTACAAAAATAGGTAGAGGGCAGACAGCAGAGTTTGCAGAAAGACTTGGGCGGATTAGGAGAATGGACAAAGAAGTGACAAATGCAATACAGTGTACGGTCATGCACTTTGCTAGAAGGAATAAAGGTATTGACTATTTTCTAAATGTGGTGCAAATTCAGAAATCTGAGGTGCAAAGAAACTAGGGAGTCCCTAAAGGTTAACTTGCAGGTTGAGTCATTGGTAAGGAGGGCAAATGCAATGTTGGCTTTCATATTGTGAGGAACAGAATATAAAAGCAAGGATGTAATGCTTAAGTTTATAAGGCACTGGTCAGAAAACATTTGGAAAATATTTGGAAATAGTTTAAACTCCTATATATAGAAAATATGGGACCTAGAAAGGATGTGCTGGCATTGGAGAGAGTTCAAAGGATTGTGAGGATGATCCTGGAAATGAAACGGTTAACATATGAAGAGCATTTGATGGCTGTAGGCCTGTACTCACTGGAGCAGAAGAATGGTGGTGGGGCAGCGGAATGGGGGGAGCTCATTGAAGTCAATCAAATATTTAAAAGCCTAGATAGACTGGACATAGAGAGAATGTTTCCAATACTGGGAGAGTCTAGGATCAGGATTAGGGGACATAGCCTCAGTATACAAGGACATCTTGTTGGAACAGAGATGAGGGGGAATTTCTAGCCAGAGGATGTTGACTCTGTGGGATTCATAACCACAGATGGCTGTTGAGGCCAAGTGATTGGGTATATTTAAACAGGAGGTTGATAGCTTCTTGATGAGTAATGGTGTCAAAAGTTACCGGGTGAAGACAGGAGAATAATGATGAGAGGGATAATAAATCAGCTTTGTCTGAATTGCAGAACAAAATCAATGGCTTGAATGGCTTAATTCTGCTCCTATGTCTAATGGTCTTATGGCTTCCTTTGGGGTAACTGCAAATAAATTTTCAATCTGTGCTCTACAAATAGTTTGAAGATTTTATAGCACAATTCTCCCAGAGCCACATTGCAGAGAGAAAAACAAAGACTCTGCCAAAATCCAAACTAAAAGGGTGTACTGCTGGAAAAATAAGTCATTCTAAGAGCTGGGTCTGTAAGCACAAAGGCCATGGGTTCAATTCATGGTTGGGTTTACCTGCTCATCTGGTGCACCCAGGTCATGTTAAGTTTATTGTCATGTACACAATGGAGGTGAGGAACCGCTCCAATATAAACCTCAGTTGTAGGCATGTAGGCACACACGGCAATCAGAATGTAGCTTTATGAGTCAAACATACATGCCGAAAGAATCAATGGCTTTGCAGCGAAGGTTTATAGATGTGAGTGTGAATCACAAAATATCTCAGTAGCCTGGATCAGATTCTGATTTTTGTTTTCCAGTAGGTTTCAGAATCAAATTCAGATTTAATATCATTAACTTGCTCTAAATAAAATTTAGAGCAATACACAAAAAGCTGGAGAAACTCAGTAGGTCAGGCAGCATCTATGGAAAGAAATAAACAGTTGATGTTTTAGCCCGAGACCCTTTACCAGGACTGGAAAGGAAGAGGAAAGAATCCAGAATAAGAAAGTGGAGGAGAGGGAGGATTGCAAGCTGGCAGCTGATAGGTAAGAACAGGTGAGTGGGAAGGTGGGTGGGTGAGGGAGAGGGAGGATTGCAAGCTGGCAGCTGATAGGTAAGAACAGGTGAGTGGGAAGGTGGGTGGGTGAGGGAGAGGGAATGAAGTGAGAAGCTGGCAGCTGATAGGTAAGAACAGGTGAGTGGGAAGGTGGGTGGGTGAGGGAGAGGGAGGATTGCAAGCTGGCAGCTGATAGGTAAGAACAGGTGAGTGGGAAGGTGGGTGGGTGAGGGAGAGGGAGGATTGCAAGCTGGCAGCTGATAGGTAAGAACAGGTGAGTGGGAAGGTGGGTGGGTGAGGGAGAGGGAATGAAGTGAGAAGCTGGCAGCTGATAGGTAAGAACAGGTGAGTGGGAAGGTGGGTGGGTGAGGGAGAGGGAATGAAGTGAGAAGCTGGCAGCTGATAGGTAAGAACAGGTGAGTGGGAAGGTGGGTGGGTGAGGGAGAGGGAATGAAGTGAGAAGCTGGCAGCTGATAGGTAAGAACAGGTGAGTGGGAAGGTGGGTGGGTGAGGGAGAGGGAATGAAGTGAGAAGCTGGGAGGTGATAGGTAAGAACAGGTGAGTGGGAAGGTGGGTGGGTGAGGGAGAGGGAATGAAGTGAGAAGCTGGCAGCTGATAGGTAAGAACAGGTGAGTGGGAAGGTGGGTGGGTGAGGGAGAGGGAATGAAGTGAGAAGCTGGCAGCTGATAGGTAAGAACAGGTGAGTGGGAAGGTGGGTGGGTGAGGGAGAGGGAATGAAGTGAGAAGCTGGCAGCTGATAGGTAAGAACAGGTGAGTGGGAAGGTGGGTGGGTGAGGGAGAGGGAATGAAGTGAGAAGCTGGGAGGTGATAGGTGGAAAAGGTAAAGAGCTGAAGAATTAGGAATTTACTAGGAGAGGAGAGTGGGAAGGAAGAGGGACACCTGTGGGAGATGATGGACAGGTGAGGAGGAGAGACGAGGTGAGAGGAATACCTGGATGGGGAATGGACAGTTGCCATTTTGGGCGGAGACCCTTCATCAGACATCAAAATTCAAAGTTCAAAAAATTTATTATCGAAGTACATATATGTCGCTTTATACTACCATGAGATTCATTCCTTTGCGGGCAATAGCAAATTAATTCAATTGTGTTTTGAAACTTCTATCTGGCCTCTATGACTTTGTGGTATATGGCTCCAGATTTCCACTAACCTGTGTGCAAAGCTATCCTTCAAAACATCTTTAAATGACACAGTTCCAATTTTAAGCTTACACACGCTTATCCAGGATTTCATGACCAGAGACGTAATGACCTAATAATGGCCTTCAATATGGGAAAAGAATGTTAGATATGCATCATGAATTGAGACATTGTGTCTGTTTTGTGAGAGGATCTACAATAATTATAAATTTTGTAATAATTGCCTTTGTAAACACTCAGCACATGATAGGCATCTTAGGCAATTTTCTTTCAATTACTAGTGCCCCACGTTAATTGTTTTAAACACTTCACTTTGATCACCTTAATTTGAAAAACTAGCTTCATTTGTCACATCTACATCAAAACACTGAAACATACGATGTCCAAAACTCTCCGAGGATGTGCTGGGGGCAGTATGCAAGTGTTACTGTACTTCCTGTGCCAGCATAGCATACCCACAACTTACTAACCCTAATCTGTACTTCTTTGGAATGTGGGAGGAAACCGGAGCACCTGGAGGAAACCTATGTGGTTACGGGTGAATGTACAAACTCCTTACAGAGAGCGACAGGAATTGAACCCAGATTGCTGATTGCTGGCTCTGTAAAGCATTATGATAACTGCCATGCCATCGTGCCTCCCCAATAATAGTTGAGAATTAGTAAATTAACTGCCCAATAGCAAGGTTTGTGCTAAAACTCTTTCTTTGCAACTTTGTCTTGCCTTGATATTCTTGGTGACCTTGGTTCTTGGGCTGGAACAGAAGGACTGTCCCAGGGAGAGTTGGGCTTTCAAGGGCCATGCTCAGCCTGCGTGACTGCACTATTTCTGCACACTGCCTCTGTCAGCTTATCACCTTGACTTTTGCCTTATTGAACTTTCGCACTCAAGAAAGGTTGTACAAAGGGAAGTCCAGCACTCAAAGGTTTATTTCAGCTGAGACTGTACAGTGTCTGTATTCTGTTCCGTAAGCACGCAGTTTTAACCCTTGCCTTGCTGTAACCTCTGCACTAATCCCATCTGTGGTTTCTATTGGAGTTGTCTCTCCATATGACTGATGCAAGCACAATAGTATCAGTTATGAAACACATAGAAGGTACATAAGACCATAAGACAAAGGAGCAGAAGTCGGCCATTTGGCCCATCGAGTCTGCTCTGCCATTTTATCATGAGCTGATCCATTCTTCCATTTAGTCCCACTCCCCAGCCTTCTCACCATAACCTTTGATGTCCTAGCTGCTCAGATACCTATCAATCTCGGCCTTAAATAGACCCATTGACTTCGTCTCCACTGCTGCCCGTGGCAACAAATTCCACAGATTCATCACCCTCTGGCTAAAAAAGTTTCTTCACATCTCTGTTCTGAATGGGCGTCCTACAATCCTTAAGTCATGCACTCTCATACTAGACTTCTCCATCATGGGAAACAACTTTGCCACATCCACTCTGTTCATGCCTTTCAACATTCGAAATATTTCTATGAGGTCCCCCCTCATTCTTCTAAACTCCAAGGAGTACAGTCCAAGAGCGGTCAAATGTTCCTCATATGTTAACCCTCTCATTCCCAGAATCATTCTAGTGAATCTTTTCTGAACCCTAAACATGGAGGGATCTTTGCAAATGAAAGGCCCAAAGCATTGTTGTGGATCCCTACCACCCATCCCACAACCTCTTTGACCCACTACTGTCAGGAAGGAGGTACAGGAGCATGAGGACTAGCACTGTCAGACTGGGTAGCAGCTTCTTTTCTCAGGCTGTGGGACTAATGAATACTCTGCGACCTGATTACTGATCACCTGTGCTGTGCACTCCATACATTTTGAATTATATTTTATTAACTTATTTGTGGTAATATTTTGTCTTAAGTGTTGTGGGTGATATATGCATTGTTAAGTACACTGTGCTCCAGAGGAATGTTGTTTCATTTGGTTGTATATAGACAGATGCCAATAAACCTGAACTTAAACTTCAGCATGAGGCTTAAACAGGTGTAGGCAGAGCACAGCAAAATTGGTATGGGCTGGATGGGCATAGACTTGTTGGGCCGAATGGCCTGAATCTTTAAAAACTTAAGAAATACAAGCAGGAGTCAGCCATCTAGCCCAGTGAGCCTGTTCTGCCGTTCAACAGATGGCTGATCTGGCCACAGGCTCAGCTCCACCTGCTTGCTTTTTCCCTATAGACCATAATTCCTTGCTGTACAAAAATCTATCTTACTGTTCATAGTTGAAGGTAAATTCATTACCAAAGTATCTATGTGTCACCATAAATGATTCTGGATTTAATTTTCTTGCAGGCATTCACAGTAAGTATACAGAAATACAATAGAATCAAATTAAAAGAACTACACACAAACAAAGATGGACAAACAACCAATGTGCATAAAAAGACAAACAGTGCAATTGAAAAAATAATAACTAAATAAGTTATAAATACTATTGAGAACTCTGGATTTGATGCAACACAAAAAAATCACAATATTATAAAGAACCCATTAATTAAAAAAAAACAGAAGAAGTAAATGAGGTAGCCTCGACTGCTTCCCTGACAGAGAATTCCACAGATTCACTGCTCCTTGGAAAAACAGTTCCTTCTCATCCCAAACACTAGAGGACTCACTTTAAGGTTAGAAGGGGTATGTTGAAAGGCGAAATGAGGGGCAATTTTTCCATGCTACAAGTATATTGCTCCATGACTCTATGACCTTAAGACTATAAGACATAGGAGCAGAATTAGGCCATTCGGCTCATCAGGTCTGCTCCACAATTCTATCATGGCCAATTTATTACCCTCTCAACCTCATTCTCCTGCCTTCGTCCCATAATCTTGACTCCTTGCTAATCAGGAACCTATCAACCTCTGCTTTAAATATACCCAATAACTTGGTCTCCACAGCTGTTTGTGGCAATGAATTCATTATTGCCACTCTAGCTAAAGAAATTCCTCCTCATGTCTATTCTAAAGGGACGTCCTTCTATACTGAGACTGTACCCTCTGGTCCGAGACTTTTGCACGATAGGAAATATCATCTCCACATTCATTCTATATAGGCCTTTCATTATCCAGCGCATTTCACTGAGATCACCCCATCATTCACTAAACTCCAGGAGGTACAGGCCCACAGCAATCAAATATTCTTTGTGTTCCTGGGATCATGCCTGTGAACCCCATCAGGAGTCCCTGCAATGCCAGCACTTTGTTTCTTAGAAATGGGGCTCAATACTGCTCACAATGCTCTAAATGCTCTGACCAATGCTAAGACCACCTTATGATTTCCTTTCCATAGAGCCTGATTCCAGCAATGTTGCAAATGTTGTGGTCATCACTGATCACTACACTGGATATGCTCAATCCTTTCCCACAAAGGATCAGAGCGCATCCACAGTCATCAAAGTGTTATGCTAAAAATATTTTGTTCATTATGGCCTCCCAAGAAGGATCAGGGAAGGGATTTCGAGAATCAGTTCATACATGAGTTACTGAGCATGTTGGAAAGTTGAGGACCACGCCTTACCATTCTCAGGATGATCCCCAGCCTGAATGGTTCAACCTGACATTGTTAGACATGTTTAGAGCCCTGGATACCAGCATGAAGAACAAGTGCTGCCAGCATATTGCTCATTTGGTACATTGCTACAAGTGAATGAAGCTACTGGATACTCGCCATACTATTTGATGTGTGGGCACGAAGCAAGATTGCTCGTGGATCTCCATTTTGGGACTGGCAATGAAAGCTTGCCACAAAAGACCTATCTTAAGTACGTGTCTGACATGAGGAACGAACTGCAAAGGGCTTATGAGCTAACAGTGGTCTCTACTACCATGAAAAATCAAGGAAACACGAGGAGATAATATCAAAGGATTAGGTTCTCTCAACTGATACCTGGAGACAGTTTATTAAGAAATTTGGGGCTACCAGGGAAGCATAAGTTGGCTGACTACTGGGTGTTTATGCCTTATATAGTGGAGAGTCAGAAGATGAGAATGGCCCAATTAAAATTTTCCATTGGAATCACCTTTTACCTCTAGGGCAGGAGGTCTGTGTTGACCCAGAACCTAACCTGGACCCTACAGCTCTTAGGAGAACACTGCGCAGAAGGAGAACTGAAAGGCAATCAGCTTAAAGACCTGAAAAAGACCCAACCACTGAATACTGTACAGAGGCTGAGGAAATACGTTACCTTATGCAAACTCCACAACAATTTATGATGAGAAGCTGGACAGAGAGGATTTGTGATGGATACTGGTGGGATTTGTGGTGTTTTGGCGGGAGGTGGAGAGAAGAGAAAATCAGGAGAGACAGCCATAGGTTTCAATCTGACGGGAAGATGTCATCCGGAGGAGTCCAAGATGGGAAGTTTTACCGGTGATCGGTGATGAGAAGTCAGTGCTGTGAGTAAGGACCACATCCAGCTTTTGGAAGGTATGAGCTCCAAATTGTGCACATTTAGAATGGTTTAGTTATAATGTGCCCTTCTATTTTGTTTTTCTTTTCTTTTGTCTCTCTTAATAATTGTTTGATTAAGCTGAAATTAGTAACTGCGTTTTCTTTATAACTGTATGCAGTGTATGATCTGTTATTTTTTGCCAACAGATAATTGCATATTGGCAGTATTTACATGGCATTCACTCAAATCGGGGTACCGTTCGTTGAAACACCCCAACATCCTGGTTTGGAGAGACCCAAATATACTGACTATGGATCTACATTGTCTGAGTAAGGTGGCTTTCTCACTGATGAGTCTAGTGGTGATTAGCAGAGCCAAGTTACTATACAAGCCTGTTCAGGGGGCTTTACCTACAAAGCCTCAATGTTACATCCTTGCTTTTATATTCTAGTCCTCTTGAAATGAATGCTAACATCACATTTGCCTACATTACCACAGACTCAACTTGTAAATTAACCTTTAGGGAATTCTATATGAGGACTCCCTTTGCACCTCTGATTTCTGAATTTGCTCCCCGCTTAGATTATAGCATACGCCTTTATTCCTTCTGTTCTTTTTAGTGCATGACCATGATCCATCATGAATAAAACAGCAGAGTTAACTTAAGAATTTACAGTACTATGGCAAAGCAGCTGGGCACCGTGTTAGCAGCTGGCTAATATGTTAGTACTACTTTGCACAGAAGATGGCATTGTGGTATTACTGAACCGGCAGAAATGTCAAAAGAAATCTGTAAGATAATTACTTGGCCCTTGTCCAGAATACGTTGTTGGTTTACTTCTCCAGTTACTGAAGTCAGCTCATCTGTAAATTGTTAAAAAGGTGATCCTACCTTTTCTTCCCCCACTTTTAATTTTTTTATGATCTCCTCAAGACTTTGATATATCGTAAAAAGAAATCAATTCTTAACTTGTGTACAAGGAATCTGACAGTTCAGACTTGTTATGTTTCTATGTCAAGCTGGTTAATTTGGCATTGCACACAGTTCAATGCCCAACAAGGAAATCTTTTGTCTCTGATGCCATATTGCCATTCATTATTTTTTCTGTCCCGGAAAAATGAGGTAATATTGTTCATGGGTTCATGAACCATTCACAAATCTGATGCTATTATTCCTGAATCATTTTGTATGTCTTCAGGCTCATGTACAAAAACATATGGTATGCATGTATGTACACTATATGGTAACATATATGCACTTTGATAATAAACATACTTTGAACTTTGTCCCTCCCTCCATGATGGTAGTAATAAGAAGAGGGCATGTTTTGGATGGAAAAATGAGGTGGTATTTACTGTTCCTGGGTATTGTTCATAGTCTTCTCCGAGGATTGTTATCTTGTCGTGGTAGAGAGGTTTGTGAGTTCTTCACATCCTGAGAGAGATGCCTTCTGGAGCTTAGCTCCAGGTATGTTCACCCACTGCAGTAAGGTCAAGAGGGAGATTCTAGACAAAGAGTGATCTAACCAAGAACTCAATGGTGGAGTTGGCAGAAAATGATGGCATATCACAACAGGAGTGAAGGGTCCTCAGTTGTCTTGAATTCCATGTCACTGGACCCTGACTATGATCTGTCAAGGGCCGTGTGGTACACACAAAATGCTGAAGGAAGTCAGCTGGCCAGGTATCATTTATGGAACAGTGTGCAGTTGACGTTTGAGGCTGAGACACTTCTGCAACACTCACTTCCAATTAGCTTGCAGGGGGGCTGCTTGTTTACTAACTGCCTTCCCATGTTAAACAGTGTCACACACAGGCATTCTCCATTTAGGGAATCTACCCAAGACAACCCCTGAGGAGAACATCTTACTTGAATCAAGTGATGAACAAATTACTGTTCATAGTAATAAGAAGAGGGCATGTCATAGTATGCTATACTTATAGAGGACATGTCATCATATTATTCATAGTAATAAGAAAGGCGCACATTCCAAATGGAAAAATTAGGTAGTATCAGAGGGGAAGAAACTGCTCCTGTATCATTGAGTGTGTGTCTTCAGTCTTCTATACCTTCCCCTTGAGATAGTAATAAGAAGGAGGCATTCCTGGATAATGGGGGTCCTTAATGATGGATGCTACCTGCTTGAGGATGTCTTCAATGGGTGTCTTCAGTTAAAAAGTGTGCATGTTAAATACAATAAAAGGTACAGCAAAAACAGCTGAATGGTGCAATGTATTGTCATCAGACACTACTTCTGCCAGAATATATGATAGGTCAGTTTTTTACAAAGAAAAAACATAGAAATTTTCCTTTAATACTCAATGATAAACAAATTAGATTAGTTTTATTAGAGCTTTATCTAACTTATTAGATTAGATGAGCTAAGAATGAGCAAACAGAAAGGGATGAGAAACTGCTGCATTCTGGTTTCAACAATATGCCTGGCTTGGTGTTTCAAAACAATGGGATGACTCTGTTCTGTGCAGACAGGACCTCCTGTCAGGGAAATCTAAAGGAGTTGGAATCTGTGTGTACATTAACAAAGGTTGGTGCACCAACTCATCTGTAGTTAATAGTGACTGTTCTGGTGCAATTGAGCATCTTATAGTTAAATCCGGCCATATTATTAAATGCTGACCATATTATTTAATGTCAACCACATTATTTAATGTCAACTTGGTGTTTGCACAGGGAGAACTTTATAGTATCATCAGCTTTCTTCAAACAAAGCATTCAGATGTTCTCTTCATAATTGCAAGAAACTTATATCATGTTAACCTGCATTACATTTTACCCAAATTATGGCAGCACGTCACTATGGCCACTAGGGGAACAAACACTGTTCATGCTAGTACAAACAGGCATGGTGCTCCCAAAGCTATCTCACGCCTTCATCTTGGCCTCTCTAACCACATCTCCATAATGTTTCTCTCACCCTGCTGACCATTGCTTAAAATAGAAAAAACAGTCAAGAGGACCATCACTGTAGGGCCTTATGTCAGAATGCTGTTTCTAGATTTTAGTTCAGAATTCAACACGATTGTCCCACAGACCTTGGTGAGCAAACTCCTACTCCTCAGCTTAAATACACCACTGTGCAACTGGGTGTTGGACTTCCTAACCAACAGATCTCAGATTGTCAGGATGCACAATTACTCCTCCCTCTCCATCTTCCTCAACACAGAAGCCCTCTAGGGCTGAGTGCTGAGTGTTGATCCCATTAATGTACACTCTACTCATACGTTTCTGCACGGCCAAACACCCGAGCAATCACATTGTCAGTTTTGCTAGTGACACGTCAGTGGTGGAGCTCATCACTAACAACAGAGAGGAGGTGGAAGAGCTCGAGGATTGGTGCCAGGCAAATAACTTTTTCTTTAATGTCAAAAAGACAAAGGAGATAGTTATTGAATTTGGGATAACTCCAACCACTCACGCCCCCTTTAAATCTGTGGCACAGAAGTGGAGGCTGCAAACAATTTTAAACCCCTGGGAGTGCAACCCTCGTGGTCTAGAATACATCCTACACCGTCAGGAAAGCTCACCAATGACTCTACAGTCTGAGGAGGCTGAAGGGAGCAACACTTTGCACTTTATGTCATTTTGCAGATGCGCAGTGGAGTACATCCTATTAAGCTACATGGTATGGAGACGGCACTGAAGCAGACAGGAAGTCTGCTCTGCAATGGGTAGTCAAAACTACCCAACACATCATGAAGGATCCCACCCATACTGCTAATAGACTGTTTTTCCCATTCAAGTTAGGGAGGAAGATACATAACATCCATGCCAGGACCAGCAGACTTGAAAACAGTTACTTTCCCCAAGCAGTAAGGCTGATCAACACCTCCACCCACTAACTCCAACACTACTGTATTTAATTTCCTGTCAGTCATGTTATATATAACCTAATGTCACTTTATGGACATACAATCAATTTATAGAAGCTACCTTATGTATTTTTAAAATTATTATTGAGTTCTTTATCTTTCATGTTTCTTATTGGATCTGGAGTAACAATTATACGTTCTCCTTTATACTTGTGTACAGCAAATGGCATGAAATGGTCTTGAATCTTTATTTGTCACATCAAATCAGTGAGGATTGTGCTGGGTAGCCATCCTTCTGGCACCAATATAACATGCCTGAACCTCACTAACACTAATCCATGCATCTTTGGAACGTGGGAGGGAACCAGAGCACCTGGAGGAAATGGGTAGGACTCAAATCCAGTCTTTGGTGCACTGCACAGTGTTGAATTAACTGCTATGCTATCATGCTGCCAGGCTTCTTTACTAGAGACAGTCTTTGGTAACAAACTGGCAAGTTGTACCACTGCCAATTGTTCATCCTCCTGGTTCAGATTTACCAACTCTAGAGTGTAATCTGTTCTCCTGGCCCAGCTCTGAACAACAACCAGCTAGAGGCAGACACACAACTGCACATCTCAGGACTAGAGCAAGGGTGCTATGTCTGAATGGAAGAAAGCTTTTGTGGTAAACTTGCTGATAGACCCGACTTTCACAAATATACTACGGGTCACTGAACTTAAAAGTATAGCTTTTTTTCAGTTTGTGCACCACCAGCTTACCTGAAAAATCATGTTTTACTGAAAGAGATGTGCTGTGGAAATGCTGATATTCACTTTATGAGTAAATGTTCCTACTAATCCTTTTGTCTTTTTACATGAGTGTACCTCGACCATAAGACCACAGGAAATAGGAGCAGAATTAAACCATTCAGGCCATCGAGTCTGTTCCACCATTTAGTCGTGGCTGATTTATTAATCCCTTTCAGCTCCATTCTCCAGCCTTCTCCCTGTAACCATTAACACCATGACTAATTAGAAACGTATTAACCTCCACTAAAAGTTGATGATTCTGAAAGAGGCTGGGTCTGGACACTGAAACATTTGTTGTGTTGTTAGGTTTCAGACAGCATGCAAGTGACATCATGGGTGAGCTTCCAACTCTAACCAAGCACAGGGATCTGTGATGCTGACTTCTCAATCTACTGAACTGGCTGAGCCCATAAACACAATACTATGAGACATAAGAGCAGAACAGGCTATTCAGCCCATTGAGTCATCTTCACCATTCAATCAAGGCTAAATTTTTTCATCCCACCTTCTTCTCAAAACCTTTATCCCCATTGTCAAACAAGAATCAAGGCATGGTATTAATTCTGCTCCTTATGTCTTATGGCCTTAGGGAATGGGGTTGAGAGGGATGATAAATTAGCCATGATGGAACAGCAGAGAAGACTCGAAGGGCCAAATGGACTAACCTTGCTCCTATGTCTTAATGTCTTATGGTAGAGTTGCAGTTAGTGTAATGCTATTTTACAGCGCCAGTGACCTGGGTTCAATTCCATTGCAGTCTGGGTAAGGAATTTGTACATTCTCCCTTTGAGAATGTAGGTTGCCTCTGGTTGCTCCAGTTCCCTCACACATTCCGAAGACATACAGATTAGTTGGTTAATTGATCACATGGATGTAATTGGGTGGCTCAGGTTTGTTGGGCCTGAAGAGCCTGATTTAATGCTGTATCTGAACAAATAAAAAAAATCCCCACTTTAATAGACCTAATGACTTGGTCTCCATCATTGGATTTTTCAATAAGTTTCACAGATTCAACACTCTCTAACTGAAAAAAAATCCTCCTTGTCTCTCTTCTAAAGGGCTGCCCCTCATTTCTGAGGCAGTGCCCTTTGGTCTTGGCTCAGAAGTCAAAACAAAAAAATCAGCATTTCCGAGACTGATAAATATTTTCTTCCATTGAGTGTATATAATTTCTTATTCAACCCCATTTTATGATGTTTATATCTTTTTTCTGTGTGTGTGTTTGTCAAAAGAATTCATTCCACTTTGAACAGTGGCAATATCTATTTATGGAACTCCTACAGTGTGACGAAAGCACCCCTGAAAGAGGCAATGAAAGTAGAGAGCATTATAAGTAGAGCATACTGTACGCTTGCCTTCATTGTTTGAGGTATTGAGTTCAAAGGTTGGGAAGTCCTGTTGCAGCTGGTTTGGCAAAATTTGGAGTAATATGTTCAGTTCTGGTTGCTGCATTACGGAATGGATGTGCAGGTTTTGGGAAAGAGCTCCACTGTCCAAAGTGGAGCAGTTATTACCCCTCAACTATCAGGCTCCTGAACCAGAGGGGATAACTTCACTCATCCGAACACTGAACTGTTCACACAACTTTCAAAGACTCTTCATCTCATGTTCTTGATATTTATTGCTTATTTATTTACAATGATTAAATCAATAAATAGCAATTTATTTGTTATTTTTCCTTAAGGGTGCTACAGCTGGGGCTGGTAGTGGAGATAAACTCACACTACCTGTTAAATGCTCCTGATGGTGTGATCTCAAATAGCTTCTGACAATGAAGTCCAGCTCCAGACCTTCACGTATTGCTTAGCTACTAAGCCGATGAAACCATTTCTGCTGACAGAAGAAGGGACAAAGGTGGATTACTGACACCTTAAAAGTATTCGCTTCAGGCGGATGGTGCTTATCAGTTGCCATTGGCAGCTCATCTAGGAGAAGGAAAAGTCTGATTTCCAACTTCCGCTGCCTTGTGGCTATACACACTCATGGGGAAGGCTTCAGGAGTAAACACCGAGGAAAAATCCAGATCTGGAGTCCCTAAGGCAGTCCTACATCGAGTTCAATGCTGACTGGCTACTCTTGCAAAGCCAATGGTGCCAAACTGTATTTGTCTCTCCTTGTCCATTGGATTCATCAGCTGCACATAGAGGGCGAGCCTGCCACATGGGCAACAGCTTGCTCTCCGTATCATAATGCGTATCACATAGACAGCTAAGATGCAACATCCATGGTCGACCCTGAGCATCGCAGGGCCTCATTTGTTATTAATATTTTTCTTTTTTTATATTTGCACAGTTTGTTGTCTTTTGCACATTGGTTGTTTGTCTGTCTTGTTTGCAGTATTTCATTGATTCCATTATGTGTCCTTGTATTTAGACTATAAGACATAGGAATAGAATTAGTCCAATTGGCCCATCGAGTCTGCTCTGCCATTCAATCGTGGCTGATCCTTTTTTTCCCTCCTCAACCCTATTCCTCAGCCTTCTCCCTGTAACCTTTGATGCCGCGTCCAATCAAGACCTATCAAACTCTGTCTTAAGTATGCCCAATGACCTGGCCTCACAGCTGTATTTGGTTATGAATCCCACAAATTCACCAGTCTCTGGCTAAAGAAATTTCTTCGAATCTCTGTTTTAAATCCCTCTGAAACTCTTTATCCTGAGGCTGTGCCCTCTTGTCCTAGACTCCCCTATCATGGGAAACATTCTTTTAACGTCAAATCTGTCTAGGCCTTTCAACATTTGACAGGTTTCAATGAGATCCCCCACCCCCCCATCCTAAATTCCAGCGAGTACCCACCCAGACCCATAAAATGTTCCTCATATAATAACCCTTTCATCCCTGGAATCATCCTTGTGAACCTCCTCTGAGCTCTTTCCAGCACACCTTTTCTTAGATAAGGAGCCCAAAACTGTTCACAATACTCAAGGTGAGGCCTCACCAGTGTCTTATAAAGCCTTAGCATCACTTCCCTACTCTTGCATTCAAGCCCTCTTGAAATGAATATTAACATTGCATTTGCCTTCCTCACTACTGACTCAGCCTACAAGTTAACTTTTAGGGTGTTCTGCACAAGGACTCCCAAGTCCCTTTGCATTTCAGATTTTTGGATTTTCTCCCCCTTTAGAAAATAGTCTGCACATTTATTTCTACTACCAATGTGCATGACCATGCACTTTCCAACATTGTATTTCATTTGCCACTTTTTTGTCATTCTTCTAATCTGTCTAAATCCTTCTGCAGCCTATCTGTTTCCTCAACCATACCTACCCCCCCATCAAACTTCATTTCATCTGCAAACTTGGCATCTAAATCATTGATTATACAGCATAAAAAGAAGCGGTCTCAATACCAACCTCTGCAGAACACCACTAGTCACTGGCAGCCTACCAGACAAGGATCCTTTTATTCCCACTCACTGCTACTTATGAATCAGCCAATGCTCTACCATGCCAGTAACTTTCCTGTGATACCATGGGTTCTTAACTTGGTAAGCAGCCTCATGTGTGGCACCTAGTCAAAAGCTTTCTGAAAGTCGAAAATATACAGCATCCTCTGCATCCCCTTTATCTATCTCCTCAATGAATCCCAACAGCTTTGTCAGACAAGATTTTCCCCTCAAGGAAACCATACTGACTTTGTCCTATCTTGTTCTGCATTAGCAAGTCCTCCATAACCTCATCCTTAACAATTGACTCCAATATCTTCTCAACCATTGAGGTCAGGCCATTACTTTTTTTTTTTCCATTACTTGTCCATTTCCCTCCAAAGATGCTGCCTGACCCTCTGAATTCCTCCATATTTCAGAATCTGCATTCTTCCACGTCTCACACGAAGCTATGTCTCATCTCGAGTGATGCAGGATCAATTCTGACTTCAGGTGCTCTATGTGTGTAGTTTTCAGGCTCTCCCCATGACCATGAGGGTTTCCTCCATGTGCTCCAGTTTTCTTCCACATTCCTGAGATGTGCTGTTGGCAATTTAACTGACTGCTGTAAATGGCACAGTGTGTGTCCTTGGGTATCCGGAAATGAGAGAGTTGATGGGCAAAGGCTATAGGGAAACAAGTCAGGGAATGGGATTGATGAGACTGCTCTGAATGCTGGTATTGACCTGATGGGCTGAATGGCCTCATTCTGTGTCTAACGTGGGTATACAGCGCTTAATTATAATGCTTTTTCAAATCCCATTGACTGTGTTAAACTCTGACTGAAAGACTAATATCCTCCTTAGAAAAACTTGATGCACCAGAACCATGTGAAGTTAGCATTCATTTCAAGAGGACTAGAATATAATAGAAAAGATGTAGTTCTGAAACTTTATAAGGCATTGGTAAGATGCACTTGGTATATTGTGGACAGTTTTGATCCCTTTTTCTATGAAAGGATGTACTAGACAAGGAGAGGGTCCAGAGGAGGTTCACGAGATTGATCCCGGGAATGAAAGGGTGAACATGTGAGGAGAGTTTGATGGCCCTGAGCCTGTACTTGCTGGAGTTTAGAAGAATAAGGGGGGAGTCTCATTGAAACCTATTGAATATTGAAAGGTCTAGATAGAGTAGATGTAAAGAGGATGTTTCCTGTGGTGGGGGAGTCTAGATCAGAGGGTACAGATTCAGAAAAGAAGAACATTGCTTTTGAAATGAGATGAGGAGGAATTTCTTCAGCTGGAGGGTGGTGAATCTGTGAAATTCATTACTACAGACAGCTGTGGAGGCCAAGTCATTGGATATATTTAAAGTGGAGATAGATAGGTTCTTGATTAGTAAGGGCATCAAAGATTACAGGAAGAAGGCAAGAGAATGGAGCTGAGAGGGATAATATATCAGTCATGATAGAATGACGAAGATATTAGATGGGCAGAATGGCCCAATTCTACTCATATAGCTGGCCATAAACAAAATGATATAAAATGAAAGAATAAAAATATAAAATCACTGGTAAAATCATTGAGGCAAAATGAACTATGTGACAAATTTTATTCTATGGCATTACTGTTGCTGTCTGACTTACGGGAAATGGTAACACTGATTAGATTATATACTTCAGAAAGGGGAGAATATTTTAAAAAATGATACAGGTCAGAGCATGATCCACATGAAAACACTAGAATTTTCAATATAAATGATTAGAATTCTGAATTTTGACATAGTGCGATGTTGCAATCCCTAATATAATGTAAGCTTGTTTCTTGTGCCTGCAATTGTTTATTTGAAATAGCATTTTCATTGATTTATCAAATGACAGGCAGGGGAAATATGACTGAGTACTTGATATTTTTTTAAACTAATTACTGCCTGGAATATATGATATTGTGGAAAACATTATGTAGGCATCACGGTTGCAAGGTCGATGGTTTAAAGATAGCATTTTAAAATCAGAATCTTTATTCTGTTGAAGGTTCCGTGGATAAAGATGAAAAAGATTAGCTTTATTTCTTTTGCACAATATCTTGGGCTGAAGAGCCACTACCATGTGGTATGTTTGAAGGATTTACTTCCTAAATGAGAAGATTTACCAGGATGCTGCTTGGACTTGGGAGCCTGAGTTACGAGGAGAGGTTGTGCAGATTGGGATTTTATTCCCCTGAGCGGTAACCTGATAAAGGTATGTAAAATCATGAAGGGCATAGACAGGGGGAAAGCCCTTTCCCAGGAAGAAGCAGCTAAAAACAAAAGGGCGCAGGCTTAAGATCAGAGGTGACAAATTTAAAGGGATTAGCTTTATTTGTCATGTTTATTGAAATATTGAAACATACAACCAACGAAGTGTGAGGGTGAGCTCTGGGCAACCCTCAGCCATTGTCACACATTCCAGTGCCAACATAGCATCGTGATAACTCACTATTCCTAACCCGTACGTCTTTGTAATGTAGGAGGAAGCTGGAGACCCAGAGGAAACCTCCGCAGCAGGTGCTGAACCCCAATCGCTGATCGCTGGTGCTGTAAAGATTTACACTACCAAGGGATGATCCAGTAAAACAGCAGCATTTTATTTTAAACCTGGCAGGCATTAATGATCATTAACACTGGATAGTGAATTTCATTATTCAGGATTGCTTATTGTCATTCTTTAGTACTCTGATGTAATGGAGAATGAGACCATTGTTACTCTGGATCTGATGCAGCATGAAAAACACAATAAGCGTAAATAATACAACACAAAATAACAAAAACACAATAAATATAAACATAAAAGCATTCTTATATAAAATATATAAGAATCCTATAAGATTATGAGAGGCATAGATAGAGTAGAGAGACAATATCTTTTTCCAGGGTTGAAGAGATTAATATCATAGGGTATGCATTTAAGGTGAGAGGGGCAAAGTTCAAGGTAGATGTGAGGGGCAAGTTTTTCACACAGTGAGTGGAGGGTGCCTGGAATACACTGCCTGGGAGGTGGCAGAAGCAGATACTACAGAAACGTTTAAGAGACATTTAGTAGACACATGAATGTGAGGAAAATGGATGGATGTGAACATTGTGTAGGCGGAAGAGACTAGTTTAGTTGGCCATTTAATTATTAATTGGCCAAAAGGCTTGTTCTGGTGCTATACTACTCTATTTTCTATGCTCATTTCAGTAAAACACAATGCCCAAATGTAGTAAACTACATATACCTGTCTAGACACGCCTCCTGCTGACTGCTCCTGTGGCTCCTCCCACAGACCCCGGTATAAAGGCGATTGAGGCCTGAGCCCGGCTCTCAGTCTCCAGGATGTATTATGGTGGTCAACCACTGCTTGTTCCTTCTTCCAGTCAATAAAAGCCGATATCTCGCCTTTATGTCTCATGTTATTGATGGTGCATCACCAAATAACTGTTATATGCATAGACTGTTTGTATGTACAATTGTTTGTACATGAAGTGATTCTAGGTGATATGTGTGTAGTGGTGGGGGAGGGGGGTTCATGGTTGGAGGTGTTGATCAACCTAACAGTTTGGGTGAAGTAACTATTTTCAAGTCTATTGGTCCTGGTGTGGATCTTCCCTGATGGGAGGGGGACAGACTTATTGCCAGTAATTTACATATGCAATAGTACCAAATTAGCAAATGCTCTTCTAACACAGATTCTAGCAACTCTCATTTGATCAAATATATGGAATTTTTTAAATAACTTCATCTCAAATTTAAATTGAATACCTTAGTAACATGTATTATTTTAAAAGATAAAATATATTTCAAATATGTGGAATGCATCTGATTATTTATCATGGAGGAAGTCTAATGTAATTTGGTTTAATATAGTGATATTGTCATTAAATATTTAGCTAACTATGTTTTCAATAAAGTTGAAATTCTCTATGAGATATAATGTTACTGTTGACAGCAAGGTTACCAATAGTTTGCGTTCTATGGAATCGTGGAACATAGAACATTACAGAACAGTACAGGGCCTTTGGCTCACAATGTTCTGTTGACCTTTTAACTACTCCAAGATCAATCTAACCCTTCCCTTCCACAGAACCCTCCATTTTTCTATCATCAATGTGCCTATCTAAGAATATCTTAAATGTCCCTTATGTATCTGCCTTTACCACTACCCCTGGCAGGGCATTCCATGCATCTACCACTCTGTGTAAAATAAGAACATTATACTTTATTCCAGTCACCTTAAAGTTATGCCCTCTTTTATTTGCCATTTCCATCCTGGGGAAAAATCTCTGGCTGTCCACTCTACCAAAGCCTATCATCACCTTGTTTACCTCTACCGAGTCACTTCTATCAAAGTTAAAGTGCTGACACAATTTCGTGGGCTGAAGGGCCTGTACTGTGCTGGAATGTTTTGCTAATCTAAGGATTTATTTCCAGAATGAAAAGGATTATCATGATGCTGCTTCGACTTGAGTTACAAGGAGAGATTGTGTAAATTGGGATGTTATTCCCACAATAGAGAATATAAGATCATAAGGGACATAGACAAGGTGAACATTCAATCTTTTTCGCAAGGAGAGGGTGTTAAAAAGTTGAAGGTTTAGGTTTAAGATCAGAGGTGAGAAGTGTAAAGAGATTAGATTAAGCCAGTTACATGGAGACATAGCATCAACTGTCCAAGAAAGTGCAAGTGCCATCATGCTAATAGTACTATGATAGCATGTCCCCAATTTGAAAATCCTAAAACAAACATCTTTGGAATGTGGAGGAAGCTGGAGTACTTGGAGGAAACAAACTCCTTACTGACAGTGGCAGGAATCGAACCCCAATCACTGATCACTTGTGCTGAAAAGAATTGTGCTAACCATTGTGCTACTGTGCCACCCTATTTAAAAAGGGCCTTGTGGGTCGTTTCTTCACGCAAAGGGAGGTGTGTACAGTATTTGGAATGAGCTGCCAGAAACAGTGGTAGAGGTTGGCACATTAGTAATAACTAAATTCCATCTGGATAGGTACATGGATAGAAGGGGTTTAGAAGGCTATGGCCAAATGAAGGGAGATAGGGCTAGGTTGCTGGTCAAAGTGAATGAGTTGGGCCAAAGGGCTTGTTTCCATGCCTTTGGACTCTAGAACATGGTCAATGAGGGATCATTTTATTCAAGATTCAAGATTGTTTAATGTCATTTCCTGTACACAAATATAAAGGAGAATGAAGTATTTATTACTCCGGATCTGTTTCATCCCAAAAAAGCACAATGCAATAAAGAATACAATAATTTGAAAAAAGGATAAGGGATAAATGGGATGGGATGGATTTCATAGTTAATACAGAACAGTGGAGAATATAAGGGTAACATGTGTAATACATAATATCAGTCTGTGTATACTGTGTCAAAGAGTGCGTTAGTTTACATAATTCATCAAAGTTACAATAAATTTAACATGCATTGGGATTACCTAATGTAATCTTAACCTACGAAAAATAGTTGGGTTCAGCCCATGAGGAAGGAACAAAAGTGCATTCATTTATAAATTATCTAAAAGATGCCTGAGAAGATGTTTAGCTTGCTTCTCTTCAAAGATAAGAGAATTGAACATAAGAGTTGGAATATCATGCTACAGCTGTATAAGACATTGGTCAGGTTATACTTAGAACATTTCTGGAATTGGAAATGGAATTGGTTTATTATTGTCACTTGCACAGAGATACAGCGGAAAGCTAGCCTTGCATACAGTTCTTTCAGATAAATCATTACACAGTTGAACAAGGTAAAGCAATAACATTATGTAGAATAAAGTGTGAACATAGAACATACACTTAGTGGCCAGTTTACATCAGTACACCAGCTTGTTAATATAAGTATCTAATCAGCCAATCATGTGTCAGCAACTCAATACATAAAAATATGCAGACTTGATCAAAAAGTTCAGTTATTGTTCAGACCAAACATCAGAATGGAGAAGGAATGTGACCTAAGTAAATTTGACTGTGGAACAAATGTTGGTGCTAGATGGGGTTGTTTGAGTATCCCCGAAACTGCTGATCTCCTGGGATTTTCACACACAGCAGTCTCTAGAGTTTACAGAGAATGGCATAAAAACAGCTTGTTAATGAGAGATGTTAGAAGGGAATGGCCAGGAAGGCAACAGTAATTCAAATAACCATGTGTTACAACAGTGCTGTGCAGAAGAGCATCACTGAATGCACAACACATTGAACCTTGAAGTGGATGGACAACAGCAGCAAAATCAGTTTCCACTATTGTACCTAATAAAGTGTCCACTGAGTGTGGAACTTACAACTTAGGAAGTAAATAGCACAGAGAACATACAGCACAAGTGAACAATAAGGTGCAAGATCATTACAGATAAGTTGTGAGGCTAGGAGTGAGCAGATTTGGTTGCCACTCCATTGACAGAATATGATCGCGCACAGAGAGTGCAGAAGAACCCCCTCGAAAATCAGTGATTTGGATGATGGACTTGATGGCTTTGTTGCAAAGTTTGCAGATGATAGGAAAATAAGTGGAGGGGCAGGTAGTTTTGATGAAATAGAGAAGCTACAGAAGGATTTAGACAGATTAAAAGAACAAGCGAAGAGTGACAGATGAAGTATAGTGTCAGGAAGTGTATGGTCATGCATTTTGGTGGAAGCAATGAAAGGGCTGACTATTTTCTAAATGGAGAGAAAATACAAAAGATCTGAGGTGCAAAGGGATTTGGGTGTCCTTGTGCCGGATTCCTTAAAGGTTAATTTGTAGGTTGAGTCTGTGGTGAGGAAGACAAATGCACTGTTAATGTTCATTTTAAGAGGACTAGAATGTAAAAGCAAAGATGTAATATTGAGACTTTATAAAGAACTGGTGTGAGCTCACTTGGAGTATTGTGAGCAGTTTTGGGCTCCTTTACTTAGAAAAGATGTGCTGAAACTGGAGAGGGTTGTCATATAAAAAGCATTTGATGGCTTTGGGCCTGTATTCACTGGAGTTCAGAAGAATGAGAGGTGACCTCATTGAAGCCTATTGAATGGCGAAAGGCTTTGATAAAGTGGGTATGTAGAGGAATGCTTCCTATGGTGGGAGAGTCTAAGACAAGAGGATACAGCCCTGGGATAGAGGGGCATCCTTCTAGAACAAACATGAGGAGGAATTTCTTTAGCCAAAGAATCGTGAATCTGTGGAATTAATTGTCACAGGCAGCTTTGGTGGCCAAATCTTTACACATAGTTAAGGCAGATGTTGATAGGTTCTTGATTGGTCAGGGCATGAAGGGATACAGGGGGAAGTCAGGGGTTAGGGGTTGAGAGGAAAATGGATTAGCTAAGATGAAGTGGCGCAGCGGACTTGATGGGCTAAGTGGCCTAATTCTGTTCGTATATCTTATGGTCTTATATCTTATGTTGCCTGGAATGGAGGGCTTTAGTTATAAAGAGAAATTAATCTACCCAATGTTCCCTTCAACATCAGGTCCAGGTATCTGAATGTGCTAGTGACCTGGTTTGGAGAACTGAGGTGTATAACAAGAGCTGGCTAGAGTGGATGGGAAGATAAAAACAAAAGTTGGGTCTGTGGAAATGGCATATTCCATGCATAACTGGGAAGAACTTAGTCATCAGGTGTGATATGCTCTCAGGGCTGATGGACTCGACACAGTCGTGGCTTGTTTCCTGCTCCTCTACGTCAGTAATCAGCCAGGACATCTTTCAGTTTATCTGGTTGTCGACACTGCAGTGAGTCCATCTGGTCACATTGCACAGATCCCCTGAGAATAGGAGCAAACATATACCCAACATTGCTCTTATCCTAATGACCAGCTTCATGTTTGGCTGTATCAGATGGTGTGTGGAGTCAAAGCATGTGGGCATTGAGTGTTACCATGTGCCGAGGTTCTACCTGTTCCTGGTGTTGTGAAGAACGGGCCTGGCCCCATCAGCGAGCAATGCCCCAGTCAACAGGACATTGCCACACCACCTGCCCTGTGTGGAAGAGTTCTTCCAAGTAAACAACTTTAAACACAGGCCAATCAGGCAGTGGTCAGTGCAGAATCTAATGCAGACATGGTAGGACAGGGATTCAATATTTACGGTGAGGTGGATCCCAGAGCAAATGGTCCAAACCATCTGTCAAAATGCCTCATTGCCAGATCTGACCAACAAGCACTAAAACAGTGGTCATTAGTTGATGACTGGCTGGTGCTGGGAGGGGGCATGTCATCCCTAATGTATGCTGCCATTGGGATGGCGTGGGTTGGTCACTGAGCTCTTTGCAGTCTGTGAGTTTGCTAAGAGGATGTGGAGAATGATGCAAGGGTCTGTGTTCTGGTTCATCTCCAGCAGCTGCATGATAGAGGACTCTCTGACCTATGGGCAGCTTCCAGAGAGACACACACATAAACACAGAGGGACATCAAGTGCTTCTGGAAGATCAACAACTCGGTGAAAGGTGCCCTTTAGTCTGTCTGCAACTTATTGGTGTACCAGCACATCAAGATGTCCATCTGGAACGCTGCTGACTAGCACATTCCAGGCTGCAGGAGCACATGCTGATGAACACACTAATGCTTGGTCCAGCTAATGTAAAGGTTCTGTGGGGAATGGCATGGTCTAACCTCCTGGGGAACAACATCCATCTTTCAGTCCAGATGAAGGATCTTGACTCAAATCTTTGACTGTCCTTTCCCCTCCACTAATGTTGGCTGACCTGCTGAGTCCCTCCTGCAGCTTCATCATCTTTATTGCAAGAGGAATCTGAGAATAGCGGCCAACACTTTGTTTGAAACATAGATGGTCTAGTCTTTTGCCTTAAGACCCTTATATATATTTATATACAGAAAATATAAAGAACAAAGTCATCTTAGTTGCTATCTTTGAAAACAATCTGAAGGGGTATAGGTTGGGACAATCATTAGTATTGTAGTCTATTGATTATTTATTAGCGATGATCAGGCTTAATTCAGTAATTCATTTGTTTTCAATCAAGTTGTCAGGCTAATTGAATGCCCTTTTGGCTGGTTAAAAGTATAGCTGCAATACATTATTTATTAAGTGTTCTTCAAATGAAATTAAGCTCCTTAAATTGGAATTTTGGGAGGATGTTTTTCTTTATGCAGCTTTTGTCATTGCTAAGAAATGTTGGGAGATTGTTAAGAAATGCTTGTTCTTTGCAAGAGATTTCTCTGCTGTTTTACTGAAACCTTCTGCCCATGGGTAGGTCGAAGCCTGAAAGTCAAACCCATGATTGTCGAGTTCTGGGGTTCTGAGGCCTAAAGGTCTAATTCATGACTGGTGAGTCCTGGGATCAATAAATGGAGTTCTGTAAAATCCGGAGGGCAAAGCTGAAGTTCAAAGTTCAGATGTAGAGAGCCCAAAAGGTAGAAGACCAATGTCTGCACGTCTGGAGGTAGACAGCAAGTCTGAGCCAGAGAGTGGAGGTTGGAGACCCAACGTCTACAGGTCTGGGAATCTGGGCCAGAAGGTGGAGGTTGGAGGCTCGATGTCTGAGAGTTTGAGTATCTGGGACCAAGGAATGGAGGCCTTTGTGTGCGAGGGAGTTTGTTTTGTTGCTGTTACTACTTAAGTTGGTGCGTGTCGTGTGTGTTGCTGTTGTGGTGACCATTGTGGGCACACTATGCTGGTGCTGGAATCTGTGACAACACTTGTGGGCTGTTCCCAGCACAACTTTGGGTGTGTTGGTTGTTAATGCAAATGACACACTTCACTGCATGCTTTGAAGTGCACGAGATAAGAAAATCTTTCAGTGCCTCTTGATGACAGGTCATCAGCTTGAGATGTTAATGCTGCTTCTCTCTTCCTTCAGATGCTGCCCGCACTTCCAGCATTTCCTGTTTTAATTCCATGTCAAGCTGTTGCCAGTAAAGAAAACCCTATTTGTTGTTAACCTTCATAAATGAACCATGCAAAATGAGTGTAGGCTTTTAAAGACCAGCTGGGTGTGTACAAGTGTCCAATTATCAGCCTCCAATTAAGCAAGCATTAAGTAATCATTAAAATCTCTTTAACCATCCCTAAGTATCATGTCACAGATATAAAACAAGAAAGGAGAGCTTGGTTATGATTGAGCCCACCAAGGATATAAATAATCTGCAGTTAACTGGTGTTGCTGGCATGCAAAATAATAGTTAAAAATAAAGTGGGAGGAAGTAATTAAAAATGAATTAAACTATCTCCACACTAATGACTACATAATAAAATGGAAAAGGGAGGGGACAAATCTTTCCAAGGAGACATGTTGTTAGGATTACTGAGGTGTATCTTGTAGAAATTCAGCAATTAACCTTTCAATCCTCATGTCTTTGGGATGTAGAAGGAAACCAGAGCACATGGGAGATACCCATGTAATCACAGGGAGACCATAAGACTTAGCAGCAAAATTAGGTTATTCGGCCCATTGAGTCTATTCTGCCATTCAATCATGACTGATTTATCTCTCAACCCATTTTCCTGTCTTCTTCCTGTAACCTTTGATGCCCTTACTAATCAAGAATCAAACTCCATTTTAAATATACTCAATGAATTCCACAGACTCATTACCCTCTGTTTAAAGAAATTCCTCCTCATCTCTGTTCTAAAGGGATGTCTTAGTATTCTGAAAGTACAGTGAATTAGTCAGGTGGAAAGGATGAGCAGTTTCAAGTTCTTGGGCGTCAGCATTTCCAAAGATCTATCCTCAGCCCAACATATTGATGAAATCACAAAGAAGGCACAGCAGTTGCTACATGTCCTTTGGAGATCCCAGAAACTTAAAGCGGCTGACATTCCCCACTACCAATCCTGCAATGTAGATTAGTACTTGTTCGATCCCCTCACCACTCTTCCCATTCCTGGAGTCAACAATCAGCTCTTTGATCTTGCTGACACTGAGTGAGAGGTTGTTGCGGCACCACTCCACCAGTGTCTTGTCTTGCTCTTTTATGTTGACTTATCAGTACCTGTGAATTGTCTTTGGATTTGCAAATGTGATTCGGGTTGCAAATGTTGTTTCCTTGTTCAAGAAGGGGAGTAGAGATAACCCAGGAAATTATAAACCAGTGTGTCTGACTTCAGTGGTAGGCAAGTTACTGGAGAAGGTCCTGAGAGGCAGGATTTATGAGCTTTTGGAGAGACACAATCTGATTAGGGATAGTCAGCATGGCTTTGTCAAGGGCAGATTGTGCCTTACAAGCCTGATTGAATTTTTTCAGGATGTAACAAAACACATTGGTGAAGGTAGAGCAGTGGATGTAGTGTATATGGATTTCAGTAAGACAGTTGATAAGGTTCCTTCAGAAAGTAAGAAGGCATGCAATCCAATGAGACCTTGTTTTGTGGATCCAAAATTGGCTTGCCCACAGAAGGCAAAGGGTGGTTGTAGATGGTTCGTATTCTGCATGGAGGTTGGTGACCAGTGGTGTTCAGTAGGGATCTGTTCTGGGACCCGTCCTCTTTGTGATTTTTTTAAATGACCCGAATGAAGAAGTAGAAGGGTGGGTTAGTAAGTTTGCTGATGACTCAAAGCTTGAGGGTGTTGTGGATAGTCTGGAGGTTTGTCAGAGATCATAGCGGGACATCGATAGGATACAAAACTGGGCTGAGAAGTGGCAGATAGACTTCAACCCAGGTAAGTATGAAGTGGTTCATTCTGGAAGGTCCAATTTGAAGACAGAAAATAATAGTAAGACTCTTGGCATTGTGGAGGATCTGAGAGATCTTGGGGTCTGTGTCCATAGGACACTCAAAGCTGCTGCACAGGTGGACAGTGTTGTTAAGAAAGTGTATGGTGTGTTGGCATTCATCAACCATGGGATTGAGCTCAAGAGCCACGAGGTAACGTATGAGCTACATAAGGCCTTGGTCAGACCACACTTGGAGTACTGTATTCAGTTCACCTCACGACAGGAAGAATGCAGATACTATAGAAAGAGAGCAGAGGAGGTTTACAAAGGTGTTGCCTGGATTGGAGGGTATATCTTATGAGTGTACTTGGCCTTTTTTCCTTGGCGCGATGGAGGATGAGAGATGACATGATAGAGATGTAGAAGATGATGAGCAGTATTGATCGTGTGGATAGCCAGAGGCTTTTCCCCAGGGCTGAAATGGCTAGCACGAAGGGGCATAGCTTTAGGGTGCTTGGAAATAAGTACAGAGGGGATGTCAGGGTTAGTTTCTCACACAGAGAGTGGTGGGTGCATGGAATGTAGTGCTGGTGGTGGTAGTGGAAGCAGATACAATAGGGTCTTTTAAGAGCCTCTTAGATAGGTACGTGCTTAGAAAAAGAGAGGGCTATGTGCAAGGGAAATTCTAGGCAGTTTCTAGATTAGGTTACATGGTTGGCACAACATTGTGGGCCGAAGGGCCTGTAATGTGCTGTAAATTTCTGTGTTCTATGCTCATCTAATAACAGTGGAGTCACTGGCTATTTTGCATGTGACATTGGAGCTGTACTTAGCTACACAGTCATGTGTGCATTGGGAGTAGAGCTGGGGGGACACGTACACAGCCTTGAGGTGCACCTGTGTTGATGGATGAGTATAATAATAAGAACATAATCATAAATACATAAGAAACAGGTCAGGAGTTGGCCATCTGGCCAATCAAACCTGCTTCGCCATGCAATAAGATCATGGGTAATCAGGCCATGAACTCAGCTCCACCTACTGGTCCTTTCCCACTAAACTCTTAATCCCTTGCTATGCTCAAATCTAACTATGTTTGAAATATATTTGAGGAGGTAAATATTTACCTCATAATAATGTATTAAGACACTGCTTCCCTGGGTAGAGAATTCCACAGATCCACTAATGTTATATGTTTCTACATTTTCCCCTCTCATTCTTCTGAACTCCAGTGAGTATTGTCCCAGGCCAATCAATCTAGCCTCATAGGATAACTCCCTTATCTCTGGAACCAGCCTGGTGAACCTCCTCTGCACTGCTTCCAAAGCCAGTCTATCTTTCCTCGAGTATGCACTATTCCCCTGTCGTCTCACCGGTGCCCTGTATACGCAGTTGCAGCATAACCTCCCTGCTCTCAAATTCAATCCCTCTGGCAATAGAGGGCAATATTCGCTTTGCCTTCTTGATAACCTGATGCACAAAGTAGTGAATAGTAAAGCCCTTCCCACCATTGAGCACATCTACATAGAGAGCTGTTGCATGAAAACAACATCCAATCATCAAAGACCCCTGCCATCTAGGCTATCACTGCTGTCATCAGGAAGAAGATACAGGAGCCTCAGAACCTACATCACCAGATTCAGTTATTATCTCTCAATCATCAGACACTAGAACGGAGGTGATAACTTCACTCAACTTCAGACTTCCATCACTAAAATGTTCCCACTGAACTGGACTCGCTTTTAAAGACTGTTTATCTTCTGTTTGTGATATTTATTCTCTATTTATTATTAATATTATTTCTTATTGTCTCTTTCTTTTTGTATTTGCACAGTCTGTTGGGGTTTTTATTTTGCACATCGTTTGTTGTCATCCTGTCAGGTGTGGTCTTTCATTGAACCTATTGTGCATCTTGTATTTTCTGTGATTACCTGCAAGAAAATGAATCTCAGAGTTGTACTGCATATGGTGACATATATGCACTTTGATAATAACTTTACTTTGTATCTGCAGGCCAGACTTCTGTGATTCATGAACAAACACTCCCAAGTTCCTCTGCACAACAATGTGCTGAAGTCTTTCACCATTTAAATAATACTTGTCCTTACAAAATGGCTGACTTTGCATTTACCGGTGTTGTACTCCATCTTCCAGATCCTGGCTCACTTACTTAATCTATTGATATCTCGCTGCAGACTCTCCTACATCATCTGCACAATTTGCTTTTCCAATCAATTTAGTGTCATCAGCAAAAGTAGAAACACTACACTCGGTTCCCTCTTCCAAATCATTGATGTGAAATATACATTTCTTCAAAAAAATGTGTTTTCTGTAAAAGGTAGAACACTTTAAGGCATTTGAAAGAATAGGTATCAGAAATGTGTATTTTGTTCATTTAATTTTTAATAGATTTTACATGCTTGTAAATTTTAGTGATATATGTGAGATTTAGATCAAATTTACAGGCACTTTTACTCACCAGGTAATAAAATGTTAAATGTGCTAATCATTGCCATGAACACACACATACTAGGAATGTCTGTTAAATTTGATTTGATCACTTAAGATGAGTATGATATTCTCCTAAGAATTTGCCCTTAATGGAGGACACCTTTGCATGTCTTTGTTTAGCAATAAGGCCATAAGACCATAAGACATGGGAGCAAAATCAGGCCACTTGCCCATCCAGTCTGGCTGATTTATCATCCCACTGAACCCCATTCACCTGCCTTCTTCCTGTAACCCCTGACACCCTCACTAATCAAGAACCTATCAACCCCTGCTTTAAATATACTCAAAGACTTGGCCTCCACAGGTGCCTGTAGCAATGAATTCCACAGAGTTACTACATGCTGGCTAAATAAATTCCTCATCTTCTGTTTTAAAGGGATGTCCCTCTATGGTGGAGAGGGGAGGTTGATGCACAGGCAGCTACCACATGGTCTTTGATGGATTCGGGTCAGGGTTCAGTGGCATGGAGTACAAGGTGACTGGGGACCCCTCACTGCTGCTGTGGTGTGTCATCATTGTCCACCAGCTCCAGGGTTGAGGACTTGTTTGGATCGCTATTTGTCTGGAAGCTTCACCCTTGACATTACCGCCATGGATGATGCTACCAGGAACTAAGCTCCAGATGACATCTCAGAACCTCACAAGTCTCTCCATCATGGCAAGGTGACGACCCTCAGAGAAGATATTGATTGCATCAAAATGGGACACTCCAGCTTGCTTGGATCAACGTATTAAAAGCACAAAATGGAGAAAAGCATGGTGAATATATGAGAAATTGGTTACTGTGATCAGATAAAAATTACTTGGTTAAAATAACTGAAATGAAAATAAGTTTAGGAAATCATTTCAGTGGTACTTCCCAGAGTTATGTGACTCTGGTACTAATAGTCTAACCTGTTAGAATTTTGAACGGTTCAATTCATTTTATGCTGTATAAATGGTAATAGGAAAGAAATGTTTTTCTTATTTCATTTGACACTTGTAATAGAAATGATCAGAAATATAGCTTATTGATTATCTGTCAAAATAATGCCGTAAAAGTCAGCAAATCAGCTTGAATTGGGAGAAATGCTGAAACTGTAATTAGCACAAGATGGTAATGCTCAAGTGTGCTAGTTTAAAACAAAATTCCTCGTTTTCAAGGGCAAGACTTATAAATGCTCCAAATTACTGGTTGCAGGTATGTCCTGACAATTTTGTGTGGGTAATTTCAATATTGTGCAGTTTTATGAAGTGTTCCGTAGTGAATTGACATACTGTAAGCAGTTGATGGAAAAACTGCAGGCTGCAGACTCATGAGTACCTGGTCTTTTCTTCTTAAGAGTCCCATGGAATCAAGAATTAAGACATAGGAGCAGAATTAGGCTAGTCAGCCCATCAAGTCTACTCTGCCATTCAATCATGACTTATTTATTATCCCTCTCAACGCCATTCTCTGCCTTCTCCCATTTCCTTTGATACCTCGACTGATCAAGAATCTATTAACCTCTGCTTTAAATATACCCAATGACCTAGTCACCTCAGCTGTCTGTGACAATGAATTTCACTGATTCACCAACATCTGCTTAAAGAAATTCATCCATATCTCTGTTCCAAAAGTCATTCTATTCTGAGGCTGTCTGTTCCTAGACTCCCCCACTGTAGGAAGCATCCTCTCAATGTCCATTCTATCTTGGCCTTTCAGTATTCAATAGCTTGCTCCCTCTCTCTAATTCATTTCTGATGGGTGAAGCCCTTTTGGAAGCACCTTTCTTCCACCCTACCTAATGAGATGTGTAGCAGGGTACTTCAGGAGATAATACTGTTCTCTGCTCTGCTCTGCTCAGGGCTGCTGTGTGATCCCAAGGGATGAACTGGTGGTGAAGTACCTCATAGCACCCCGTATTCTGTCTGGGTAGCCTCCAGCCTGACAGCATGAACATTGATTTCTCTAACTTCTGGTAATTTCTCCCAACTCTCCCTCCTCCTTCTCTCTTTTTCCATTCCCCATTCTGGTTCCCCTGTCTCTCCTTCTCTTCTCGTGCTCTGCCTCCCTTTCTCCCATGGTTCACTCTCCTCTCCTATCAGTTTCCTGCTTCCTCAGCCCTTTACCTTTTCTACCAATCACCTCCCAGCTTCTCACTTCATCACTCCTCCCCCACCCACTTTCCCCACTCACCTGATCTCACCTGTCACCTACACAAGAAATTCTACAGATTCTGGAAGCCAAAGAATAAAGCAACAAAAATATACAAAATGCTGAAGGAAGTCAGCAGGTCAGGCAGCATCCATGGAAATGAACAATTTGTTAGTTTCGGGCTGAGACCCTTCTTTAGATCTGAAAAGGAAGGGGAGGGGAAGGAGGACTAGCTAGAAGGTGATAGGTGAAGCCAGGTGGGAAAGGTCAAGTGCTGGAGATAAGATGATCTGATAGGAGAGGAGATCAGACCAAGGGAAGAAGTGAAGAAGGAGGGAAGTGATAGGCAGGTGAGAAGCAGTAAGAGGGCAGGGTGCGGAATAGAAGATGAGGGGAGGAGAAAGAATTTTCTTTTACTGGAAAAGAATTTGATATTCATGCTATCAGGTAGTAGACTACCCAAACAGAGTATAAGATGTTGCTCTTCCATCCTGAAGGAGGCTTCATTGTGGCACAAGAGGAGGCCATGGACTGACATGTCAAAACAGGAATGTGAATCAGAATTAAAATGTTGGGCCACTGGGAAGCTCTGATTTTTGGCAGATGGAGCAGAGGTGCTCAACAAAGAGGTCCCTCAATTTACAATGGGTCTTACCAATGTACAGGAGGCTGCATGAGGAGCAGCAGATACAATAGACGACTGCACTAGGTGTTGCTTTACATGGAAGGTTAAGTGACCGAGGGAGATTAGTGGGAGGGATGAATAAACAAGGGAATCACTGGGGCAACAATCCCTAAGGAAATTGGAGAGTGGTGGGAAGGAAAAAATGTTGGACACCTCACACTGGTTCTCTGTCTGCCTTGCCCTGGACCTTTCCATCTCTATTTGTCGACAAGACATCAATCAGGGCAATTTCAGCAATCCTCCCTCCTCCTTGAACCTTAACCTCTCTGAATGCACTGCCCTGTACTCTCTCTGCATCAATCCCAACCTTACCATCAGACCAACAGACAAAGGCGGTGTTGTAGTAACCATATATAACATATAACCATATAACAATCACAGTACGGAAACAGGCCATCTTGGCCCTCCTAGTCCGTGCCGAACCCTTAATCTCACCTAGTCCCACCTACCCGCACTCAGCCCATAACCCTCCACTCCTTTCCTGTCCATATACCTATCCAATTTTACCTTAAATGACACAACTGAACTGGCCTCTACAACTTCTACAGGAAGCTCATTCCACACAGCTATCACTCTTTGAGTAAAGAAATACCCCCTCGTGTTTCCCTTAAACTTCTGCCCCCTAACTCTCAAATCATGTCCTCTAGTTTGAATCTCCCCTACTCTCAATGGAAACAGCCTGTTCACGTCAATTCTATCTATCCCTCTCAAAATTTTAAATACCTCAATCAAATCCCCCCTCAACCTTCTACGCTCCAATGAATAGAGACCTAACTTGTTCAACCTTTCTCTGTAACTTAATTGCTGAAACCCAGGTAACATCCTAGTAAATCGTCTCAGCACTCTCTCTAATTTATAGATATCTTTCCTATAATTCGGTGACCAGAACTGAACACAATATTTCAAATTTGGCCTTACCAATGCCTAGTACAACTTTAGCATTACATCCCAACTTCTGTACTCAATGCTTTGATTTATAAAGGCCAGCGTTCCAAAAGCCCTCTTCACCACCCTATCTACATGAGACTCCACTTTCAAGGAACTATGCACAGTTATTCCTAGATCTCTCTGTTCCTCTGCATTCCTCAATGCCCTACCATTTACTCTGTATGTTCTATTTGGATTATTCCTGCCAAAATGTAGAACCTCACACTTCTCAGCATTAAACTCCATCTGCCAACGTTCAGCCCATTCTTCTAACCGGCATAAATCTCCCTGCAAGCTTTGAAAATCCACCTCATTATCCACAACACCTCCTACCTTAGTATCATCAGCATACTTACTAATCCAATTTACCACCCCATCATCCAGATCATTTATGTATATTACAAACAACATTGGGCCCAAAACAGATCCCTGAGGCACCCCGCTAGTCACCAGCCTCCATCCCGATAAACAATTATCCACCACTGCTCTCTGGCATCTCCCACCTAGCCACTGTTGAATCCATTTTATTACTCCAGCATTAATACCTAACGACTGAACCTTCTTAACTAACCTTCCATGTGGAACTTTGTCAAAGGCTTTGCTGAAGTCCATATAGACTACATCCACTGCCTTACCCTCGTCAACATTCCTCGTAACTTCTTCAAAAAATTCAATAAGGTTTGTCAAACATGACCTTCCACGCACAAATCCATGCTGGCTACTTCTAATCGGATCCCGTCTATCCAGATAATTATAAATACTATCTCTAAGAATACTTTCCATTAATTTACCCACCACTGATGTCAAACTGATAGGTCTATAATTGCTAGGCTTCCTTCTAGAACCTTTTTTAAACAATGGAACCACATGAGCAATACGCCAATCCTTCGGCACAATCCCCGTTTCTAATGACATATTAAAGATCTCCGTCAGAGCTCCTGCTATTTCTACACAAACTTCCGTCAAGGTCCTGGGGAATATCCTGTCAGGACCTGGAGATTTATCCACTTTTAAATTTCTTAAAAGTGCCAGTACCTCCACCTCTTTAATTGTCATAGGTTCCATAACTTCCTTACTTGTTTCCCACACCTTAGACAATTCAATATCCTTCTCCTTAGTGAATACTGAAGAGAAGAAATCATTCAAAATCTCTCCCATCTCCTTCGGTTCCACACATAGCTGACCACTCTGATTTTCTAAGGGGCCAATTTTATCCCTCACTATCCTCTTGCTTTTAATATAACTATAGAAACCTTTCGGATTTACTTTCACCTTATTTGCCAAAGCAACCTCGTATCTTCTTTTAGCTTTTCTAATCTCTTTCTTAAGATTCCTTTTACATTCTTTATATTCCTCGAGCAATTCCTTTACTCCATGCTGCCTATATCTATTGTAGACATCCCTCTTTTTCTGAACCAAATTTCTAATATCCCTTGAAAACCATGGTGCTCTCAAACCTTTAACCTTTCCTTTCACCCTAACAGGAACATAAAGATTCTGTACCCTCATAATTTCACCCTTACATGACCTCCATTTCTCTATTACATCCTTCCCATAAAACAACTTGACCCAATCCACTCTCTCTAAATCCCTTCGCATCCCCTCAAAGTTAGCCTTTCTCCAATCAAAAATCTCAACTCTAGGTCCAGTCCTGTCCTTCTCCATAATTATATTGAAGCTAATGCTATTGTGATCACTGGACCCGAAGTGCTCCCCAACACATACATCTGTCAGCTGACCTATCGCATTCCCTAACAGGAGATCCAAACACTGCCCCATCTCTAGTCAGTACTTCTATGTATTGTTGCAAAAAACTATCCTGCACACATTTCACAAACTCTAAACCATCCAGCCCTTTTACAGAATGAGCTTCCCAGTCTACGTGTGGAAAATTAAAATCTCCCACAATAGTAGTCTGGTGGAATGACCTCTACATTGCTGAGGCCAGGCGGTAACTCTCAGACACTTCCTCATAACTATTGCTTGGAGAGGATCCCACTGTGGACCATCAGAAAACTGTCTCTGACACCATTACTGACCCCGATCAAGAAGACCTCAAAGCTCCCTGCTTCTTGCTTAATAAAAGAAGCAATCAGTTCCCCTCCACCACCACCCTTCTTTGTCTGGCAGAACTGATCCTCACCCTAGACAATTTCTTCTTTGGCCCCTCCCACTTCATGCACACTTGAGGGGCACCTGCATAGACCCCAGCCATGTCTGTTCTTCATTGGCTACGTAGAACAGTTCATATTACAAGCCCTTCATGGTAACGCTTCCCAATTTTTCCTCTGCTACATTGACGACAACATTGGTGCTGCTTTATGCACCTATGCTCGGAAACTCTGCTTCCAACTTCCAAACTGCCTTTAAATTCACTTGTTTTGTTACTGAAACTTCCCTCCCCTTCCTTGCTCTCTCTGGAGACAGATTGTTGACCAACATATTTTATAAACTTACCAATTGCTAAGGCTATCTTGACTATACCTCTTCCCATCCTGCCTCCTGTAAAATTCAATTCCTTTTTCTCAGTTTTTTTTTGTCTTGAGTGCATCTGTTCCTAGGATGAGCCTTTCAGGACATCAGAGATGTTCTCCTTCTTCAAAGAACAGGGTTTCTCTTCCTCCTCCATTGATGCTGCCCTCACACGCATTTCCTCCATTTGCTGAACATCCAGATTAACTCATCATCCTGCCACCTTAGCAGAATTCCTCTTGTCCTTACCTGCCACCCCATGAGCCTCCGCATATAACACATCATTCTCTACAACTCTTGCCATATCCAAAGGGTTCCTACCACCAAACAAATCCTTATGTGACTCCCCCCGCTCCCAACTCATCACTTTCCACAGGGCTTGCTTCCTTCACCATTCCCTGGTTCATTCATCCCTCCCCATTAATCTCTCTCCAAGCAGTCAAAGTGCTACGCCTGCCCATTCACCTCCATTCAGGGCCCCATATAGTCTTTCCAGGTGAGGCACCACTTCACCTGCGAATCTGCTTGGGTTGTAAGACAGGGTTAATAAATCAACCATGATAGAGTAGGCCTGATGCAGCCTCCTCCACATTGGTGAGATCCGTCGTAAAACATTTTAATTCCAATTTCCATTCCTGTTCAGCTGTGTTCATCCATGGCTTCCTCTTGTGCCACAATGAGGAATGAGGCCACCCTCAGGGAGGAGGAGCAATACCTTATATTCTGCTTGGTAGCCTCCAATCTGATGGCATGAATATTGAATTCTCCTTCCAGTTAAAAAAAATCCTGACTCCCCTCTTCTTCTATTCCCACTCTGGCTTCTTAGCTCTTCTCACCTGCCTATCACTTCTCCCTGGTGACCCTCCTCATTCCCTTTTTCCTATGGTCCACTCTTCTCTCCTATCAGATTCCTTCATCTCCAGCCCTTTACCTTTCCCACCCACCAAGCTTCACCTATCACCTTCTAGCTATCCTCCTTCCCTGCCTCCACTTTATATTCTGGTGTCCTCTCTCTTCTTGTCCAGTCCTGAAAATGGGTTTCAGCCCAAAATGTCAATTGTTTGTTCTTTTCCATGGATGCTGCCAGGCATGCTGAGTTCCTCCAACATTTTGTCACCTATCACCTGCCAGCTTGTAGTCTCCCCCTTCACCCCAGCTTCTTATCTGGCTTCTTCCTTCTTTCTTTCCCATTCTGATGAAGGATCTTGACCCGATACCTCTACTGTTTATTCCCTTCCATTGATGCTGCCTGAATTGCTGAATTCCTCCAGGATTTTGCGTGTTGCTCAAGATTTCCAGCATCTGCAGATTCTATTGTGTCTATGTTATGTACAAAGTCAGTTTCTACCCATACAGTATGTGCCTAGGTGTACTGAAGTGAAACAGATGAAATAAACAAAAAAAAAACATAGTTAATTAAAAATGGTCTTCAAATCAAATGGAACAACATCATGTCCTTGGAATAGATTCTCTGCTCTGCAATTTTTGCAAACTCTGGACCAGTATCTACAGGTCAGAGGGAATTTATTTTTGTTTAGCCTGACTCATTTTGTTTCATATTTCCTCAGACTTCTGGAAAACAAAATGCTGGAGGAATTACATTACTTGGAATGAGGAAATCAGTTCAAAATCAATATTGGGCCTCCAATTCACTTAATATCTAGAGCCATTTCCTCCAAGAAAATGAGAAAGTAAGTGGTGTCATTATTGGGATTGAAAAGACAGAAATAAAGAAAAATCACGTATCTTACGGGATCACTTCATATGCAGCTATGCCTAAGCAGAAAATATAGACTATTTTGTTGCATAACACCTCAGCTAATAATACACTCAGTGACTACTGTATGAGGTACACCTGTACACCTGTAGGTCAATGTGAGCATATAATCAGCCAATCATGTGACAGCAACTCAATGCATGAAAGCATGCAGACATGGTCAAGAGGTTCAATTGTTGTTCAGCCCAAATGCCAGAATGGGGAAGAAAATATTTTGACCGTGTAATGATTGTAGGTACCAGACAAGGTGGTTTGAGTATCTCAGAAACTGTTGATCTCCTGGAATTTTCACATACAATTGTCCTCTAAAAATGGTAGGAAAAACAAAACAACAGCCAGAGAGTGGCAGTTCTGTGGGGGGAAGCACCTTGTTGATTGGAGAGGGATTGGAAGAGAATTGGCAGGTTGGTTCAGTAACTCAAATAACCCCACAGTACAACAGTGGTGTGCAGAAGAGCATCTCTGAAAACATAACATGTTGAACTTACAAGTGGAAGAACTACAGCAGCAAAAGATTACGAATACACACTCAGTGGCCTCTTTATTAGGTACAGGAAGTACAGCACAGGATCAGATGTTGGTTCATTATATTATGCCAAATTAATTGAAGTAGCAGTTAAATGCCTAAATAGGACCAGTGAGGATGAGGGCTGGTGACCAACCAGGTCAGTGTGTTAATGGGTCTTGGGATCATATGTGTGCACGAACAGGGAGCATGAGAGTTAGTGAACCTGCAGTATGCAAGTTGACAATTTTAGAGTTCGCAGTCATGTCACTGGTGAGTCCAGGGTTTGTGGAATTCAGGGTCCCATCATCTGCTAGTCTATTGCACAGTCAAAGTCACTTAAAATACACTTCTACCCTATTCTAATGTTTGGTCTGAACAACAACTGAATCTTTGACCATGTCAAGAAGTGAAGTTTCTTATGGTGGAGAGTCTTGGACCAGAGGGCACAGCCTCAGAATAGAGGGACATCCACTTAGAAAAGAAATGAGGAGGAATTTATTTAGGCAGAATGTAATGAATCTGTGGAATCAATTGTCACAGATAGCTGTGGAGGACAACTCGTGGAGTATATTTAAAGTGGAGGCTGATAGATTTTCATTAGCCAGGGTGTCAAATGTTATGGGGAGAAGACTGGAGAATGGAATTGGGAAGGTTAGTAAATCAGCCATGGTAGAATGGTGGAGTAGACGTGGTGATCCGTATGACTTAAGTCTGCTACCTATGTCTTATGGTCTTATAACTGCATGCTTTTAAGCATTGAATTTCTGCTACATGATTGGCTGATCAGATATTTGCATTAATGAGCAGGTGTGCCTAATAAAATGGCCACTGGGCATGTTACAAAATGCTCAATATTTTATCATGTTGAGACCAATTATGAGCATCAGAATTTGAGACCAAAAGCAAGTTATTTTTCCAATTTAAAAACAATGCCGTACTTTCTCTAATTTATTAAGCAGCAAAAATAAAAATCAATTGACTTTTAAATCCTTGACTTTTCATAGGGCAGCTTTCTTCATGGCAGCCAATCACAACTTGAGTCTGATTATAGAGTTTCACTGCCCTGCTAGAGGGAGAGCCATTAATTAACGGGAATAAATGTCAGGAAGCTCATTAATCTGCTTGCTAAGTATGCAGTGTTTGTGTAGATTGGATCTATGCCAGGTTCATGAGGCCATCTCCTCTTGTGGAAGACCCTGAGTGTTCTGCAGACCTGGATTTGAAGACAGAAGCATAGTTATGAAATCAGCAATGTTGGATCCAAATGTTTAATTGGTATCTTTGCGGTTTAACAATTAATTGTCTATTGCTTCTCGAGGCCACAGTATGTATATGCTGTCGCATAGTGTCCTCTAGTGGCTGCATTTGTATGCCACTTGAAAGTTCTGGAAGCTTCTCCAGTGCTGTTATTTGAATAGGAGCTTTTTGATTGAATGATTCTTATCTGCAAGTTTGAATGGAATTTTTCTTCTCTATGTAGTAAAAAATGAGCTGACCATGAGGCAGCACCATCTTTGTCTCTTAGCCTTTGATCTGCAGTCTGCTACTAGCTTCTGTCTCTATCACTGTTCATTTTTCATTCTTCTTTGTTCTATTACCACTTAATAAAATGATTGAAAAGCAAAAAGTTTTGTGCCTCTTCCCTGGCTTCCAAAAGAACCTTGGATTAAAAGCATGAGAATCCAACAATGTTAAAGAGAACAAAATGCTATGCTACTGTGTGAAAGTTGAGAGTGCCTGGGCCAATTGGGTATGATCCGGCAAATTTTATGCTTCCATCTTGCTACTGCTTTTCTGTTGAACTGGTAGAAGGTCACAGAGAAATCCAACATGGAAACAGGTCCTTCAGGCCATTGAGTCTGTGATGGTTATCAAGCACCTATTTACAGAGATATTATTTAATTCTCCCTTTGTTTCCTCCAACTCAACTTCTGGATTCTACCATGAATCTTCTCAGAATAGTGAGCAGCTACATCACTGCCTGGATTGGAAATTGCACCATCTCTGATTGCAAGACCCTGCAGCGGATAGTGAGGTCAGCTGAGAAGATCATCGGGGTCTCTCTTCCCGCTATCACTGACATTTACACCACACGCTGTATGCTGCCTTTATGGCAGTTATTTAGTTTATAATATTTTCACTTAGTAATTCATTTGTTAGCATTTTAGTTAAAGTTAGGATTGTTTGGGGTTGTCTGTGAGAGATCGCGGCATGCAATGACATCACATCTGGTTTCGCCGCGTCCTGTGGGAAAATACCGGTTTGGAAAAATGGAAAAGTGGGGGTCGAGACATGTGCGAGCAAGCAGCAGCAACGTTTTCTCTCTAAGCACCAGAACCATTGCGAAAGCAACGCTGTGAGTTATGAGATAATTGATATGTTGAATTAAAATGTTAATGCAGATCCGGTTAAAAGTAACGACAGTCGATAATGTTTATGTTTTAGTTAGTTAAAGAGTTGCAGATAGTTTGCGTTGAAGTGTATTTAAAGCAGTCAATGGCGTAGGTAGATTCTGACTGTATGCTGCACTTTAATGTAATGTAGTTGTTGTAGTTCTACCTTGCAAGTATTTATCATGTAAATGTAATATTAAGAAGGAAACAAATGCTGTACAAATCTTGTATTGTTTTATCAACAGTTTTCACCATACGTCAATGTGGAAGAGTGAACAGTAAACGGTTAATCTTACTGTGATCCTGTCGTTATTGACAAAGGTTTAACTTGGTGTTTAGCTCGTCGTTCCGTTACACCCAAGCGAGAACACTACACGCTGCATCCGCAAAGGAAACAGCATTATGAAGGACCCTGCACACCCCTCATTCAAACTCTTCTGCCTCCTGCCATCTGGGAAAAGGCACCAAAGCATTCTGGCTCTCACGACCAGACTATATAACAGTTTCTTCCCCCAGGCTATCAGACTCCTCAATACCCAGAGCCTGGACTGACACCTTAATGCCCTATTGTCCTGTTTATTATTTATTGTAATGCCTGCACTGTTTTATGCACTTTATGCAGTCCTGGGTAGGTCTGTAGTCTAGTATAGTTGTTTTTTTTCTTTGTGTTGTTTTTTACGTAGTTCAGTTTAGTTTTTGTACTGTGTCATGTAACACCATGGTCCTGAAAAATGTTGTCTCATTTTTACTGTGTACTGTACCAGCAGTTATGGTCGAAATGACAATAAAAGTGACTTGACTTGACTTGACTTAATCTATTGAGCCACATGAGTTGCTACTGTGAGGGAGCATAATTTTAAGGTGTTTAGAGGAAAATATAAGGGGTATGTCAGAGGTAAGCTTTTTACACAGAGATTAATAGGTGCATGGAGCATTTGGGCAGGGATGGTGTTAGAGGCAGGTCAAGTAGGGGTTATTTAAAAATCTCTTAGATAGGCACATGGGGGGGAAGGGCTAGATTGATCGTAGAGTGGTCTAAAGGGTCAGCACAACATTGTGGGCTGAAGGGCCTGTCCCGTGCTGTAATGTTCCATGTTCAATAGTTTATGGGGTATCCAAGGATGGATAGCACTTCTAGTGGTGAGATGTCATGTCTGGAAGCTCATTCACCTTTGGTTGGCACGGGACACTCATCTCTCACCCGTGGTTCCAAGTATCTGTTTGCCTGTGACAGTAAATGGCTTTTATAGGCAGGCTAATCCAGGTGAGGGTAGCTGGAGGGCCCTACACCCTGGTGAGATAGAGACATGCCTGTCCTAGCGCAGGAAACCAGCTCTGCGGACTGGGTGAATGAGCTCAACAACGGCCAGGATGGCTGTGCTGGACTGCTTTGTGGAGAGCAAAGGACATGACAAGGCACAGAAGAAATCATGGTAATTTATTGCAATCAAGGTATCCCCCAGTTTTGACACTTGATCATACCACTGGACCCAGACTTCAAAGGTCGAAAGAGTGGAACAACCCCAGTACAAAGGCTTTTCTACCTTAAAAACTCTCCTGTGCAGGTTTCCTGTGAATGTTGGATATGATGGACAGCCACCATATATACAATGGACAAACAATACTCTACATTCTATGTTCTATATCTTTAGCAAGTGGGAAAAACAGGAATACTACACCAGGGGGTGGGGGGACATGTAGACTCCACATGAACTGCATTGGAGGACAGGATGAACCTTTATGAACTCAAGTTCAGATTCAATTTTGATTTCAAGTTTAATTGCCATTCAACCATGCATGAATACCCATAAATCCAGCCAAATGAACAATGAGGCCAATTTGTTAAACATAGTATCAAAAGTCATACACAGCACGTACAGTTTAAAATAGCAAACATATAAAAGATAGCAAGCACAAATGAGATACCAGTAAAATACAGTCACACACAAAATATATGTAGTCCAAGTCCCTGAGTCCATAAATGCAGCAGTTAGCAGTTGAACACAATACAGATTGTCTTCTGCTAAGCGAACACTGGGGGGCAGCACTGACTCTGGCATGAATGCTGCACCACGCTGCCCCCAGCACTTTGGAGCCCAACTCCCAAGCTGCAAACAGGCTTGAGGCCACGTCCTCGCTATGACCAAGGCCATGCAGCATCCCCCCCCCATTCGCCAATAAAACAATGAACTGGATTTGCAACATTCCACATCACTAAAGTCCAACAGGGTCTGTTGATCACAGGAAAAGCGACTAAGATGATCTCTCACTGTTAGAAGTGACTAAGATGATAGCTCGTTGTTACAGATGATAATTTCAATGGCGCAGACAAAAGAAAGGCAATACAGGATTATGTACATGTACTTCAGTCTGACCGAAAAACTCCACCAAAAACAAAATGGCTGCCCTTCTGACATAGTCCAACCGAATTTCAAAGTTAAAGTTGGCAGCACTATCAAAATAAAAGTCAGTAGGGTTATAGATGTTAGATCTTGGTTCAGAAGGAAGTTTAACCCATTGTGTTAATGGCACTTAGTTAATGACTGAACATACAAACTCTTTACCCTGATCGCTGACGCTGTAATGCATCATGCTAGCTGCTGCACTGCAGTGCCAACAATTTCAAAGTAATTTTCAAAATTATTCTCAAAGCCTCTATATTTCCTTCTTTCCTGATCTCTGCATTGATATTAGTTGTAACTTGGACTATTCCAAGTTGTTTCAAGCGTTGGTTTGGCATGTCTACGAGGAATATCAGCAGTAAATAATAATCTTACTTAAAGGGGTTGCTCCTAAATTTTTGGATGCATTTCAGTCCACACTTGTGATGTTCAGTCACCCAGTGTGGGGTGGGTGGCTTGGCCAATTTCCTGATCAATTTACTCCTGGGCCTGCCCAAGCTGGCCATTTACAGGTCCAGACGAGGGTTCTACCCAAGGTGACTGTCTGTGCCTCTTCCCGGGTTACATCCGTGCCTGGGTATCACTAGAGAAGGAGCATGCAATGCCCATGGGCACAGTGGGGGATTTCCAGGGTAAGTGGTTGCCTCAGGGGCTTGAGAGCATTTTGAATAGAGATGACTGTGTTAGAATTTGGAACTATTGGCTGTAAGCAATGTGAATAGTAAAATATCATGGTATTATAATGTTCTGGTGCTGTAATCATTGAATAAACCTGCTTTGATAAGGAAAGAGGTAAAATAAATAAATAATAAGCACTAGAAAATCTGCAGATGCTAGAAATCCAAGCAACACACATAAAATGCTGGAGGAATTCAGCAGGTCAGGCAGCATCTATGGAAATGAATAAACAGTTGACTTTTCAGGCCGAGACTCTTCATTACGAACCTGATGAATAAATAATAAAGTTATGTTATTTTATTCAAGTCATAGAGTCAGAGTGCTACAACACAGAAAAAGGCCCTTTGGCCCATCTATTCAATGATGAACTGTTATTCTGCCTAGTCCCATTGATCTTGCAACTGGGCCAGAGCCCTCCATGCCCCTCCCACCCACGTACTTACCCAATCTTCTTTTAAATGTTGCAATTGAACCTGTTTTCACTACTTGCTCTTGCAGCTCATTCCACACAGGCACCACACTCTGAGTGAAGAAGTTCCCCCTCAGTTTCCCTTTAACTATTTCACCTTTCGCTCTTCAACTATGATGTCTAGTTCCAATTCCTCCCAACCTCAGTGGAAAAAACCTGCTTGCATTTATCCTATCTATACCCCTCATAATTTGCATACCTCTTTCAAATCTCCCTCAATCCCCTATGGTCCAGGGAATGTCGTCCTAAGCTACTCAGCCTATAATAACTCACTTCCTCAAGTCCTGGCAACACCCCACTAAATCTTCTCTGTATTCTTTCAATGTTTTTGATATCTTTCATATCTTTTATTTAAAAGTTATAAATAACTTCAACATTTGTCAGCTTGTTCGTAAGGTTTGCATGGATTCCAGAAAATATGTTATTTTATGGGTATTGAAATAATTTTTTGACTTTGAACCATAAAGTCATAGTACACTGCAGCACAGAAACAGGCTCTTTGACCCATCTAGTCCATGCTGGACTATTAATATTTAATAGTTTAAATGATTATTATTTGCCTGGGCCCAGACCATAACTATCCATACACCTCCCATGATTACACCTGTCAGAGGTTTTAGCAAATCTCTCCTGATATCTGTGGAATGGCAGAGGCCATTAGAAAATGGCCAGTGAATATTAATGAAATAACTAAAGATATTTTTAAAGGAAGATAACAATCAGCACAATGCAATGTCTATCTAGGGCATCAAAGGGTATGGGGTGAAAGCAGGGAGTAGGGATGATGGGAAAAATTGGATCAGCCAATGATTGAATGGTGGAGCAGACTCAAAGGGCCAAATGGCCTACTTTTGCTCCTGTATCTTATGGTCTTATATCATAATCCTATTTGTAATAGTGTCCTTTTTGCAACTTATTAAAATTGATTTCCATGCAGGGGCACTTGAGGGGCACAGACAAAGTGAAAACAAATAGTTTTTTTTTTCCCGGGGAAGGGGTGCTGAAAACAAGGGAGCATTGGTTCAAGACCAGAGTCGAAGAGCTTAAAGGGATTATTTATTTATTTATCTTTCCTTTTCGTATTTGCACGGTGTGTTGTTTGTCCATCTCTGTTGTGTACGTTTCTTTCTATTTGCTATGAATGCCCGCAAGAAAATAAAAGTCAGGGTAGTGTATGGTGACACATCATGCACTTAGATAATAAATTTACTTTTGAACAGCTTGTCATGCAAAGCACGACGGGTATTTAGAATAAACTGCCAGTTGAGGCGGGCACATTACTAATTCCTGAAGAGACTGAGGATCTTTGGGGAATGCAGGCTTCTCCTTCACATGGTCTACCCGTCTGTTATTGCCAGTACAATCCTCTATGTGATGGTGTACTTGGGCAATCGCATCAACTCGGGTGATACTAACAGGCTCAATAAACTGATTAGAAAGGCTGGCTCTGTTATAGGAGTCAAACTGGACACACTGGAGGCTGTGATACCACAAAGGACCCAACGGAAAATACTGTCAGTACTGGACAATGTTTCTCACCCTTTGCATGCCACCTTGGCTGAACAGAGGAGCACTTTTAGTAATAGCCTAAGACAATTGCGCTGCTCCAAAGAGGGCTATCTGAGGCCATTCTTACCCCCGGCTATTAGGCTCTATAATGAATCAACCTATAGTTGTGGAAATGATGACCCTCTCCTGTTTGACTGCTTGAAGTAACTTATATTTTAAATTCTTTCTTACTTCACTTCTAATATTTGTATATCTGTGCACTAGTAATACTACTGTACACTGTAATTTCCTTTGGGATCAAAAAAGTATCTATTTATCTATTTGTCATCTGGATAACAACATGGATAGGAGAGGTTTAAACGGTTATGGGCCAAACATGCGCAGGTGGGACTAGCTCACTGAGCAACATGGTTGGCATGGATTAGTTGGGCCAAAGGGCCTTTTCCATGCTGTGTGACTCGATGACACTAATGATAGGGCACTGATTGTTTCTTGAGGATAGACATTTAATATCAATGGCATAGAAAGATTGATAGTAAAGTCTGATGCAGCATTATAAAATATGTAGAAAGGCAGTGAAGGAAAATCCCTTATTTTATTAAACAGTCAAGTTCAGGTTTGTCATTCAGTAGACTCATGGCCTGAGAGATGAAGATGTTTCCCATCCTAACATTCACCCTAATGCCATGGTACCTCTTACTTGATAGTAGATTGTTGGACAGATGGGAGGTGTCATTGACAATGCTACGGGCCCTGCTGATGCAGCAGTCCTGATGAATATCTCAGATGGGTAGAAGAGAGACACCAATGATCCCCATAGCAGATCCCATGGTCTTGTGTTTAGATGCCTTGCAATTCTCATACCAGATGGTGATGCAGCTGGTCAGGACACTCTCATTGGTGCTCCTGTAAAAATTTATTAGTATGGGGTGGTTGTTGAAGCTTAGCTTGCCTCAAACTCCTCAGGAAGTGGAGATGTAAATGTGCTTTCTTGAACAAGGTGGTCAACCATTAACAAGCAGGGCGTCAAATTTTCAGCAAACTTTCTGGGATAGACTTAGCATTGTTCTGACTCATCATTACAGTTTTCAGCCTCTTATCTACGAAAGGATGTGCTAGCATTGGAGAGTGTCCAGAGGAGGTCATGAGAATGATCCTGGGAGTGAAAAGTTAACACATGAGGAACATTTGATAGCTCTGGGCCCGTACTCGCTGGAATTTAGACAAGTGAGTAGGGTCTTACTGAAATCTATAGAAGTTTGAAAGGCCTGCACAGAGTGGATGTGGAGAGGATGTTTAGTGGGGGAGTCTAGAACCAGAGGGCACTGCCTCAGAATAGAAGAGCATCCCAATTAGAACAGAGGTGAGGAGTAATTTCTTTACCCAGAAGAGAGTGGTGAATCTGTGAAATTCTTTGCCACAAATTGCCCAAGTAATTGCGTGTACTTAAAGATATAAATGTCGACAGGTTCTCAATTAGTAAGGGAGCAAAGGTATTGGGCTGAAGGGAAGTGAATAGGATTGAGAGGGATAGCAAAATCTCCCATGATGGAATGGCAGAACAGACTTGATGGGCCGATTAGCCTAATTCTGTTTCTATATCTTATGGTCTCACGAACAGCCAATGTTTGAAAGGTGGGACTATTAAAACAAAAATCTCATAGCATCTTAAAAGTTTCTTCCTCCATGCAGTTAATATGATTAATCATTCTATTTAGCTACCATCAACCCTTTTATCTATTACTTTCATCACTGCAGTGCATTGTGAACACTTTAAACCACTGTATATAATGGCATTTACATTGTAAATGCATTCTGGTATTTATGTACACTTTATTCCAGATCTGTTCCTCTAACTGTATTTTATGTGATTCTTTATCTACCTATCTATCTATCTATATAATACTAAAACTCTCATGCTCTGTCTGTCTGTGACCTCCAGTTAGCGCAAACGGTGCATTACAGCGGCTAAATTGACTTAAAATGCGTTAACTTACAGAATGCAGGCAAAATTCAGGGTTATATATTTGTATAAAATTGTTCATTTGCCAAAATCAACTGCCCCATTTTGACCCAACAGCCGAACCACCATCATGGCAATCGAGACGTGACACCAAGATGCATATGCCTCAGTGGCACCTCACGTTGCTCATAGAGCTGATTCCACCTTTGAGTGATCGGGCAATTCTTGCAGTGAATAGAGAAGATGAAATCACACAGTATTTGACAGGCAGATGAAACTGTCGGATTAATACTTGGATTTCCAATTCATGAGAGGGAACCAGCCATTGTTCGCCTTCAAGTGCACCTTCCCCAACAGCATCAAGTATTCTTTTGAGATAATGCTGCTCTGCAACTGAATAATGAAAAGGCAAGAACCACTTTAACGGAATTCATGGATCTTTGCACTCGTGATCCATTTGCAAGAACCCCGTACTATGCGAATATTCCCAGATTCTACACTTGAACTAATAAGAGAAGGGAGAGTAGGGGAATGGGGAAAAGAGTGGAGGAGTACTCCATGAATTTTGAAGCAAATGTTCTGGGTCAAGTGTACACCATTTCTCCACGAAGTGGTGAGCTCTACTATTTGAGACTTCATCTTCATCACATAAAAGGACTAGTATTTTTTGAATCATTGAAAACACATGATGGAGATATCCTTCCATCATTCAAAGATGTCTGCAGAGAGAGAGGATTGTTGCAAGTGGACGATCATTGGCAGCAAACTATGGAAGAAGCAGGGAGAACAAGAATGCCCAGATCAATGAGAGATTTGTTTGTTGTCTTGCTAACAAACACTGAAATCAACAATCCACAGCAATTATGGAACCGGTTCAAGAATGCAATGTCTGAAGATTTCTTACAAACGGAGAGGAGAACTATCAGAGATCCTAATATCATGATCGATGAGAGGCATCATGGACAAGCTCTTCTGTATTTCTAAGAGAAACTTAAGATCTTGGGTAAAACACTTGAAGAATATAACTTGCCAACACCAAAAAACAGTACAATTACTCAAAGTGCTGGCAATCTGGAATCATTGCATGAACTGCAGTACAACACAGATGAACAGTAGGAATTTGTTTCACAGAAGGAGCCCCTATTGAATAATGAGCAAAGAGAAGTATATGTATGTGCGACTGCTTGGAAAGCAATCTCTCTTCAATGATTTTCACTGATGCACCAAGAGGAACAGGCAAGATATTTATCATCAATTTGATCCTCACTAAAGTTAGGGGATATGGAGGTGTTGTTATTGCTGTAGCATCATCAGGTATTGCAGCACCATTGATGGTGCTGGTAGGGCAGCGCATTCAAGATTCAAAATACCCCTCAAAGTCAATGAAGATGCCCTTTGTAACATCAATAAAAATACCAATACTGCAAACTTACTCCAAAGTGCAAAGCTTATTGTCTGGGAGGAGGGCCCCATGATTAGGAGGGAGAGCTTTGAAGCCATGGACCGGACTCTTTGTGATGTATGCTGCAAGAATGAGGCCTTTGGGGGTATTTTAACCATATGCTGTGGCAATTTCCATTGGCTGCTACCAGTTGTGAAATGTGGAAATGATGCTGATGTGGAGAATTCATGCATAAAAAAATCCTACTTATGGAGAAGCTTCATCATGTTTCAATTGAAGAGAAACATATGAATGAGTGAGGGAGAAGGACGATATTCTGAGTTTTTATTGGATGTTGGAGAAGAAGAGATTGAGAAAAATGAAAATGCCAAAATCGAATTACCTGAAGATATGATTCTGCCTGCAAATGCTATGGAAGAATGCATTGATTTTATCTACCTGACATTCGACAATTCTGCAGAACTTTTCTCGAGGAATTCTATCTTGGTTCCTTTCAATGAAATGATACGAAAAATAAACTTCACATGCATTAGACACTTCCCTGGAATCATGAAAGAATACCATTCCTTCAATGCCGTAAATGAAGGAGCTGACACCATTTATTTTCCAACATAATTCCTTGATTCGCTCGAACTCCCTGGATTACCGTCTCATAAACTGGAATTGAAGCGGGGATTGCCCATCATTTCAGTGAGGAACTTGGATCCACCTAAGCTTTGCAATGGAACGTGAAAGATGGTGGAAGAACTGCACAACAATCTCATCGTAGCAAAGATTAACATTGGTGCGTTCAATAATGACATTGTCATGATCCCAAGAATTATTCTCAATTTATCAGAAGGGGAGGATGTCCCTCTTCAGCGGAGCCAGTTCCCGATACAGTCATGCTTTGCTATGACTATACATAAGGCGCAAGGCCAAACTGTGGAGAATGTCTTGATTTATATGGAGAAACAGGTATTCCAGCATGGCCAGCTGTATGTGGCTTTAAGCCAGGAAAAAAGAAATGAAAATGTTAGAGTATTCTTGAAAGGTGGCAGATCAACCAGAAATGTTGTCAGTAAAAGTGTCCTTCGTTAAATGAGGAGGAGCTATATTTGTCTTGCTACTCATCTTTATTCTTTAATAAACTGAGTTTTTCTTCTTTAATTTCCAAAGCACATGACATCAGGCTGCACTACCATTCTCTCAAAGGGTGCCCCAATGGGTCACCCAGCTGTCTAGTTCTTTATAAATGTTGAATGTTGTTTCTCACTGTATGTCATACCCTGACCAGCATACCACAGCAAATTCCTAATACAGCATATTTTGCTGATTGAGTCATCGGTCAATATAGGCAGGCATTTATTTGGGACAATGCTTAAAGAACAAAAGCTAAATCAAAAAAATAACCGGGATTCCCTTTGTTTATTTGGGACAGCATACCGTTTAACTGGGCAGAAGACTGTTGCCAAGCTGTTTCTAACTAGGGTCACTCACATGCACTTGTATGGCCATCAGACACTACACCATGTTCAGAGCAATCAGTTTTTAAATAGCATCAGTTGCATGTGGTTCTGTTCAAAAAGCAGTGATTTTTGTTACTGACAGTTGCTGAGAAATAAGCAGCAAGACAATTCTGAACTCTTTTGCTTAATGTGGTTTCAAGCATTTAGTCTTGGTGATACCAGAAACAGCCAGGAGTGAAAATGAAATGATTTCTCTACTTCAACAAGTTAGGAGTTATGAAGAATTAGAAGGTATTGATAATCATCTTGAATGTAACAATGAAAATAAGGATTTGGTGGATGCAATCGTCTGAAGGCAGTCCATTATCTGCACTAAGTGCACTAATATTATTCAATTATAGTTAATCAAAGGAACACGGCAGATGAAGTTCTCTGTCCATAATTATTAGGAACCCAATACACAGTTTTATAGTACTGTAGAAATATTAGTAGTCTTCTAATTTGTTGTATATTTCATTTAAATACACAAATAGTTACTTAGTTAAATATCTTTTTTATACCTTTTAATATTTTCCATGAAACTTCAGTGAAATTGGGAAGCTGTTTAATTAGGCCAAAATGTATTGGTCCCGATGTGTCCCAATTGACTGTACGTGTAAATGTACACTCAGTGGCCAATTTATTAGATACACCTATACTCCTGTTTGTTAATGCAAATATCTAATCAGTCGATCAAGTGGCAGCAACTCAATGCATAAAAGCATACAGATGTGGTCAGGAGGTTCAGTTGTGTTCTGACCAAATATCAGAATGGAAAGAAATATGATCTAAGTGACTTTGACCATGGAATGATTGTTGGTCCCAGACAGAATGGTTTGCGTAGCTCAAAAACTGTTGATCTGCTGGAAGTTTCACCCCCAATAGTCTCGAGAGTTTATAGAGTATGATGTGAATAACAGACACCATGGTAACATAGTGGTTAGAATGAAACTATTACAGCTCAGGACATCAGAGTCAGGACTTCAATTCTGATGTCATCTGTTGGAATGTATGGGTTCTCTCCGAGTGTTCTGGTTTTCTTCTACAGTTGAAAGATGTACCCTTAGTAAGTGCATGATTACATAGAAACATAGAAAACCTACAGCACAATACAGGCCCTTCGGCCCAACAAAGCTGTGCTGAACATGTACTTATTTTAGAAATTACCTCGGGTTACCCATAGCCCTCTATTTTTCTAAGCTCCATGTACCGATCCAGCAGAAGTCTCTTAAAAGACCCTATCCTATCCGCCTCCACCACCATCGCTGGCAGCCAATTCCACGCACTCACCACCCTCTGTGTAAAAAAATTACCCCTGACTTCTCCTCTGTACCTACTTCCAAGCACCTTGAAACTGTGTCCTCTCGTGCTAGCCATTTCAGCCCTGGGAAAAAGCCTCTGACTATCCACACAATCAATGCTTCTCATCCTCCATTGCTTCAAGGAGAAAAGGCCAAGTTCACTCAACCTATTCACCTATTCTCATCAGGCATGCTCCCCAATCCAGGCACCATCCTTGTAAATCTCCTCTGAACCTTTCTATAGTTTCCACATCCTTCCTGAAGTGAGTTGACCAGAACTGAGCACAGTACTCCAAGTGGGGTCTGACCAGGGTCCTATATAGCTGGAACATTACCTCTCAACTCTTAAACTCAATCCCACGGTTGACGAAGGTTCCATCATATGCATTTCTAACCATACAGTCAACCTGCACAGCAGCTTTGAATGTCCTTTGGACTCCGACACCAAGATCCCTCTGATCTTCCACATTGCCAAGAGTTTTACCATTAATACGATATTCTGTCATTATATTTGACCTACCAAAATGAACCATCTCACACTTATCTGAGTTGAACTCCAACTGCCATTTCTCAGTTCAGCTTTGCATCCTATTGATGTCCCGCTGTAATGTCTGACAGTCCTCCACACTATCCATAACACACCCAACCTCTGTGTCATCAGCAAATTTACTAACCCATCCCTCCACTTTCTCATCCAGGTCATTTATAAAAATCACCAAGAGAAAGGGTCCCAGAACAGATCCCTGAGGCTCACCACTGGTCACTGACCTCCATGCAGAATATGATCCGTCTACAACCATTTTTTGCCCTCTGTGGGCAAGCCAGTTCTGGATCTACAAAGTAAGGAGGTTTGGATCCCATGCTCTTTACTTTCTCAATAAGCCTTGCATGAGGTACCTTATCAAATGCCTTGCTGAAATCTGTGTACACTACATCTACTACTCTACCTTCATTGATACGTTTAGTCACATCCTCAGAAAATTCAATCAGGCTCGTAAGGCATTGTTGATCCAATTTTCTTCTCAGCTCCAATCTCTTGCCTTCTCCCATATCCCTTCATGCCCTGACCAAACAAGAATCTATAAACCTTTGCCTTAAATATACATAAAGATTTGGCCTCCAGAGCTGCCTGTGGTAAAGAATTCCACAGATTCACCACTCTCTTAATAAAGAAATTCCTCCTCATCTCTGTTCTGAAAGGATGCCCTGTAGCTTTTGCCTTACTCACCGGAGCTCAACCTGAAAATTAACCTTTATGGATTCCCTTTCCCTTTGCACCTCAGTTTTTTGTATTTTCTCTCCATTTAGAAAATAGTCAACCCTTTCATTTCTTCTACCAAAGTGCATGATCATACTTCCTGACACTGCATTCTATCTGCCATTTCATTGCCCATTCTCCTAATCTGTCTAAGCCCTTCTGTAGCATCTCTATATCCTCAAAGTTATCTGCCCCTCCACCTATCTTTGTATTGTACACAAACTTTGCAACAAAGCCATCAATTCCATCAACTAAATCATTGCCATATAACCTAAAAAGAGTTGGTCCCAATACTGGCAACAAACAGAAGAAGTTCCCTTTATTCCCACTCTTCGCCTCCTGCCAATCAGCCACTGCTTTATCCATATTAGAATCTTTCCTGTAATACCATGGGCTCATAATTTGTTAAACAGCCTCATATGTGACCTATAATTTCCTTTCTTCTGCCTCTCTGCCTTCTTGAAGGGTGGAGTGACATTTACAATTTTCTAATCTTTGGGAACCATTCCAGAATCTAGTGATTCTTGAAAGATCGTGCCTTCAAAATCTTTTCAGCTGCCTTTTCCTGAAGTCTGGGGTATACACCAGCTGGTCCAGGTGACTTATTTACCTTCAAACCTTTCAGTTTCCCAGGAACCTACTTCTTAGACCATAAAACCATAAGATATAGCAGCAGAAGTAGGCCATTCGGCCCACTGAGTCTACCCCACCACCCACCCATTGGACGATCCAATTCCTGCAGTCATCCCCACTCCCCTGCTTTCTCCTCATACCCTTTGATGCCGTGGCTAATCAAGAACCTATCTATCTCTGCCTTAAATACACCCAATGACTTGGCCTCCACAGCCACTTGTGGCAACAAATTCCATTGATTTACCACCCTCTGACTGAAGTAGTTTCTCTGCATCTCTGCTCTAAATGGACGTCCTCTTGTCCTGGACTCCCCTACCATGGGAAATAACTTTACCATATCTAAACTGTTCAAACCTTTTAACATTTGAAATGTTACTATGAGATCCCCCCCTCATTCTCCTGAACTCCAGGGAATACAGCCCAAGAGATGCCAGACGTTCCTCATACGATAACCCTTTCATTCCTGGAATCATTCTTGCGGACCAAAAGACCATAAGATATAGGAACAGAAGCAAGCCATTTGGCCCATCCATTCCACTCTTCTACCCTACCATGGGCCGACCCAACTCCTCCAGTTACTCCCCTGTCTTTTCCCCATACTCTTTGATGCCATGGCTAATCAAGAACTGAAATATTATTTGGCCCATTCAGTCCACATCTTTTTGAAATGATTTTATTTCAGTTTTTAACTACAATGTGTATCCTTGGATATTAAGCTCCCAGCTGTAATCTCCTTTCAGCCACAATTCAGTGATGCCCCCAACATCATACATGCCAATCTGTACCTGTGGTACAAGCTCATCTGTACTATTGGAAGAATTGGATCAGCCCTCAACCAAATGGTGGAGCAGGCCCGACGGGCCTTATGACCCACCTCCTGCTCCCACATTCTACAGCCCCACTCTGTATTCTGTGCACCTTCAGCCTTGTATTCACCCTCTTCGATTTTGTCCACCTTTTACATTGCAGCTCATCCTGTTGACTGCAACTTTGCTCTATCATCAACCTCTCCTTGCTAGGGCTCTCACTACACACTGTCTCTGTTTGTTAACAAACAACCCCGTCCTCAGCACCATCACTTGGTTCCCATCCCCCTGCCAGATTAGTTTAAACCCTCGCCATTGGCTAATTTGGAAGCCTGGCATTTTGATTCCTCTAGTGGTGTGATACAAGCGACTAAGGTACAAAAGGAAAGGATCATTCACATGGCATCAGTAAAAGAGGTCTGCCACTGTACGCTCTCCCTGTGACCATGTGTGTCTCCTCCCAGTGCACTGGTTTCCTCCCACATTCCAAAGACGTTAGGGTTAGTGAGTTGTGGGCATGCTCTGTTGGTATCGGAAACATGGCAACACTTGCGGACCACCCTCAGCAGATCCGCGGACTATGTTGGTCACTGGTACAAATGACATGTTTCACAGGACATTTTGATGAACATTTAACAGGCAAAATCTTTAATCTTTCACTCCAGTCCACTCCCCACTATCCCTGAGGGGTAGGAAATCTTCCTCTTCCAACTGTATTAGCTAGGGTTAAATTGTGATTGATGGGTGGTGCGGTTTGAAGTGCCCATACCGTGTTCTATCTCAATAAATAAGTAAAAATATCCAGTGAGTGGCAGTTCTGTGGATGAAGCCTCCTTGTTAATGAGGGGGGTCAAAGAATGGCCAAATTGGTTCAAGCTGACAAAAAGGCCACAGTAACTCAAATAACCATGTGTTACAGCTGTACGGTGCTCAAGACCATCACTGAATGCACACCACAGTGAACCTTGTGGTGAATGCGCTACAGTAGCAGAAGACCATGAACATATATTTAGTGGCCACTTTATTAGGTACAAGAGGTACCTAATAAATTGGCCACTGGTTGCATATGGAGAATAAAGCTGACCATTGATTCTCTGTATAGGAACGGAGAGAGCACATTCTATCCCTGAAGCTCATTCCACTCATAAATTTATCATTAATTTAGCACATTCACCCTTCCTAATGCTCCAGTTCTCAGCTTCCTTCCACTTGTTAAATACCCCTTCAAGCAACTGTTGTTTCAATCTGCGAATGTTAGCTCCGCTGGTTTATGATTACCAGTGCTAATGAGGAATACAGTATTGAGTTCATTTCTACTCGCCTCATTCATAATAGGAAGGATATGGAAGCTTTAAGTAGGGTGCAGAGGAGATTTACCAGGATGTTGCCTGAACCAGAGAGTGTGTATAAAGAGGATAGCTTTAACCAGCTGGGGCTTTTTTCTTTGGAGCAAAGGCTGATGAGAAGAGGCTTGATAGAGGCATGGATTGAATGGATAGCCAGAGACTTGTTCCAAGGGTGGAAGTGGCTTACTATTATACTGGACAACAAAGATTTTGCATCCTGAAAACTTTTGGGTGTATCTTATGGATTTTGGGCTGCCGATCATGGAATTTCCCGATCACACACCATTTTTTTTTTGTAATCGCTTATATTTGTTACTTCAATTCATAATTCAAGTCAATTGAAATGTTGCTCACAATGTACTGTAAAACCGAAAAGTTTTCTAACTTTGAGGCTGGGTGATGCTAAATGACTGGATAGGTTTTAGAGAGGCATAAATACGTCTCACACACACACACACACGGTTCTATGCATTCTGTTTACATGTATATTGGTTTGCAATCATGTTGATGCACATGCTCTATGCGCATAGCATATTGTGTGTACTCATTATAATAAAGTAATTGTATTTTCAGGAGTATTTATGATAGCAAAATGTCTCACCAATGTTGCAACAGCTGCAGTACTTACTGTTATATTTGTGGTGAGTATATGCTGAAATCTCAAAGCCAGAGCATGACTCTTACTCAGAAAGCTCCTGAGCTCTACTTTGGTGTAAAATTGGCGACTAAGACAAAGCCTGGGCTCCTCACCTTAGTTGCACAACATGCGTTGTTGGTCTTGGAGCTCTGACATTGTAAATGTAATCATTGTTTCGATGTCAGAGATATGGTTTTTGGAGAGTGGTTGAATATGTGGATCTCGCTGCCACAGGTGATGGTAGCAGCAGATACATTAGGGATATTTAAGAGATCCTTAGATAAGCTCATCGATTAAAACAAGGAGGGCTCAGTGGGAGGGAAATATTAGATTCATCTTAGCATAGGTTAAATGGTCAGCACAACATTGTGGGCCAAAGGGCCTGTACTGTGCTGTAATGTGCTTTGTTCTATGTTGAAGGTTTTAACCAGGAAAACATCAGCTTTTCACTCACATTGACCAGTAGGACATCAGCCCTCAGTATTTCTATAGAATGATCAGCAAAGGTGGGAAATAGTGACTCTCTGTTTTTGAACTTGTTTAGGTTGAACAGTCATGGACTTGTTATTGCATATATTACAATATAGTTTTCTTTTGCTGTGCATGATACAAATCTGGGAAAATTATAAATAGAAACATGAGCATTTACACCTCATGTTTTACTGGTTACTCACATCTGGTTATCATTTAATCATTATTAAAAGAATTATGGTAATTCTTCACTGTTGAAAAGTGTTAGATAATTCAGACAATATCCTGAAGATCACAGGTGCAAGAATTAATTACCTGACTCAATGGCATTTCACTCACATGAGACAGCATCCTTAGGTTCTAAGTTAATGGCACAGGTGAAGGAATTGCTCTGACATTGGCTGCCCTAATATCTCCTAAACAGCGGAAGTTGCGTTTGAACTCCCAGTGATTTGTCCATTTTCTTTCCCTTACAGTGCAGCCAGTTGCTGTCTGGTTTGGTGCAGCATCCTCTCACAATATACAAAAACTACAGTGAACTGTCAGGCTGGTAGAAACAAATCACTGGCTGCAGTTTACCATCACTGCAGGGCGTGCATATGTCCAGGGCAAAGAAGTGTGCAGCAAAAAATTCATTGTGGACTCAACCCACTCTGTAGACTGTTTTTTTCCAAATCTACCCTTCTGGAAAGTGCTATAAAGCTTTTAAAATAAAACTCACAACATGCTAGCAAGTTTCTTACTCCAGGCAGTTAATCTGGTTCTAGATAGTTTCCCCCGCTACCCCATCTGTCACTAATCTCCACTGTAAACTCTTTAAACCACTTTAAATTATGCTTGTTACATTGTAAATACATGCTGGTATTTATTTATTTATGTATATTTTATTCCATATCCATGCTTTTAACAGTATTTTTGATATATTTTTGATAAAAAAAATTATTTGGAGATACAGTGCCTAATAGGTCATGCCACCCAGCAACTCATATGTCTATCTCTAACCTAATCACACAACAATTTACCAAGATCAATTAACATACTTTCTGGTACTTTGGACTGTGGCAGGAAACTGGAGCATCTGGAAGAAACCCATGCAGTCACGGGGAGAACATACAAACTCTGTATGGAATTATGTAACTCCTTATGGCGCTGAAATTGAATTCTGAACTCTAGACTGCCCCGAGATGTAACAGCATCATGTTAGCCACCATGCTGCTGTAGTGCTTCTTAACTGTTGAATGTTGTTTTTTGTTGCATGTTGTGCCAACACACCACAGCAAATTCTTAATACATGGAATATATGGCAAATAAATTTAATCCTTGATTAATGATCTTAGTCTATCATAGTTAACATAAGCACTCATTCTCTATGGGATGGTTGGCAGCCTGACTATCCATTGAGGACTATTGGTTGAGGCAGGACCTCTTTCAGAACCAGTTACTCAACACCAGCACCTTAAATGATTGCCTGTGCATTAGTCTAAAGATCTTATTCTTACACTTACGTACCCATGTACTTGTTCAGATTCAGATTTATTTATTTATCACATGTACTCTACGTTGAAACATACAGTGAAATGCGTCATTTGTGTTGACAACCAACACACCCAAGAATGTGCTTGGGGAAGCCACAAGTATCACCACATACTCCTGCGTCAATGGAGCATGCTCACAATGCTCGGCAAAATGCCACAGAACCCAACAAAACATAACAAAGGGCAAAACAACAACAGCAAAGCATGCCCCATTCCTCCAAACCACAGTCCTCTAACCCTAGTACAGGCTGTCTTCAACCCCAGCAGACTTGCTGTCCACATGCTAAAGTGTTTCGAACACACCTGCCTCAACCTCTTCCTTTTGTAGCTAGTTCCTTATATCTATCTCCCACAGGTAACACAAGTTGCCCCTCAGGTTTTTATTAAACTTTTCACCTCTAAACATAACCTTTAGTTATCTGTTCCACAATCCTGGAAAGATCTATACCTACCTACGTCCCTCATGATTTTATATACTTTTGGGAGATCACTCTTCAGTCTCAAAGTTCAAAATTAAATATGTTATCAAATTGTATGTATGATTGCCATAAACTACTCTACCATTTATCTTCTTTGCAGGTGTTCACATTAGAACAAAGAAATGCAATAGAATCAATGTAAAACTACACACGAAGACTGACAACCAATGTGCAAAAGAAGACAAATTGTGTAAATAAATAAATAGATAGATAGATAGATAGATAGATAGATAGATAGATAGATTTTAACCAGAACATGACTTGTAGAATCCTTGAAAGTGAGCCCATAGTTGTGCAATCAGTTCAGTGTTGAGGTGTATGAAGTGAACACTGTTTCAGAAGCCTGATGGTTGAGAGGTAGTAACTGTTCCTGAACTAGGAGGTGTGGGACTTAAGGCTCCTGTGCCTTCTTCCTGATGGCAGTAACAAGAAGACAGCATAGCCTGAATGGGATGCCTGGATGAAGAATGCTGCTTTCTTGTGGTAGCGCTCCTTGTAAATGTGCTCAATGGTGGGGAAGGTTTTTCCTGTGATGGACTGGGTTGTGTTGACTGCTCTTTGTTGTCACTACTTGACAGACAGACCTCAGTATGTACGGTTGGGAGACTGTAGGTCTGACACGGTGGTCAGCAGTACAGGAGCGCCGCAGGGGACCATGCTCTCTCCGGTCCTGTTCACCCTGTACACATCAGACTTCCAATATAACTCAGAGTCCTTCCATGTGCAGAAGTTCGCTGATGACATGGCCATAGTGGGGTGTGTCAGGAATGGTCAGGAGGAAGAGTATAGGAAACTGATACAGGACTTTGTGATATGGTGCAACTCAAACTACCTGCGTCTCAATATCACCAAGACCAAGGAGATGGTGGTGGACTTTAGGAGATCTAGGCCTCATATGGAGCCAGTGATCATTAATGGAGAATGTGTGGAGCAGGTTAAGACCTACAAGTATCTGGGAGTGCAGTTAGATGAGAAGCTAGATTGGACTGCCAACACAGATGCCCTGTGCAGGAAAGCACAGAGTCGACTGTACTTCCTCAGAAGGCTGGCATCATTCAATGTTTGTAGTGAGATGCTGAAGATGTTCTATCAGTCAGTTGTGGAAAGTGCCCTCTTCTTTGTGGTGGCATGCTGGGGAGGCAGCATTAAGAAGAGGGACGCCTCACGTCTTAATAAGCTGGTAAGGAAGGCGGGCTCTGTCGTGGGCACAGAACTGGAGAGTATGACATCGGTGGCAGAGCGGAGGGTGCTGAGTAGGCTACGGTCAATCATGGAAAATCCTGAACATCCTCTGCACAGCACCATCCAGAGACAGAGAAGCAGCTTCAGCGGCAGGTTGCTGTCAATGCAATGCTCCTCAGACAGGATGAAGAGATCATTACTCCCCAACGCCATTCGGCTCTACAATTCAACCACCAGGGGCAAGACATGTTAAAGTGCCGGGGTTAGGAATGAGCTTAAGTTACCACTCAATGCACTTTAGTAAACTATTTAAGAACTTTTTAAAAGCTATTTATTAATGCTTTTTCGGAGGGTGATTTTAGATGCATATCATATTTATACTGAGTTAAATACTGTATGTAATTAGTTTTGCTACAATAAGTGTATGGGACACTGGAAAAATGTTGAATTTCCCCTTGGGGATGAATAAAGTATCTATCTATCTATCTATCTATCTATCTACACTTTGAAGAATAAAGACAAAACTGAAGAGAAAAAAAGTCAGTTCTAAATGATTAGGCAATGTAAACTAAATGAGAGCTATTGAAAGGGTATAATAATAGGGTGGTGGGCTGGAAATATGTCTCTACCTAAGGAGGTATAGGGTGTTCCTTCTCCCCGCTAGCCTGCAGATCACTCTTGAGCAAGGTATAACACCAGCTTAGCCACCCCCTCCATCCACCGATCAGGGTCATGTAAAACCAATGGGAGCAGATGATGGATGGTCGTATGAGCAGCTGGTGCATATTACAAGTTCTGGTTATGTGACCACTGACACCAGGTGGACAATCTCTGAAGAGCATTGATAAATGGCTGGGGTCACCCATCTTATAAAGACACTGCCCAGGAGAAGGCAATGGCAAACCTCTTCTGTAGAAAAATTGCCCAGAACAATCATGGTCAAAGAGCAAAGTTGCCCACGTCATACATTATGGCACATGATGATGATGATTATAAGTCATGCTCAGATACTGCAGAAATGATTAAAAATGTAGGAATTTACATAGAACATAGTGGTACATTATGTACCACTCATGTGTAGTAGATTTAATGGGAAGTGAAGAACCATTAATAAAAGAGGCATATGACTTTGTTTATAAAAGTAATGAGGCAGAAACATTCATCAACCACAATAAGGCAGTCATTATAAATAAAGGTATGCATAGAATAAAAATACGTTTAATCAGATAACATTGACATTTTCCATTTATATCATTAATAAATTTGACATTAAAGAGTAACTATCATTATCTATTTGTTTTTGACACAAGGGTATTTCTTTGTGACATGTCATAGTTAGGAACTGCAATGTTGAACAGTTGATGACTGAAACATTGGTCAAAAATTGACCGGGGATTAGTCGAAATTGGCTGAATACTGACAAAGCACAGTGAAAGAAGTTATGATTTACACTACATTTTCAACAATCTTCCTTTTAATAACTTTGAAGACAGCAATCAGTCACTGATTAGAGCTGTAAAATGAATAAAAGCATAATGAATGTGGGAAATTTGAAACTGAACATTAGGGACAGTGCAGCTCAAGGTGCAAAGTTTAATTGTCTTTTAGAGACACAACATGGTAAGAAGCCCTTCCAGCCCAACAACCCACGCTGCTCAATTACACTCATGTGAACAACTAACCTACTAACCGTACATCTTTGGAACGTGGGAGGAAGCGAAAGCACCTGTAGGAAACCCGCACAGTCACTGGGAGAATGTCCAAACTCCAAATGAACCTTGACCACTTGCAAACTTCAAAGTAAATGTCCCATCAAAGTATGCAAATGTCACCATATACACACACACTTTACTGTACTTTTACTGTAACTGTTACACTTTATTCTGCATTTTATTATTGTTCTATCCTGTAATATTTTGATTCACTCTTAATAAATTGATTTATATGAACAGTGTGCAAGACAAGCTTTTCACTGTACCTCAGTACATGTGACAATTATAAACAAATACCAAATACTCAGAGGAAAACAACACGCACAGATTGCTGGAGGAACTTAGCAGATCGGGCAACATTAATGAAAATGAATAAAGAGATGACGTTTCAGGCTGAGACTCTTCATGTGGACTAGCAAGGACAGGGAAGGATGCCTGAATTAAGACAATGGGGGAGGAGAAGCAGGACAAGCTATCCTTCATCTGGACTAGAAGATGGAGGGGAGACTGCCGGAACAAAAGGGGCAACGGAAGGAATGATAGGCAGGTGGTAGAGGTGAGAGTGGGAAGAGGTTTAAGAGTATTTTAGATTGGTATATGGATGAGAGTGGTTTGGAGGGGTATGACCTGCATGCAGGGTAGATGGAACATGGACCACTACAGCCCAGTTACAGGCCCTTTGGCCCATGATGCTGTGCCAACTTTTAATCTACTTCATGATCAATATAACTCTTCCCTCCCAAACAGCCCTCCATTTTTCTTTCATCCATGTGCCTATCTAAGCATCACTTAAATGTCCCTAATGTATCTGACTCTACCTCCACCCTTGGCAGGACATTCCATGGACCCATCATTCTTTGTGTTAAAAAAAACAGAGATCCCCCTCTGACATTCCCCTATACTTTCCTCCAGTCCTTAAATTATGTCCTCTTGTAACATCTATCAAATGAAAAGCCCTATCTTGCTCAACCTATCCTCATAAGACATGGTCCTTAATCCAGGTAGCATCCTGGTAAATCCCCTCTTCACCCTCTCTAAAGCTTGCATATCCTTCCTTTAATGCGGCAAGCAGAACAATATTCCAAGTGTGGTCTAACCAAAGTTTTCTAGAACTGCAAAAGAAAAGTTGCAAGTAGATGGGACTAGGCATAGACTGGATAGGCCAAAAGGCATACTTCTGTGCTGTAATATTGTATGACACTATGTCTCTTTAAATAGTGACAAGTGAAGGTGATGAGGGCTGTAGATGGTGGAATCTGATATCAAGATTCAAGATCCAGGATTGCTTAATGTCACAAGCGTAAAGGAGAACAAAATAAATATCACTCGAGATCCTATTCAGCACAAAAACACAAGACACAATAAAAACACAATAAATATAAATAGGTAAGATAACTTATATACGTAATTTGATTGTATATCCACAAAGTGACGCTAGGCACATGAGTTTTTTTTACATAAAGTGACTGACAGGAAATGATAAAACAGTGGTGTTGGAGGGTATGGACAGGTGGATTAGTGGGTGGTGGAGGGTGTGGAGATGTGAGTTAGTGGGTAGTGGAGGGTATGGAGGGGTGGGTTAGTGGGTGGTGGAGGGTGTGGAGGGGTGGGTTAGTGTGTGGTGGAGGGTGTGGAGGGGTGGGTTAGTGGGTGGTGGAGGGTGTGGAGATGTGAGTTAGTGGGTAGTGGAGGGTATGGAGGGGTGGGTTAGTGGGTGGTGGAGGGTGTGGAGGGGTGGGTTAGTGTGTGGTGGAGGGTGTGGAGGGGTGGGTTAGTGGGTGGTGGAGGGTGTGGGGTGTGTGGAGGGGTGGGTTAGTGTGTGGTGGAGGGTGTGGAGGGGTGGGTTAGTGGGTGGAGGAGGGTGTGGGGTGTGTGGAGGGGTGGGTTAGTGTGTGGTGGAGGGTGTGGAGGGGTGGGTTAGTGGGTGGAGGAGGGTGTGGGGTGTGTGGAGGGGTGGGTTAGTGGATGGTGGAGGGTGTGGAGGGGTGGGTTAGTGGGCAGTGTCCAAAGAGGAAGAGCGAACAAGGAACCAAATGAGAAAATCATTTTGTCTCATGTGGCCTCTCAATTCAGTTTCATTTCAGGTAATTTAATTTCAAATCCTCACACTGGCCCCTCTCACAGAATTTAGAAATCCAGGGGATAGATCCTGTTTGTTCAATTATTCATCTAGAAAGTTAAGACTCAATATAGTTATTCATAATTTGAAAGTTTTTTATTGAGATACAGAAGATATAAAACATATCTGATTCAGACTCAGATTTGGAAGTGTTTGTCGCATGTGCATTGAAACAGTGAAATGTGCCGTTTGTATTAACAACCAACACACCTGAAGGTGTACTGAGGACAGCACACAAAGAGTCGCCACATGTTCTGGCTTCAAAATAGCATGCCCACAACACTCGGCTGAACAACAACAGTGAAACTAACCCCATTCCTCCCACCCACACTAAACATTCACAGTCCACCAACTCCATTACAAGCCATCTCCAGCCTCCAATGGACTCGGCCTTGGACACACAGACATTGGGCATTTTATTTGAATATTTTGTATTAAGATACAGAAAACCTAAAGGTTTGGAAGTTTAAACTCATTTGATTAAAAGCTCAATCATAAACACAGGAAGTTCAGCAGATGCTGGAAATCCAGAGCAGCACACACAAAATGCTGGAGGAACTCAGCAGTTCAGGCAGCATCAAAGGACTGGAATAAAGAGTCGACGTTTTGAAAAGTGTCAGGATCTACATTGATTCAAAGTTAAATCAGGTAAAGCTGAATGAAGCAGAGATATTAATCATTCATCAGCGCTGATGAAGGTCCTCGGTCCGAAATGTGGATTGTCTATTTTTCTCCATGGGTACTGCCTGACCTATAGAGTTCCTCCAGCAATTTGTGAGAGTTACTCTGGATTCCTATCTGCAAAATCTCTTATGTTTATGATTTTGCCTTTAATTTACTGCACTCCCATTTCTCCAACACTCTACCCCTTTCCACACCTGTTTGAAGCAATTTGATTTGCTCTTGCTGCTCCAGTTTAGAAGAGCTTGTACAAGTAACTATGTTATGTCAGATTCCATTAAATTATTGTGGAAGCCATCCAACAAACATAAAAATTGGCAATAATGCAGCATAATTTTCTTTATAATTATTTCTCCATTTTTGATGAAAAATGTAGCATCATTTACTTACAGCAAAAAACTCATTCTTATAAAACTCCTTTCTGTATAATTCATCAACACTTGGCTGATTTTGATTCCATTTCCTGTCGAGAGCAGTATATACAAAGGCTGGCTGAATGCAGACAAATTGGTGAGCATCTCGAAATTGCATTTGGGAATTGAAGATTGTCTTCGCAGGGAATAACAATAGCTGTCAGAAGAACAGTTCATCTGAGCATTTGGCTCTAGTGATGAGAGTTAGAATGATATTGGTGGTATCATCATGGAAATTTATGATTGTTTGAATTATCAAGGGGAATAATCAACAAGCCTTAGAAGTCAATGTCAACCAGAATCTTCTTACTTCACTTTCTTTAAATTCCATCATCAAAGACTCTAGCAAATTTCTACAGATGTACTGTGGAGAGCATTCTGATAGGTTGCAACACAGCCTGGCATGGAGGCTCCAATGCATAGGATTGTAAAAGGCTTCAGAGACCCAATCATCTCCATAATGGGCACAAGCCTCCTCATTGATGAGAACATCTTTAAAAGATGACATCTCATGAAGGTGGCATCCATCATTAAGGACCCTCACCACCTGGGCTATGCCCTCTTCTTAATAGTATATGAAAATCATCAGGGAGAAGGTACAGGAGCCAGAGGATCGACACTCAATGTTTGACAAATGGCTTCTTTGCTCTGCCATCAGATTTCTGACAGTCCATGAATCTGTGAACACCACTTCACTAATCCTCTTTTGCACTTTTTATTTATTGGTATTGGGTTGTATTTGTCGTATGTACCATAATACAGTGAAAAGCTTGTCTTGCATATTGTTCATACAGATGAAATCATTACATGGTACATTGAGCTAGAATAAGGTAAAGTAATAACAATGCCGAATAAAGTGTAAAAGCTACCAAAAAATGCAATACTGGTAAATGATACAGTGCAAGATCATAACAAGATAAATTATGATGCAAAAAGTTCCATTCAAGAGTCTGATAACAGCTGCCCTTGAGTCTGGTGATACATGCTTTCAGGCTTTTGTATCTTCTGCCTCATGGGAATGGGGAGAAGAGAGATTATCTGGCATGGGCCTTTGATTATGTTGGCTGCTTTACTGAAGCAAAGAGACTTATAAACAGGTTTTGTTTATTTATTATTGTAAGTTATGATAATGTTTTTAAACTTCTTGCACTGTACAACCATAAAACAACAAACTTCACAGCACATATCAGTGAAAATAAATCAAGTTCTGAGTCTGATCCTAATCTGATTTTTTTGTTGGATTTTCCTCAACATTAGTATTCTGCAAGGCTGTACTCTCTGTGCCTTTCCTTACCCCCGTATACTCAGATTGTGCAGCCAAACTCCATTTACAGGTTTGGAAATGACACCACTGCAGAGGGCTAGATCTCAAACAGCAAGGACAGAGAGTACAAAGAGGAGATAGAGAGACAACTGACATGGTGTAAAGGCAGCAACCTTTTGTCAAAACCATGGATTCCGTTGCTGAAAGGGGTCAGCAATTGCGCTTCAGTGAATGCACATTTCAGCAGATAAGGATTTATTTGAAAGGTTCATTTATTATCAAAGTATCCAACTCTGAAAGTCTTCTCCAGATAGCCATGAAACCAAGAAAGACAAGAAAGGCAACACCATCATCAACTCTCAAATCCATCCTCCCCACACAGAAAATGAAGAAAACCAGAACAGGCACATCGATATCTGTGGTTGTATTTAGTTCCCTTCCTTTTGTTTTAGTCTTGTTGAGTCTTGACTGATGACCACACTCCCTGCTTACCATTGTCAATGTTCTGGGAAAGAATATTACAATTTAGATTTTTGCTGCATAGGAGTGGTATTAATTTAGTACTAAATTATTGCTTCCAAGCCACAGTGACAACATTAGATTTTAGTCTGAGAGTTTTAGTTAGCGGCCCTGTTGGCCTACTGTTTATTATTTTCTTTTTGTTCCATACAGTTCATACTAAATCTCAGTGAACTCTTTATTCTGTTGCTTTGTCTCTCTGGCTGTACTTGGGCCGCCACCGTACGTTATGTCAACTTTTCCCTCAGGGTCGGTAAACCAAACAAGCTGGTCATTTACTTCAGGAAGCACCTTCAGATCTGGTAGGAATATGGAACTACTTCCTCTTGCACGTATCCTTGCATGGACCATGTGCCAGAATTGTGATCTCAGATTCGTACTTGATCTCCAGGTTTCAGAACTGGCAGGCATTTTGCAGCCTTGTCGTGACACTGCTTCAGTTTTTCTTTCCCTTTCATTTCAGCCAGTTTGGCCTTGTGTTCTCTCTTTGGTGTCAACAGGTTTCCATACATCAGAAGGTTAGTGCATGCGCATTGACCCATCAGCATTTAGACTGGTGAAAGTCCACTCGACAGTGGAGGTTTGAGAGGATGGGTGAACGTACAAGGGAATTACATAGGGAGAGATCCCTGTGGAAAGCAGAAAGTGGAGGGTGAAGGAAAAATGTGCTTGGTGGTGGGATCCCTCCTGACACTTATCCTTGCAAGTGGAACAAATGCTATACCTGTCCCTACACATCCTCCCTCATTATCATTCAGGACCCCAAACAGTCCTTTCAGGTGAGGCGACACTTCACCTGTGAGACTGTTGGGATTATATATTGTGTCCAGTGCTCCTGGTGTGGCCTCCTGTATATCAGTGAAACTCAATGTAGGTTGGGAGACCGCTTCACCGAGCACCTATGCCCCATCTGCCAGAAGAAGTGGGATCTCCCAGTGGCCACTCATTTCAATACACTTCCCATGCCCATTCCGGTATGTCAATATCATGATGAGGCCACACTCAGGTTGGAGGAGCAACACCTTATATTCCATCTGGGCAGCCTCCAACCTGATTGCATGAATTTCTCAAATTTCTGGTAATGGCTCCCACCATTCACCTCTCCTTCACCATTTTCCATCCCCTTTTCTCCCCTCTCTCACCTTATCTCCTTGCCTGCCCATTGCCTCCCTCTGGTGCTGCTCCCCTTTTCTTTCTTCCATAGCCTTCTGTTCTCTCCTATTGGATTCTCCCTTTTCCAGCCCTACATCTCTTTCACCAATCAAACTTCGCTGCTCTTTACTTCATCCCTTCCCCTCCCAATTTCACCCATCACCTTGTGTTTCTCTCTCCCCTCCCCCTAACTTTCAAATCTACTCCTCAGTTTTTATTCTCCAATCCTGCCAAAGGGTTTCAGTCCTAAACATTGACTGTACTTTTTTTCCATAGATGCTGCCTGGCCTGCTGAGTTCCTCCAGCATTTTGTGTGTGTACTTTTCCATGAGTGTTGTGTGGTCATCTATGATCTGTGACGCCACTCTGAAAACTCTTTTCACCAGGTTGAGCTTTTCACATGAACTCATCCTAAGAGAGCTGTGCTCTCTTTTCTACAATTAATAGCTGTGACTTTAGGAGCTGCCCCTTGTGTTTGAAGGTCACTATATAGCCCCCTTTTTATTGGAACATTCTCTCCTAATGTATTCTGTCACTTTTAACTTCACTGGGTAAATCTTGCTCTTTACTGTGAGTCTTGTAATCATCTGTAGATAATAGATTCACCTGGGTTCCAGTGTCAAGCTTGAATGGAATTACTGACTCATTTGCAGCCACTGGAATGCAGAAGAAATTGCTTTTTACAGGGGACATAGGGTGGAAATGAATCAGCTACAGAAAAGTTACAAGTCTCTTGCTGCCCAGATGAATCTTATTTTGTCTAAAAGATTATGGTATATAACGTTGGAACAATTTCTAATGAAGTATTTGTGGAGTGTAAGTGGATTAGTGATGGTGGCAGTGCCCATTATTACAGCAACAGGTTTTGCAGACAATGAGTTGGGAGAATTTGAAATGGATTCCAGTAAAGTAACAAAATATGGCTTAAATAATGCAAGTTCTTTGGAACAGAAAGGTCAAGTTATAGATGTTGATGTGGGAATCATTTGTGAAAGTGTTACCCCCAGATGGAGGTGGTGTTGCTTCCAGGTTAAACTTTAAGGTTGCTGAAAGTATGCATCTCTTTATTACTGGTCTGAATGGATGTGGAAAAAATTCTTTATTCAGGATATTGAGTGGTCTATGGCTGGTGTATGGAGGGCTACAGTATAAACCTCCTCCACGGCATACGTTCTACATTGCCCAGAGGCCTTATATGTCTGTGGGAACCCTAAAAGATCAGGTTAGCTATCTGGATTCTGTGGAAGATATGCATGAGAGAGGATATGGAGATCTGGATCTGGAGCATATTCTAGATATTGTTCACTGGAATCTTGTAGGTCGAAGAGAGGGAAGGATGGGATGACTTTACTGACTGGAAGGATATCTTGTCTGGGGGTGAGAAATGAAGAATGGGGATGGCATGAATTTTTTATGACAAACCAAAATATGCATTGTTAGATTAATGCACGAGTGCTGTGAATGTTGATGTTGAGGGTAAGATACTTCGGACCGCAATAAGTTTGGAGATCTTATTGTCATCAATTACACAAAGGCCACCTGTCTGGAAATAGCACACAAACCTATTACTGTTTGGTAGGGAGGGTGGCTGGCGATTTGAATGATTGGATACTGCTGTTTGACTCTCATTGGCTGAGGGAAAGCAAAGACTTGAGTTTCAACTGGCTGGAGTCCCTCAGAGGCAACAGAGATTGAATGAACTGTGCAAGATGGGAGAAGACACTGCTCAGAACTACTAGAAAAAAAAAGTTAAGAATGCAGAGTGGACCTCATGGGCCAAATGGCCTAATTCTGTTCCTGGACCTTATGATCATGGTCTTATGAAATGACTCATTATGCGCTTTCAGCACCAGCAGTCTGTAGAGAATTTACAACGAGTTCCTCCATTTCTTCATCAACCATGTGCTCCTTTCTCTTGGTAGCTCCAGCTTTACAGCACTTAGCAAAATGATTTTTATTCCCCCAATTATTGCAGGACTTTCCATAAGCAAGGCATATATTTGGAATGTGACTACCTCCACATTTGCTGTATTTGCTGTTTAAGCCTTTCTCTTTGCTTTGCTGCTGCTTTGGGAAATGCCCTGTGCACAGCTCCTCTGCTTTTACAGCTTGCACTGTTGTATCTGCCCTGTGCAGCTCCTTAGCCTGTGCTTATGTAGTCTCTGCTGCCTTACACATATTCACAGCTTTTTCCAGCATCAAACCTTTTTCACACAGCAGTCTTTCTCTAAACCCATTATTTGGAATTTCACAAACTGTTCTGTCTTTAGCTAGTGAATTTCTCAAATCTACATACTCACAGGATTTGCTCAGTGTGTGAAGCTCAGCTAGGTACTGCCAAAGCTAATATCTTGTTTCCGGTCATAGGTTAAAAAAAAGCTTATATCTCTCAAATGTGATGTTTTTCTTTGAGACAAGATACTCCTCAAATTATGTCATCAGAGTGTTCAACGTAAAAGCTGTTTCATCAATTAGACCACTGTTATAAGCATCTTCACCAATTACAGGCAGAGAAATGTATGCTTTGAATCTTTCATTGGTCCCTCCCACTCTGCTAGCAGTTAAATATATATTGAATCACAGTTTGATGCATTCCCACTGATCAGTTAGGTTGACAGTAAACTGCATAGGTGTGGGACGACTTAGTTTTTCCATGACGGGAGCTCTCGGCCTCTCACCTGAATTTCTCCTGGCGAATCTGGTGACTGCTGAATTTCAGGAACAACGTACACTCTGGCCTCACTGGCCAGCTTCTCTCTGCTGTAACTAGCATCCAACCTCACTTGCTGCTGGTAACTTTCTTACTCATGCACAGTATTCATTTACTCTTGGTGTTTAGACTTCATGCCGTCTTTTGACACCATGTTATTTGTACTTAAATAAAGACAAACTTGGTGTGTCATTTTATTACTGAACTGCTGCCCAACCCTATGCGCACGCGACAAGGTCACCACCATAGCTTTCAGTTCCGGGTGAACCCCTCACATTGCTCTCTGGGAACTGAAGTTCTTTATCGTGCATATATAATAGCACAAACAGCATTGCGTTAACCACTACACTACCATGTGCTCTACTTCTCTGGCTCTATCAGTGTTCATAGCATTCTATCCTCAACTGTTGGTTTATATAATTGTATATTGCCCTTCCCGTTAACTGCTTAGCCATGATATCATCAATCAACCATCAAAATATTGTGTCAGTGCTCAACTGAACAGCTGAAATGGATATTTCTGAATTTCACACATAATCTATTTTTCCTCTTATTTACCTCCAGCCTCCAGTTAGTTTATTAGCTGTAATTAATCTTGTGTCTCTTAACCCAGCTCTCAACAGGGGAGCTGAAAGATCTAATAGAACTCACATACACAAGATATGGGGTCATTGCAAATTAAAAAATGGCATTTTTTACCTCACACATTTACACTGTGGAGGTCAGTTCTTCCAAGACTCTGACTGTGTGATAATTGCTCTGCATTTTTTGTAAAGCTATTACATGAGCTGTAATTAACTTGAAACAAAATCATGCCATGTGCAATGTCAATATTAAAATGTTTCCTAATTTGCTTCAGTTTAAACTTTAGTCATCATCAATGGAGTTGTTCTGAGTTTAACATTGTGTTCTTGTTCTCTGCTGTCAGACTGACTACCAACAGCATGACAAACAATAAATATTGCCACTTTCTTACAATTAACATAGCAGTTTAATTTAATCTATAAGACATAAGAGCAGAATTAGGCCATTTGGACCATTGAGTCTACTGCACCATTCAATAATGGCTGATTTATTTTCCCTCTCAACCCATTCTCCTGCCTTCTCCCCTTGCTAATCCAGAACCTATCAATCTCTGCTTTAAATATACCCAATGACTTGACCTCCACAACCATCTGTGACAAAGAATTCCACAGATTCACCACCCTCTGAAAAAAGAAATTCCTCGTCATCTCTTTTCTAAATGGTCATCCTTCTATTCTGAGGCTGTGTCCTCTAGTCCTAGACTCCTAGCATCCATTCTATCCAGGCCTTAAGAAATTTGATAGGTTTCAATAAGACCTCCTCTAATTCATCTAAACTCCAGTGAGTACAGGCTGGAGTCATGGAACACTCTTCATCTGTTAACAATGGGATCATTCTTCTAATCCTCAATGTCTGCCTCATCCAAGGATCAAATATAATAAAAAGGGATACTCCAGCCTCTCTCAGAGCATAAACATTACTACTGAGGATCAAGCAGTCTACTGGAGGAACTCAGTGAGTCGATCGGCATCTGTGGGAGGTAATATTGTCAATGTCTTGAGTCAAAACCATGCAAAAACATCAACAATTCCTTTCCTCACACAGACACTGCTAGACCTGTCGAGCTCTTCCAAGAGATTGCTTCTTGCTTCGGGATTCAGCATCAATTGGCTCTTGAGTCTTAATTTTCTTGGTTCTCCTTCAGAGGGCGATGAAGGGGAAATGAAGATCACTGGACTATTGAGGACACGAGGTTCTTTGGAAACTGACAATTTTCTGTATTAAATCTGAATAAAAAATGAAATATTTGAAATTAACAAAAAAACCCAGAAAATACTGTAAATAGTGCATGCAGGCAGCATCTGTGGAAAGGGAAACCAGGTTAACATTTTCTGAATTGCACAGTTCTCTGGAAGAGTCACTGACTTAAGATGTTAACTCTGTTTCTCTTTCCACAGATGCTGTCTGATCTGCTGTGTGTTTCCACAATTTTATATATTTTTAAAAACATTTATATAGAGCTACAGCACAGTAACAGACCCTCTGGCTCCAAGCTCAAAGTAAACTTACTATCAATGTACGCTTATGTCACCATATACGACCCTGTGAGTAGTTTGGTAGGTTCTTGCAAGCTTTCACAGAAAATGCGAAGAAACACTATAGAATCATTGCAAGACTGCACCCAACAACCAATGTGCAAAAGACACCAAACTGTGCAGATACAAAAAATACAAACAAAATAATAATAATAATAAGTTAATTAATAAGAAATAAGCATCAAGAACATAGGTTGTCGAATCCTTGAAAGTGAGCCTATAGATTGTGAGAGCAGTTCAGTGTTGGGGTGGGTGACGATGAGTGAAGTTATTCCCTCTGGTTCAAGAGCCTGATGGTTCAGGGGTAATTACTGTTCCTGAAGCTGGTGGTGTAGGTCCTGAGGCTCCTGCACCTCTTTCCTGAGGGTGAGAGTGAGAAGAGAGCAATAGGGCCATGCCAGCCAATTATATCCACATGACCAATTAACTTACGAATCCATACATCTTTGGAATTTGGGAGGAAACTGGAGCATCCAAAGGAAACACACGCAGTCGTAGGGAGAAAGTAAAAACTTCCCACAGACAGCAACAGAATTAAACTCTGATCTTACAGCTGGCACTATAAAATGTTCTGCTGAAAATGAACCTCATGGTAGTATATGATGAATTATCATAAATTCATGAGATTCTGCAGATGCTGGAAATCCACAGTAACAAACACAAAATGCTGGAGGAACTCAGCAGGTCAGATAGCATCTATGGAGAGGAATGAACAGTCATTGTTTCCAGCTGTGACTAGTGTGTGAACTCAGAAATGTTAGATTAGCTGTCTTGGCTACTTATATGTACCCTTCAGAGTTTCTTTTGCTGCCTGTGAGAACATGAGGTATCTTATTAACTGCTATTTGATTGTTCAATGGCATTCTGTCCAATTAAAATAAAAGTACTGAAGTGTTGCCTGGATTGAATAATGAGGTGAGTTTTTTTTGCCTAAAGGAGAAAGCCTGATTGTTTTTACTAGTTCCAAGCTCTGAAGCATAGGTGATTTTTTAAAACTTGATAAGCCCTGGGAGATTTGTGCACATTGGTGTTGGTGTGAAATTCATCCAACAATCTCTTGAATCCCTACCATCAAAACAGAGGTAGCATAGCATTAGGACAAGGATTGCTAGGATGTGATATAGCTCCTTTCCCCAGGATGTGAGACTACCCAGTTCTGATTACATATGAAATGCCAGTAATGTTATATTGTTTGCTAAATTACATCTTTAACACCTTATGCTAAATGTCAATCTTCTAGAATACAGTTTATTATTTATTAATTTATTTCTTATAATATTATTTTACCTGTTGTGTGTAAGTTATATGTACCATCCTGTGCACCTCAGTCCGGAGGAGCTTTGTTTCATTTACCTGCACACATGTATATGGTTGCATGATAATAAACTTGAGCTTGAACTTGCTTGTCAATCTTAGTTTATGTATAACTTTTCTGTAAGATGCTATTTTATTTATTTTTTTCCAGTAAATGACTGCACAGTAACGAATCTGAAGGTAGATGGTAGGTGGCAACATGTATGTACATTGATAATAGATTTATTTTGAACTTTGAGATTGCTGTAAACTAAAATTTGATATCCTCAGCTGTAGTGTAAATGTGCAATTTTTATATATTTCAAACAAAAAAGGTACTTTTCCTACACCACAATGCCCAAGGACAGCTCCTATCTCATTGTTATAAAGTGAATGAATAGATCTCTCTTGTATCAGTCATTAAGGATCTTCACCATTTGGACATGCCCTCTTCTTATTACTACCATCAGGGAGGATGTACAAGAGCCTGAATACCTATATTCAGTGATACAAGAACTGCTTCTTCCCCTCTGTTATTAGATTTCTGAATGGTCCACAAAACCATGAATGCTGCCTTGTTATTCCTTTTCTTTTTACACTGGTTATTTAACTCTGCAATTTATAATAATTTTATGTATCGGTACTGCTGCTACAAATCAACAAATTTGACATCATGTAATCGAGGGACAATAAATTTGTTTCTGATTCTGAGATAGGTTTGAGAATGTGGCAGCACCACGGAGAATTTTTTAGAGATAGAAAATAATTACAGGTCCTTCTGGCCCAATGAGCTCACAATGCTCAATTACACCTATGTGACTAATTGGCCTACTAACCCGTACCTCTTTGGAATGTGTGCAGGAAATCAGAGCACCTGCAGGAAACCCACCTGGTCACAGGGAGAACATGGAAACTCTTGAGACAGCGGCGGGAATTCAACTTGTGTCGCTGGCACTGGAATAGCATTACACTAAATGTTACAGTACGGTGTGGCTGAAGTGGAAGTGGTGATTTGTTCCATTTTGGAGAAGAAGGTAGAACAGCGAATAGTGAGGGTGGCAGATGTCCTTACGATACCTTCAGAACTAACTCCACAAAATAAAGATGACTTAGCAATACACACACAAAATGCTGAAGGAATTCAGCAGGTCAGGCTACAGTACATCTACAGAGAGGAATAAGGAGCCAATGTATTGGGCCAAGATCCTTTACCAGGACCTCTGATGAAGGATCTTGGCCCATAACGTTAGCTCTTTATTCCTCTCCACAGATGCTGCCTGACCTGCTGATTTCCTCCAGCAATTTATATCTTACACTGGATTTCTAGCATCTGCAGAATCTTCTGTGTTTAATACTTAGCGACCTTTAATTTCTTGGCTTTGATCCAGTTGTATAGCACCCAGCAATTACCTGCATGTTTCTTTTGCTATAATGAGCCTCTATCATCCTGTGGAAGTGAAAAAGAGAGAATTTTTCTCATTAATGTGCTCTTATCCTCACCGCTCTGAAGAAATCTTTTTTGTTGTTGTGGAATAACAAAGTGGATAGACGGCTATTACATGTCTCATAAACTAATTAGTAAGCTGTGGTCGGTTAAAAGCTCTTTTTCAAAATGGTGCCAGGAACATGAATTTGTTCTGATATAATTGGCAGTAGTAACACTGTTATGTGAAGTGTCCCCGAGAACACTATGATTTTAGATTAAATATCAGGGTGAAAATATATCTTCTTCTAAGAAAGCAGATACATGTTCATAAGGATAAGAGATCCTGCAGGTGCTGGGGATCCAGAGCAACACACTCAAAGTACTGGAGGAACTCAGCAGGTCAGGCAGCATCCATGGAGGGAATGAACAGTTGATGTTTCGGGCTGAGACCCTTCATCAGGGCTGGAAAGGATGAGGGCAGAAGCAGGTGTGGGGAGGGGAAGGAGTACAAGCTGGCAGGTGGGGAGAAAGGTGGATGGATGGGTGGGGGAGAGGGGAATGAAGTGAGAGACAGGGAGGTGTTAGGTAGAAAAGGTAAAGGGCTGAAGGAGTAGGAATCTGATAGGAGAGGAGAGTGTGCAAGTCCTCTCCTGCTTTTCACTCTACTGGATCCTCTCCAAGAGGTTTAGGGCTTCAATTAAGTGTCTGTCTCAGCAGGCAAAGGGGGTGGCATGGTAGTGTAGCATTCAGCAAAATGCTTTACAGTGCCAATTATAAGATCGGAGTTCGATTCCCGCCACTCTCTGTAAGGAGTTTGTGCATTCTTCCCATGACCACTTATGTGTCCTCTGGCTGCTTCACTTTCTTCCCAGATTCCAAAGACTTAAGGGTTGGGGTTCATGACTGGTGGGCATGCTATGTTGGCACCAAAACATAGCCACATCTGTTGACTGCTCAGCATAATACTCGCTGATTTGATTGGACACAAATGGCTCATTTCCCTGTATATTTTGATGTACCTGTGATGAATAAAGCTAAACTTTTTCTTTTTCTCTGAATATACAGTGTTCCCTCAGTGTCTTAAGGAAGGGAGACCCTAGCGTTGTAGGCAAATGCATGCAGAAGGATTGAAATCGATAGGTTCCTGACGAAGTTCAAATTTCAAAGTAAATGTATTATCAAAGTACAAATTATGTCTCCATATATGTAAAACACTGAGATTTATTTTCTCGCAGGCATTCACAGTAGAATAAAAAAAAACAGCTGAATCAATGAAAACCCCCACACAAACAAAGACTGACAAACAATCAACGTGCAAACGAAGACAAACTGCACAGGTAAAAAAAAACAAATATCATAATAAACAAGTAAACAAATAATACTAAGACCACCAGTCATGGAGTCTTTGAAAATGAGTCCATAGGTTGCGGAATCAGTTCATATTTGTGGTGAGGAGCCTGATGATTGAAGGGTATTAACTGTTCCTGAATCTGGTGGTGTGGGTCCTCCTGCCCGATAGCAGCAGCGAATAGAGAGCATGGTCTGGATGGTGGTGGCCCTTGATGATGGGTGCTGCTTTCTTGTGGCAGTTGATCCTTGTAATGGCTTACAGACCTGACCTGGTAACTGTTTCTCTCTCCACAGATGTTGCTTGACCTGCTGAATCTTTCCATTATTTTCTGTGTTTTGTTAATATCTATGCCTGCCTGCCACAGATGGGAGATCACGTCCAACACTGTCATAGCTGACATAGTTAATGCTTCAGCCTGTATCTCCCAGAATCTGCAGAGGTGCTAATGAGAGAATGAGGCATCTAATTAGCTTCTGTTGTTTCTGTGCTATTCAGTCCAAATATAGAATATTGAAGCATTGCCTGATTTTGATAATGAGAGAACATTTTTCCCCCAAGAAGGCTGAGAAAAGATTGTTTCTGTGCTTTAATACCAGGATCAAAAACTTGCAGGAACTTTTGTAATTTGATGGGCTTTAAGAGATTGTCGTTGACATGAACGTTTAATACTGTAGGTGGCGGTTGGGAAGCTATACAATTACCAAATATTTATGTTAAACTTGTTCAACATTGAAATATTCCATCCTTTGGCTAAGGCAGCATGATGGGTCAGCAATCGACATAATGCTTTACAATGCCAGCTGCAAGATCGAGGTTCAATTCCCACCGCTGCCTGTAAAACATTTGTGTCTCCTTCATGTGGCCAGGTAGATCTTCTCTGGGTGTTTCAGTTTCCTTCCACAATCCGAAGACGTATCAGTAAGGGTTATTAAGTTGAAAGTTGTGGTGAACTACATATACCTGTCTGGACACGCCCCCCCCCGCCCCCGCTGACTGCTCCTGTGGCTCCTCCCACAGACCCCGGTATAAAGGCGATTGGAGGCACAGACCCTTCCTCAGTCTCCAGGATGTTGTGTGATGGTCACTTGCTGCTTGTGCTTTCTTCCAACCAATAAAAGCCTACCTCAACCCACGTCTCAGAGTTATTGATGGTGCATCAATTTTATTGGCTGAAAGTTTTAAAACATGGAAAGTATTTTACATCCGGAAAAATTGGACATTGATCCTCAAGACTCAGAAGCAGCTCTTGCCTTTGAACTCTGGCTTGCATGCTTCCAATCATACTTGTAACAGATTCCCGTGACTGAGCCCACTATTATGCACAGAATCCTCCTTTCGAGGGTCACCCCGAAAGTTTACTCCCTTATTAGGGACCTGCTGACCTACCAAGGGGCACTGGACGCCCTCAAAAGACAGTACCTGCGGCCGGTGAACACTGTCTACGCAAGACATCGCTTAGCAACGCGGTGGCAGCGAACCGGTGAGTCGAGCGGGGAGTTTCTCCCAGCCCTACAGACACTCGTGCGGGCCTGCGACTGCAAGGGACTGACGGCGGAACAGCATTCGGAGCTCCTGGTATGAGACGCCTTCGTTACGGGGATCAGGTCAGTGTAAGTCCACCAGCGGCTGCTGGAAAATGCCGATCTTACCTTATGCTCGGCGATTGAGATGGCCGACATGCTGGAGGCTGCTCTGCACAATGCTGATGCTGTCCAGCTACGCGATCTCCCGCTGGTCCCGTGGATGCTGCAGACCCCGCCACCCGCGAGCGAATCGACCTTGGCTGCTGCCAATCGCGAGTCCACGAACTCCCCAAAACCGACCACAGCTGCTGCCAGTCGCAAGTCCGCGCAGCGTTACTTCTGCGGACGTGAAAAGCTCCCCCGAAAACGCTGCCCGGCCCGAGAAGCTACCTGCTTCAGCTGCGGAAAGAAGGGCCATTTCGCCAAGGTCTGTAAGTCTGAACCACGAGCGGGGTCGAGCAGCACCTCATGCGAGTCATGGGGGAGGCCATCTTGGTTGCCGCCATTTTGCTTGCCCACCTTGTGCGAGACATGGGGGCGGCCATCTTTGTCGGCGCCACCTCGCCCCGCCTCCGACCCATGGGTGTTTACCAGGCACCAAGACGACGGTTCAACTCTGGCCTCTGTAACCCTCAACCAAAGCGCCCCACACCAGCTTGCAAGGTCAATGTTGGACATCCTGGTGGAGGGGCACAGGACTAGATGCTTGTTTGACATGGGCAGCACTGAGAGTTTTATTCACCCGGACATGGTGCAACGCTGCGGACTTGTGACATGGCCGGTAAGCCAGAGGGTCACCATGGCTTCTGGGTCACATTCCACAGACATCCGGGGGGTTGTGTAGCGACATTGGGAGTGCAGGGCACAGAATATCGGGACTTTGCGCTACTGGTCATGCCTCAACTGTGCGCGCCTGTGCTATTGGGGCTGGACTTCCAGAGCCACCTAAAAAGTGTGACTATGGTATATGATGGGCCCCTCCCACCACTCACTGTCAGGAACCCTCAGTTTTGTGGGACTTCGTCATTTACCCTGCTACTGACCATGCACACACACTGACCAACACATCCCTCCCAGCACCATGCCGACAGTTGCGCTACTGACACCACTTGCAGCCTCTCCACCCTCAAGATCCCTCCCCCACCGCTGTTCACCAACCTGACCCCCGACTGTAAACCTGTGGCAACTAAAAGCAGGAAGTACAGCACGGGGGACAGGGCCTTCATTCAGTCGGAGGTGCAGCGGCTGCTCAGGGAGGGGATCATTGAGCCAAGCACAAGTCCTTGGAGGGCCCAGGTGGTTGTTGTTCGGACCGGGCAGAAAAATAGGATGGTCGTGGACTATAGCCAGACCATCAATAGGTTCACACAGCTTGACGAGTACCCCTTACCCCGCATCGCGGATATGGTCAACCAGATAGCTCAGTACAAAGTGTACTCGACCATAGATCTAAAATCCGTTTACCACCAGCTCCCCATCCTCCCAGAGGACCGCCCCTACACTGTCTTTGAGGCATGCAGCAGGCTCTATCACTTCCTGCGTGTCCCCTTCAGTGTCACAAATGGTGTCTCTGTCTTCCAGAGGGAAATAGACCGGATAGTGAACCAGTGCCAACTGAAGGCCACATTTCCCTATCCAGATAACATCACCATCTGTGGTCACGACTGGTCGGATTACAACACCAACCTCCAACGATTTTTCCAAGTGGCCAAAGCCCTGAACCTTATTTATAACAGGGACAAGTGTGTGTTCGGAACCACCCAACTCGCTATTCTTGGGTATGTCGTGGAGAACGGGGTCATTGGCCCTGATCCCGACCATATGCGCCCCCTGTTAGAACTCCCTCTTCCCACCACTCTCAGAACCCTCAGACGGTGCCTGGGCTTCTTTTCCTATTACGCCCAATGGGTCCCCCATTACGCAGACAAGGCCCCCCCCGGTCAAGTCTACCACATTTCCCCTCTCTGCCGAGGCCCGCGCGGCCTTCAGCTGCATTAAAGGGGACATTGCCAAAGCAATGATGCAAGCGGTGGATGAGACCATTCCCTTCCAAGTAGAGAGTGACGCCTCTGACTTCGCGCTGGCTGCTACCCTCAATCAGGCAGGCCGGCCAGTAGCATTCTTTTCTCGTACCCTTCCAAGGCCCTGAAATTCGGCACTCCGCGGTGGAGAAAGAAGCCCAGGCCATAGTGGAAGCTATTAGGCACTGGAGGCACTATCTCGCCGGCAAAAGGTTCACCTTGCTGACTGACCAGCGCTCAGTTGCGTTCATGTTCAGCAACCAACAGCGGGGCAAAATCAAAAATGATAAAATTTTGCGGTGCAGAATCAAGCTCTCCACCTACAACTATGATATCCTGTACCAGCCTGGAAGGCTCAATGAGCCCCCGATGACCTGTCCCGGGGAGCGTGTGCCAGCGCACAGCTCTACCAGCTATACACCCTCCATGCAGATCTTTGCCACCCGGGGGTCACCCAATTTTACCATTTCATGAAAGCCCGGAACCTGCCGTACTCCCTTGAGGACATCAGGATGATGACCAGGGAATGCCAAGTCTGCACTGGGTGCAAACCGCACTTCTACTGTCCTGACAAGGCGCAACTTATCAAGGTCACCCGCAACTGAGTGTTGACTTTAAGGGCCCCCTTCCCTCCACTGACCACAATGTCTACTTTCTCAAGATTATCGACGAGTACTTGCGGTTCCCCTTTGCCATCCCCTGCCCCGACACCACTGCCACGTCCATCATAAAAGCCCTGCGCCAGCTCTTCACTCTGTTCGGATATCCCTGCTATATCCACAGTGATAGAGGGTCCTCCTTTATGAGTGACGAGCTGCGCCAGTACCTGCTGGCTAGGGGCATTGCTACTAGTAGGACCACGAGTTATAATCCCCGGGGAAATGGACAGGTGGAGAGGGAGAATGCCACAGTGTGGAAGGCCACACTTTTAGCCCTTAAGTCAAAAGGGTTGCCGGTCTCTCGATGGCAGGAGGTCCTCCCCGAGGCACTCCTCTCTATCCGCTCCCTGTTATGTACGTCCACCAATGCCACTCCTCATGAGCACCTCTTTTCTTTTCCCAGGAAGTCTGCCACTGGGACCACCCTACCAGCTTGGCTGACGTCCCCAGGGCCAGTGCTGCTCCGGAGACATGTGAGGAGTAATAAATACTCTCCGCTGGTCGAGAGGGTTCACCTTCTACATGCGAACCCCCAGTATGCCTACATGGTCTTACCTGATGGGCGGGAGGACACGGTCTCCGTCCGTGACCTGGCACCCACAGGAGCAGCAGACCACTACCCCGAACACTCCACGGTAACTATGAACCCTGTACCCGAGGTGTCACCGCACACACCAAGCCCTACACAGACTCCTCACGACACTATCATACCAGGTGCCTCGCACACGCATATACCAGGCGCCTTGCATGCGCATGAGGGATCACTGACGCCTAGTGGGCTGACACCTCCAGTTAGGCCGGAACCAGCACAACCACCATCTCCAGTGCAATCACCACCGGCACCTGTGCAATCACAGCCGGTGCTACGTAGATCGCAGCGACAGATTCGACCACCTGATAGACTTAACCTGTAAATATACCTGTAAGAAACTTCGCCCCATGGGGACTCTCTTTTAAAACAAAGGGGGGGTGAATGTGGTGAACTACATATACCTGTCTGGACACGCACCCCCCGCCCCCGCTGACTGCTCCTGTGGCTCCTCCCACGGACCCCGGTATAAAGGCGATTGGAGCCACAGCCCCTTCCTCAGTCTCCAGGATGTCGTGTGATGGTCACTTGCTGCTTGTGCTTTCTTCCAACCAATAAAAGCCTACCTCAACCCACGTCTCAGAGTTATTGATGGTGCATCAAGCTTCTTCCCCTCCGATCCATGAACACTACCTCACTATTTTTTTCTCTCTTTTTCTACTACTTATTTATCTTTTTAATATCTTATTGTAATTTATAGTCATTTGTATGTACTGCACTGTACAGCTGTCATAAAACAACAAATTTCACAGCATTCAGGTATATGATATTAAACCTGATTCTGATTCTGATTTTTTGTCTCCTTCTGTCTGTAAATAAATGACTAAAAATGCCATCTTAACTGTACCTTCAGGGTTTCTGTTAGTATGCAGATCACGGGCAGGAGAAACGCTGTGGCCTCACTGCCTCTTTAATACTTTCTGCTGTCATTTCTGATCGCTACACTGTGCCGCAGAGTTATCAGCACCAGTGATGTCAATTAGCTGCACATAGACCACATTTTACCAGTCACTGTAGCAGAACTCTGAACAATGTTTGATCTGAGAGGGTAATGCGTTGGTTATCCAGGAGGCTGAAAGTGCTCTCTCTGGTACTTTTAATTGTTCACAAAATGATCTAAAGTGCATATTGGTATTTTGACTATGTGCTATGTGACTAACAGCCTGTTTTAAAGCCCTCTGCAAAAGGCACACCAGTCCGATTCTTACACAGGTCAAAGTATAGGCAACCTTTTCTCAGTTAGAATTCCCACTCTAGCTCCCCACACTGCCCATTTCTCTCCACCTGCCTATCACATCCCCATGATGCCCCACCTCCTTCCCCTTCTCCCAGGTCTACTCTCCTCTCCTATCAGATTCCTTCTTCTCCAGCCCTTTTGCTTTTTCGCCCATCACCTTTCAGTTTCTTACCTCATCCCCCCTCCCCCACCATCTGCCTTCACCTATCACCTTATAACGTGTTTTCCTTCCCTTCCCCCCACCTTCCCCTTTCCTTTCCAGTCCTGGTGAAGAGTCTCAGCCCAAAAGTGTTGACTTCAGAGATGCTGCCTGAACAACTGAGTTCCTCCTTCATTTTTTGTATGTTGCTCAAGATTCAGTGTCTGCAGAATCTCTTGTGCTCAATATCAATTAGAATCCCATTCCTGCTGAACTCCTTGATGAACCTTGTGAATGAACCAGATCAAAATTCAAGTTTATTTATCACGCGTACATCGTTACGTACAGTGAAATGTGTCATTTATGTTAACAACCAATGCAAATTTGAGGCATCCAATGATGTGAACACCAAGATCCTTCTGTTCCTCCACACTGTTAGAATCCAGCTATTAACCCAGCATACCACCTTCAAGTTCAGCGTTCCAAAGTGAATCACTTAAAATTCAGATTCAGATTATATCATTCATCATAAAAAGATGAACTTGATATATAACAGAGTGGTATACTCATAACATTTGATTAAACATTCTCTTCTTACTAATGAAAGTTCAAATTTGTGGTCAAGATTCAGCCATTGTCTAACAAAGGTAGTATACATATAAGGTAATAATAATTTCAGGTCAATGACGCTACATCAGGATGGAGAGATAATGATAAACAGAATGTGTGCCATTTGTGGCGGTCAAGGGGAGAAGAGATGGAAGGACTGTTCCAGCTTCCAGACCATGTTCTTAGAGGTTCTTTATTACTTATTATAGAAGAGGTCATTCAACACATCAGGTCCATGTCAGTTCTCAGAAGAACAAACTACAACATGAAACATTACTGTTTTCTCATCTTCCTAGTTCTGAAGTATCATTAATCTGAAATACTGTCTCTGTTTCTGTTTCTACAAAATAAAGACAACAATGACACAACAGTTGCAAAAACAACAGAATGGTGGAAATATCGTAGTATTTAATTTTAGATATTAATTAAAAAAATGATGTGAACATTCTTGCTAGCCCAATACTTACAACAAGCTGGAGGAACTCAGCAGTTGGGCAGCATCCATGGAAATGAGCAGTCAACATTAGCCCAATACTTATTTCCTGTGTACCTTTACTAACATATGTTGATTGATACCTTATACAACAATACACAAAGTGCTGGAGGAACTCAGCAAGTTTTCTATCTTCAGGTTGAAATTTAATTTCAGTGGCTACTCCCTCTCCCCTTTTTTTCTTTTTTCTATTCCCCATTCTTGTTCCCCTCGCGCCCTCCTGTTCTCTTCATCTGACCACCACTTCCTTCTGGTTCCCTTCCTCCTTCCTTTTATCCCTTGGCCCACTCTCCTCACTTATCAGATTCCTTCTTTTAAGCCGTTTGCCTCTTTCACCTATCACTTCTCAGATCCTCACGTCATTCTCTTTCCCCACACAACAGTCTGGTCTTACCAATCACCAGCTATCTTGTACTCCTCCTCCTTGCCCCCATATTCTTATTCTGGCTTCTCCCCTTTCCTTTCCAGTCTTGATGAAGAGTCTTGGCCCAAAATGCCGAGTGTTTATTTCACCTCCATAAATGCTGCCCGACTACTGAGTTCGTTCAGCATTTTGTATGGTTGCTATGGATGTTGCTGTATAGTGATTCCAGCTTTTTTTCCAGATTTTCAGCACCTGTATTTTACATAAGTCAGCAATCAGGAGATCTGCAGTCTGCTGAGGGCTTGATCTGAACACTACTGTTATATTTTGTAACTCCAAAACATAAAACTAATTGAAAGAAAAACATGGAACTAGGAGATGTGTGAGTTAGTTTTCATTTCTAGTGAGGCATGCCCATATGACATGCAGTGTAATAATGTGTGTCATTCACATATAACCCATAATGAATTATGTAAACAAAAAATGCTTAACCGAACAATATATTTAAAATATTATGCAAATATTAAATGCACATCACTTCTTCCTGCTTAGCTATGAACTCCAAATCAATAGTGAAAAAGATGGTTTCATGAACTATCCAGAAGATGTCAAAGGAGCATTGTCTGCAGGCATCATCTTTTCAATTTTCTACCCAACTCCCTAAATTCTCTCTTCAGGACCCCCTCCCTTTTCCCACCTATATCATTGGTGGCAATGTGTACAAAGGCCTCTGGCTGCTCAGCCTTCCCATTGAGAATGCCGTGGACATTCCATAATTAAAGGAGTAGACTTGTCATATCGCATCCACAGAATCTCAAGTCTACTCCTTTAATTATGGAATCCTCTATCACTACTGCAGTCCTCTTCTTCCCCTGGCCCTTCTGAGTCAAAGGGCACCAGACTCAGTGCCAGAGATCCAGTTTCTGCTGCTTTTCCCGGTGGGTTGTTCCCCCCCAATAGTATCCAAAATATACACTTATTATTCAGGGGAACACCCACAGGGGTACTCTACACTATCTGCTCATTTCCTTTCCATCTCCTGACAGTCACCCAGGGACCTGCCTCCTGCAACTTAGGGGTGACTGTCTTCCTGTAACTTACAGTGTTTTTTTAATATTCCGTATTGCACTGTACTGCTGGCACAAAACCACAAATTTAACAACATATGTCATGGATAATAAACCCGATTTCAATTCTTCTTCTTCTTCTCCTTCAAAGATCAGAACAGAAGAAAGGCACATATACTCAGAGGGCACTTTATTAGGTACCTCCTGTACCTTTGTAAAGCATGGTTATTTGATTACTGTCACTCTACAGTCTGATGACTCTGATAAGACCTCTCTCATTTTGCCCACAAACTGCCACCCACCGATCTTTTTTTTTTGTTTTTCACACCATTCTCTGTAAACTCTAGAGACTGTTGAAAATCCTAGGAGTCAGCAAATTATAAAGAAGTGGTGGTTGGGAGTGCGGAGGGGTGGATTTGTAGGTGGAGTTATTGATCTACCTTACTGCTTGGGGTGAGACTTACAGTACTGTTTTAGTGTCTGATGGTCCAGGGATAGATGCTATGTAGCTTTCTCCCTGATGGGAGTGGGACAAACAGTCTATGAGCAGGGTGGGTGGGATCCTTCATGATGTTTCTGGCGGTTTTCTGGCACCTTTCTTTATATATATCCTTGATGTCAGGTAGGCTGGTGCCACTGATGCTTTGGGTAGTTTTGACTACTCATTGGAACTGGGAGTGGCTTAGATAGAACACCTGATAGGCATTGATGATGTGGGCCGAGAGGGGGGGGGGGGTCTATTGTAATGTTGTAGAACTCCATGTGCATATCAACCATCAAATATCAAACTACAATATTAATCTATGTTACTGGACAGTCCACAGCAGCCTATGTCAAGGTGTTACAAGCACTTGTCCAGGTACTTTGTGAGATGTGGTGGGAGAAACTGATTCTCCCGACTTCTCATGGAGTGTATTCCAGATTACAACCATCTACCAGGTTAAAAAAATGTTCTTCCTCTGATTACCCTCCAAATTTCTTGTTCATCACCTTAATCCTATGAACTCTGATTATTATTTTATTTGGTTCTATCGACCTGGCCCTGGACCATTGCCCTCCACACCCCCTCCCCATCCATGTCCTTAACCAAACTTCTCTTAAATATCAAAATCAAACCTGGATTTAACTTCTGCTGGCAGCTCATTCCACACTCTCACCACCCTCTGAGTGAAGATCCCTCCCCCTACTGTTCCCTTAAATGTTTCACCTTTCACCTTGACCTCTAGTCTCACTTCAATGGAAAAAAGCCTGTTTGCTTTTACACGAACTAAGACCCTCACAATTTTGTGTAACTCTATTAAACCTCCCCTCATTCTCATACACTCCAGGACATAAAGTCCAATAGCCAACACAAAGCATTGTAAAGGTGCTTGTGTATAGATTCTCCAATGATTTGTTAAACAGGTAGAAAATTATTTTGCTATGGGATTTCATATGAATTAAGCAGACAGTGAGAAGCAGAAAAGAGATAAAGCACTTTCTGAGTCAATCTTACTGCTCACTCACTCCGTGTCTGATAAGATTTGACTTTGAAACTTTGCTTTGTGTCTCCCCATCTGTCCATTCATCTGAAACATTCTGCACAGGTGGGAACCCGGGCAAGAAGAAAAATAGGTCCAGAATATAACTTTCTAATCATCAGACAGCCAAGGTGCCGTCCATTTGTCTGCCAATATTAAAACAAATGTTGGTTACTTGGGACTTTAACCAATACAACAGCTTTAATTTGTGGTGGTGACAGCGATGATGACAGAGTGATTGACTGCAATAATACATGTTCGATTTCAGTGGCAGAAATCTCAGTTCAGAAGTAACAAGAAGATAGATGAGCATCCAGGGTAATGTTCTGAGACCAGCAGATACTTTAAAGCTTATTCATCTGTGTTCAACCACAGGGAATAAACCTTATGAGGGAGCTAAAGCTTTAGAGATTCTTTTTTATGTGGAAGCTGTCAGCTAACAGTCATTTATTTTGAATAAAACAGGAACATTTGATCACTTGACCAGCATGGTAGATGATTCCTACTTTCAGATATAGACCTCAGTGGTGAAAGTAGAACTAGAGGTCATAAGTTAAGGGTGAAAGGTGAAATAGTTGAAGGGGATATTTGAGGAAACTAATCACTCAGAGGGTGGTGAGAGTATGGAAAGAGTTGCCATCGGAAGTGGTGTATGTGGATTCAACTGTAACACTTAAGAGAAGTTTGGATAAGTACATAGATGGGAGGGGCGCATGGATAGGATGGGTATGGAGGGCTATGGTCCAGGTGCAGGCCAATAGGACTTGGCAGAATAACAGTTTAGCATGGGACTAGGTGGCACAAAGGACCTGTTGCTGTGCTGTAGTAATCTATGACCACTTAGATCACTTTGCATTGCAATGGATGGTCCTTCTTGTTCTGATGGTGTTCTCTCTTGGAAAAATTGTGCAGAGTTTCTGTTTTAGTTATTCTTGTGTAAAAGCTATGCATGTCAGGTCAGTGGAACTAGGCAGAAGATCAGGTTGGCACAGACTCGATGGACAGAAGGGTGTGCTGAGCTGTAATGCTCTATAACTCTATGACTCATGAAATCATGAAATCATGAAATGACGTTAAGGAACTGTTATTGCTCCCAACAGCAGCACAAAGCCAAAGTGTATGAAGTGGTAGTAGCATTTAGTGATGTGCCTTGTGTGAACAAATAATGGTGTTCAAGATTTCTTTAAAGAAATGAGACCTAACTGAACTAATAACATCAAAAGGGATATTGAAGGAAATATTTCACAATCAGGAGAGCAGGGCTGAAAGGAATAATAAATCAGCCATGATCGAATGATGAAGCAGACTCGATCGGTTGAATGGTCTAATTCTGCTTGTCTGTCTTATGGTTATATTGTCTTATGGGCCATAGGTGGCCAATTTATCAGCAGCTGTGTGTTATTGTGTACGTATAATAAAGATCTTCAGTTTCCGGTGGGCAATACGAGGGGTTCACCCGAAACCGGAAACTACAATGGTTGCATGTGACAGGGTTGAGCATCAGTTCAGTAATAAAATGTTCTAACGTAAACCCATGCCAAGTTTATCTTTATTAAGAACAAACATCTTAAGTGAAAGTGCTCTTGAACCAATGCTAAGGTTGCAAGGTTTCATAAGTTCTTCTTGGCCACAACCCAATTACTTTTCAATTGCTATGGTCTTTGAAGCTGTTTCATTTCTTTCAACTTCAATGATGCTGCTGGCTGGCCAGGACTTGTGGAGATTCGATCCTAAAAAATACAACACTGTGAGAATTATAGTCTGCACAGTCTATAAAATGTTCGAGTTACCACATTTAGAAGTAAAAGCAATAAGAAAAGAAATTCTCAAGTAATGAGATTTGACCAACCTCTTTTCTTTTCACTCAGTATTGACAACTTCTGTTCCCCAATTACCAGCTCCACCTCAGAGCCAGAATGTCCACAACTTGGATGTCATGGTTACCGTGGAGATAAAGAACTCCATTATCTAAAAGCAAACTATTTCCACATCTGTACAATCCCTCAACTGCTGCCTCAGCCTGCCTCCTACCACAACCCTTGCCTCAGAGATTGTTATTTCTGTGCCAGAGTCTTCCAAAGAATTTGTGTCTAAAGTTGTGATTCAATACTCCCAGCTGACACCAAGTCTTCTTGGGAACCTTTTATAAGTCCTCACTGAAAAGCTCCCCAATCTTAAAATTCTCATCCTTGCTTTGAAATCCTTTTAAGTCGCTCCCCTCCCTTCCCCTGTAATACATACCCAGTGCCCACTTTGTTAGGTACACATGTTAATGCAGTATCTAATCAGCCATTCATGTGGCAGCAACTCAATGCATAAAAGGATGCAAACATGGGTAAGAGGTTCAATGGTTGTTCAGACCAAACACCAGAATAGGGAAGAAATGTGACCTAAGTGATTTTGACCATGGAATGATTGTTGGTGCCAAATGGAGTGGTTTGAGTATCTCAGAAACTGTTGATTTCCTGGGATTTTCACTCTAGAGTTTACAGAGAATGGTATGAAATACAAAAATGCAACCAGTGAGTGGCAATTATGTGGGAGAAAATGCTTTGTTAATGTGGAAAGTCAGTAGAGAATGGCCAGAATGGCTCAAGCTGACAGGATGGTGACAGTAACTCAAATTATCATGCATTACAACAGTGTATGCAGAAGAGCATCTCTGAACACACAACACATTGAACCTTGAAGTGAAAGGGCTACAGCAGCAGAAGACCACAAAGATACACTCAGTGGCCACTTTATTAGGTACAGTAGGTACATAATAAAGTGGCCACTGAATGTATATCTCTGAGGCAAGGCTCTAAGACTCTGTGCCATTATTAGCAAACACATTCCAGGCCATGGAACTTCCATTTAATTTACTAGTGAAGCAAACTGAAAATAGCACTGTGCCACATTTGGAAGTTATATCTCTGCAACACAAGCACCATCTCTTCCCTCCCACTGTGCAGCAAATGAAATCTCTAATCCCCTGTGAAAAGAGTTTATTTTCTGATTCATCAGAATCAGCATCAGAATTGAGTTTATTATGACTGCCTTACATGATGTGACATTTATTGTTTTTGCAGCAGCAAAGACATAAAATTATTATAAATTAAAAAAATAAATAAATGGTGCAAATAAAAGAAATAATGAGGAATAAGGACAAGGTACCAAACTTGTATTCAGGAGCAGAGAGCTGTTGAACCTAAGGAACTGGCTGTCTATATAAGAAAGGTGTGTAATACATGCATAACAATGAAACCCCCACTTCCACGATCTCTTTGACCCACTATGGTCAAGAAGAAGGCACAGGTGCATTAGGACTAGGACTGACAGACTGGGTAGCAGCTTCTTCCCTCAGGCTGTAAGACTAATGAATACCCTGTCACCACTGAGGTTTTGTCTCTGGGATGGCAAACTATTTACTGTTTACTGCTGTGCACACCATATACATATTGAATTATATTTTATTACCTTAGTTTTGGTAATTTTTTGTTTAATATGCTGTGTGAGATGTATGTATTGTGAGTGCACCATGGTCCAGAGGAGCATTGTTTTATTTGGTTTTATATATATATATATGTACAGTCAGATGACAATAAACTTGAACTTGAAACTTGAAAGGCCATCCCGTCTAGATGACAGGAAAGGGATTTTGCACATCCTAACAGCAGTGGGGAATAAAATACCAGACAAATGAGCAAAAAATGTAAAATTCCCTCTGATAAATTACTTCACCAATGCAAAATATTTCCATGAAATTGCAAAATTGAGTATGATTATTTTCACACCTTCCTTTCCATTACAATATATTCCTGGGCAACACACACAAAATGCTGGAGGAACTCTGGAGGTCAGGCAGCATCTATGAAGGAAAATAAACAGCTGATTTTTCAGACTGAAGCCCTTCATCAGTACTGTAAAGGAAGGGGGAAAGAAGCCAGAATAATTAATTCCTATTCTGCCTTTGTTTATTATAAACTATTTATTGTATTTGTTGTGAATTATCAAATGAAGAAAATTCACTCACATTTGTTTACTAATTTCTTTAAAAGTACTCACAGGTGAATTGGTAATCCTGAGTAAAGAAATGATAAAATAAGATATTGATTTATAGAAAGAAGAATCTTTATGGACTAAATAAAGTTTTTTTTCCTAACGTCGGCAAAATAAAAGATATTGTTGTCAAATCATATAAAAAAAGCTAGAACTCTGTAAGCCTTAGATGCAGACAGTAGGTTTAGGTTAAATAAAATATTTGCTGTCATTGCTTATAAAAGAAATACAATAAAATTGTGACTCCAGAGAGGGCAGATGCTGGAATCTGGAGCAACACACAAACCGCTGGAGGAACTGAATGGGTCAGGAAGCATCTGTGAATCAGATTCAGAATCAAGTTTATTATCTCTGACATGTGTCATGAAATTTGTTGTTTTGTAGCTGCAGTACAGTGCAAGACATTAAAAAAAAACCTTTTAAATAAACAAAAAGATAGATAGGTAGATAGATAGTGCAAAAGAGGAATGAGGTAACAATGAGATAATGTTCATGAGTTCATGGACCATTCAGAAATCTAAGAGTGGGAGGGGAGAAAGGAGGGTGGGACAGTCACATAGCAGTTACTGCAATACCTTAGTGTAGTGATCGGGGTTCAACTTCTATTGGTGTCAATAAGGAATTAGTATGCTCTCCCTGGGCTGTGCGGTTTCCCCCAGTTTCTTCCCACATTCTAAAGATGTACGGGTTAGTGTGTAACCCGTGTTCATGTGTGTAACTGGGTGTTGTGTGCACGATGGGCTGGACGGGCCTGTTGCCGTGCTGTATCTCTAACTTCACTTAAAACAAACTTCTGACTTCTGACCAAACTTTGCTTTGACGGATCAGTCCCACCTATGGCACAAACAAAACGGTGGCAGAACTCATCAAATTAGGCAGCATCTGTGGAGGGAAGTAGACAGCAGACATTTCAGGGTGAGACTCTTTATTTATCCAGATGAAGAGTATAGACCTGAAACATCTCTCACTAGCAAAGGACATAGCGATGTCACCCAGTTCACAGTGGAAATGGAGGCTAACAGTCACTGTTACAATATTACAGTCTGCCGTGTTGCTTTTTATTCCAAGACTCTCTGACCTGAGAACTGGCAGCAAACTCTCACCAGCATCAAGAGAAAGAGAGAGAGTGCAATCACTCAATTAAAGAGACCTCTGTCCGTATATCCGCTGCAGCAAAATTCTAATGTTCTTTCTCCCATGATGCCTCTGTCGGCACCACCAGCCTGGAATCATTTGTCTACGCTGAAGGCGAAATCTTCCTAGCTGTGCCTGAAGAATGTTGGTGGAATTAAACCAGATTCAGATTTCAGGGTTTTATATAGTGACATATGCACTTGGATAATAAACTTACTTTGAAATTTGAACATGTACCTTATATCAACCTGTCAATCTTTTGTGACTGTATGTGCTGGATCATAATTATATATGTTGTGTGTGACTGTATGTACTGTATTTTGCACCTTAGCCCCAGAGGAATGATGTTTCCTTTAGTTATATCCAGTGCATGGGTATGGTTGAATGGCAATAAACCTTCCACATTCCAAAGATGTTCCAGTTAGTTGGTCATTGTAAATTGTCCTGTGATTAGACAAGGGTTAAGTAGCTGTTTTGCTGGGTAGCATGGCTTGTTGGGTCCGATGAGCCTGTTCCATGCTGCATCTCTCAATAAATAAAAAGTAACCCTTGAACTTGAAATTCTTCATTGCTCCAGTTCTGGATATCAAGCATGGAATTTGTGAGAGTTGAAAGGACTGAACTTAAAGGCAGAATGAGTATGTAGCACATATCTTCATGTATATAATTTTGTAGTCTATGCCATGGTGATTACTGCAATGCAGATTTTCATAGGTAGTCTTACTCATTTCTATTCGAGATGATCATAGAAAGCCTAGGTGTATTTCAAATAATCTTGTAAATAAAGATTTATATTTTTTCCTGGGAAAATTGGATTTCTAACATGCTTTCCTACAAAAAACATAAGAGCAAAGGGTAACTTGATCCCTTGAGCTTGTTCCTACATTCAATAAACTCTGACTCACCTTTTACCTCAGGCATCATTTGATTCCTTTGATTCCTTTAATATTCAGAAGCCTTTTAATCTCTTGAGACACAAGAAACTGCAGATGCTGGAAAGCTGCAGCAACCCATGAAATGTGCTGGAAGTCATGTCAGGTAGTATTTATGGAGGGAAAATGGGCAGTTGATATTTTGGGTTGAGGCCTTTCATCAGGACTGGAAAGTAAAGGGGAGGTGGTCAGTGGGGGAAGTGGGAGGAAGGGTTGGAGAAAGAGTGAGCAAATAATAAGCAAATGAAAGAGGGAAGAGTGGGAGAGATGTCAGAAGCTGAGAGGTGATAGGCAGAAGTAACAAAGGCCTGAAGAAGAGGGAATCTGATAGGAGAGGACAGTGGACCAAGAAAGGGAGGGGAACCAATGTGGGGACTGTGTGGGTGATGTTCAAAGGTTCAAAGGTCCAATTTAATGTTAGAGAAATATATACAATATACATCCTAAAATGCTTTTTCATTGCAAACATCCATGAAAACAGAGAAGTGCCCCAAAGAATGAATGACAGTTAAACATAAGAACCCCAAAGTTCCCCCCAACTCCCCTCCCTCCCGTGCGTAAGTGGCAGTGAGCAAAAATCCCCCCTCCCACCACCGGCATAAAAAGCAAGTATCAGCACTGTCACCGAGTACTCAAACATGAGCAAAGCAACAGAGAAGAAACAGACTTGCAGGTAACCCAAAAACTTTGCGTTTCACCTGGTATTTGACATACCACAGGTTCTCTCTCTGCTTACTAAGGGAGAAAGAGATGTCTCCATTTTCCTAGCGAGTGGGGAGACATAACAAACAACTTCCTGGTTTACGATATTAAAAGCCCATTACATCGCTTTTCTTGAGCTCTGTGCCTGAGGATTGCAAAGAGCCCAGGTCTTTGGGCCCATGGCAGTAGATATTCCGACTCCCCCGATGACACACGGGTTTCCTGTCGTGACACCGCCCCTTGATCTGCCTGTCTCCAGGGCCCCGAGATCTTAGGCTTCCGAATTCAAGCGGGCTCTTGGGTCCAACTCTTGGTGTGCCAAACAATGGCCAGTCTTGAAACCCCGAGAATGGGTCCCATTCCCGCAAAGAACTGAAGTCAGCGTGTAACTCCGGGTCAGGGTCTTCAAAAGAAACCTGAAAGGGAAAAATAAATATATTAAAGAAGGAAATAGAACTGTTTTTGAAGATGCAAACAAAGGAGTCACCGTTTAGTGCCATCTTAATTTCGCTCCACTTCCCCGAGTGCTCCAGCTGCTCATCTTCAGAATGTGGGAGGGAACAGGAGTGCTGGGGGGAAACCCACACAGCCATGAGGGGAATATACAAACTCTTTAGAGACAGCAGTGGGAATTGAATCCTGACTGATTGTCACAATGGTGCTGCAAAGTGATTGAGCTAACTGCTATGCTACAGCGCCAGACAGGTAAGATTAGGACGTACAAAAAAGCTGGATGAACATTTGACCCAATGATCTGTGCCACCCTGCAACTGATCTAATTATCACTATCCTAAGCACAGAACAATTTACAATGCCTGATTATCCTACTAACCTGTACATCCTTTGGACTGTGGGAGGAAATCAGAACACCAGAGAAAACCCACATAATTGTGGGGAGAACGTACAAACTCCTTGCAGGTGTTGGAATTGAACTTTGAACTCTGACACCCTGAGTTGTTATAGTATCATGTTAACTGCTATGCTACTGTGGGATCCCAAGGTCCACTGAAAGGCTGAGATAGAACGGACATGGAGAAGATGCTTCATATTGAGGGAGGACTCCAGGACGGGGGCACAACCTCAGGATACCATAGAACCATAGAACGCTACAGCACAGTGCAGGCCCTTCAGCCCTCCATGTTGTGCCGACCCATATAATCCTTAAAAAAAAAGTACTAAATCCACACTACCCCATAACCCTCCATTTTTCTTTCATCCATGTGCCTGTCCAAGAGGCTCTTAAATACCCTTAATGTTTTAGCCTCCACCACCATCCCTGGCAAGTCATTCCAGGCACTCACAACCCTCTGTGATGTCTCCCCTAAACTTCCCTCCCTTAATTTTGTACATATGCCCTTTGGTGTTTGCTATTGGTGCCCTGGGAAACAGGTACTGACTATCCACCCTATCTATGCCTCTCATAATCTTGTAGACCTCTATCAAGTCCCCTTTCATTCTTCTACGCTCCAAAGAGAAAAGTCCCAGCTCTGCTAACCTTGCTTCATATGACTTGTTCTCCAAACCAGGCAACATCCTGGTAAATCTCCTCTGCACCCTCTCCATAGCTTCCACATCCTTCCTATAATGAGGTGACCAGAATTGAACACAATACTCTGAGTGCGGTCTCACCAGAGATTTGTAGAGTTGCAACATGACCTCTCTACTCTTGAACTCAATCCTCCTGTTAATGAAGCCTAGGATCCCATAGACCTTCTTAACTACCCTATCAGCCTGTGTAACGACCTTGAGGGATGTATGGATTTGAACCCCAAGGTCTCTTTGTTCGTCCACACTCTTAAGTAACCGACCATTAACCCTGTACTCAGTCTTCTGGTTTGTCCTTCCAAAATGCATCACCTCACATTTGTCCGGATTGAATGCCATCTGCCATTTTTCTGCCCAACTCTGCAGCCTGTCTATATCCTCTTGTAACCTTCGACCGCCTACAGCTCCATCCACAACTCCTCCAATCTTGGTGTCATCCGCAAACTTACTCACCCATCGTTCCGCCTCTACATCCAGGTCATTTATAAAAATCACAAAGAGCAGGGGTCCCAGGACAGATCCCTGCGGCACTCCACTAGTCACCGACCTCCAGGCAGAATACTTTCCTTCCACAACTACCCTCTGCTTTCTTTCTTTAAGCCAATTTTTTATCCAATGATACAATGATGTCCATTTGGAACAGAGATGAGGAGAAATTTCTTTAGCCAGAGGGTGGTGAATCTGTAGAAGTCAGACAGACAACTGTGGAGGTCAAGTCAGACAGACAGCTGTGGAGGTCAAGTCATTGAGTATACCGTATTTAATATGGAGGCTGATACATTCTTGATTATTGTCAGGGTGTCAAAGGTTACAGGTAGAAGGTAGGAGAATGGGGTTGAGTGAGATAATAAATCAGCCAAGATGGAATGGCAGAGCAGACTTCATCTCAAGATGTGTGGGGTGGCAAGGTAGCACAGCAGTTAGCATAGCACTTTTACAGTGTCAGCAAACAGGGTTAAATTCCTGCTGCTGTCAGTAAGGAGTTTGCATGTTCTACCCCATGTCTGCGAGAATTTTCTGGTGCTCTGGTTTCCTCCCACATTTGACTTCATTTGACTTACAGGTTAGTAGGGTTTGTTGGCTAATGTTGCACTCTATCTTTAACAAATTAAAGACTTGATGGGCCGAATAGCCTAATTCAGCTCTTATGTCTTATGGTTTCATATTGCGGCAAAACTTTCCTTTTATATCTCATCCAGCATTTTAATTCCTATTCCAACCTTGCTCATCAGGATTCAGTGGCTGTTGGCACAAAGCATTCTATGCTGAATCCTCCTGAAATATAATAGCTAGGTATGCACAGCTGAAGACTTCTCCAAATGGTAGAGGGATGAACCATGAATGCTTTGAGTTCAGTCATAAAGACATAGAGTCTTGCACTTTACCTGTACTTCACTATTCTTGTGCATATGCCAATAAACTATCTTGATTTGATTTGTTAATTCCTTGGCATTAATATATCAGAAGATGATATACCATGGTAGCATAGGTGTTAGTGCGACACTTTTACAGCTCAGGGTGTTGGATATTGGAATTTATTTCCAATATATTTATTTCCATATAGGTTGGAGGAACAACACCTTATATTCCATTTGGGTAGCTTCCAACCTGATGGCATGAACATTGATTTTTCAAACTTTCAGTAATTCCCCCCCCTTTCACCATTTCCCATTCCCTTTTTCCTCTCTCATCTTATACCCTTGCCCACCCATTGCCTCAGTCTGGTGCTCCTCCCTCTTTTTTCCTTCTTCCATGGCCTTCTGTCTCTTTCACTAATCAACTTCCCAGCTCTACTTCATCCTTCTCCCTCCAAGTTCCACCTATTACCTGGTGTTTCTCTCTCCCCTATCCCCACCTTTTAAATCTACTCCTCAGCTTTTTTTCTCCAGTCTTGCCAAAGGGTCTCAGACCCCAAGATCGATTGTATTTTTTTCCATAGATGCTGCCTGGCTTGCCGAATTGCTCCCACATTTTGTGTGTGTACTTTTCCATGAATGTTGTGTGGTCATCTTTGATCTGTGAAGCCACTGTGAAAACTCTTTTCACCAGGTTGAGCTTTTCACATGTACTCAGACCTAATACTAGCTGTGCACTCTTTTCTACAATTTGGGTTTCAGCCCGAAACATTGACTGTATAAGATACCTTCTCCATAGATGCTGTCTGGCCTGCTGAGTTCCTCCAGCATTTTGTGTGTGTTGCTCAAATCTCCAGCATATGCAGCTTTTCTCTTGTTTGTTAATTGTCCTGTGATTAGGCTAGCGTTAAATTGGTGGGTCGCTGGGTGGCATGGCTTGTTGGGTTGGAATGGCCTGTTTCACACTGTACCTCTAAATATAAACAAACCTGTACTGGGACTAGCATGCAGAGTCATCACAAACAAGGTACGGCAGTGCCTCTATTAGATGCTTGCATGCACACATTTGGCATGTCACCTAAAACTTGGACAAACTTGTACAGATGCAGTGTGAAGAGTATCCTAACTGGATCCATTATGGCCTGACATGGACACACTATTACCCAGGTCTGTTCAGTTCTGTTTTATTCTGCAACTTATTTGTTGAGTGGCTGGGCTGATTTTTGGGGATCCAGACCTGGTCCATCCGGTCATTAGATGCCATTGTTCACCTTTTTAGCTACTGTAACAAACTTGTGGTTCTAAAATACCAAGAAGAATCTGATTGCTAGTTCAGCCTCACATACAAAGTTTAAAGTAAATTTATTAACTAGTTACATATTTGTCACCATATCCTACCCTGAGATTCCTTTTCTTACAGGTATTCACAGTAAATAGAAAGAAACACAGTAGAATCAATGTACCCCCTGAAGTTTGACTTCTCTCAGCCAAAACTGAATTGATTCCACAACCAATGGAGTCACTCTTAAGGTTTTTACAACTCGAGTTCTGAATATTTATTGTTTATTTATTTATTGTTGTTATCTTCTCTTTTTGTGAATAAGAACAATACAGCTTAATTATTTTTGGTTGTGGCAGGATAAATTTTACCCTAAATCCATCACATTGGAAGTGAGGAAGGCAGGAGAAGGAACCAGAATGAAATTAGCATTGGAAGCAACAGTTTGACTAATATTAATGAGATCAATGAGAAAAAACTGGCAATTTGCAAAGCTAACTGCACTACATTTCAAATATATCTGGTCTTAGTATCATGGAGCAGTGATTTTGACACAAAATCAAAGATTATAAGCTGTGAGGAATGATATAAAGCTATATGTCATTAGGAATCTGTCCCATAGTTTCAGACCAAATTCAGGATCTGGACAGATTATTTCATCTCATGCCTAATGCATATAGTATGAATATTAAAGAGCTTTTATTCATTCCCAGAGTGAAGATATTATTGATGTCTGTTGATTGTCACTGAATGCCAAAGGAAAGTGCTGAGGGTTGAGGCACAGGAGCTGAAGACCCATACTCAATGATTCAGGAACAGCTTCTGCACATCTGCCCTCAGATTGCCAAGCGGTCCACAAACCCATGATCATTTTTTTTTTGTTGCCCTACGTATTTACTTTCTGGTTTATAGCAATGCTATGACTTTGCACTCTACTACTACCAAATACTAAATACATAAATAAACAGAGCACCACGCACAAAATGTGGAGGAATTCAGCAGGTCAGGCAGCATCTATGGAAATGAGTAAACGTTTGATGTTTCAGTCTGAGACCCTTCATCGGGACAGGAAAGGAAGAGGGAAACCAGAATATAAAGATGTGGAGGTGGGTAAGGAGGTCAAGCTAGAAGGTGAAGCCAGGTTTATGGGCTGGGAAGAGGAATGTGATAGGAGAGGGGAGTTGACCATGGGAGAGAAGGACGAAGGAGGGGGTGCCAAGGGGAGGTGATAGGCAGGTGAGGAAAAGAAGTAACAGGACAGTTGGGAGTAGAAGCAGAGGGAATGGGGAGAGGAAAGAAAAAAAAGAGAAATAAATACTGTAAAGAGAAATTGTTGTTCATGCTATCAGGTTGGAGGCTACCTAGATGAGTGTTGCTCCTTCACCCTGAGGTTGGCTTCATTATGGTAGGAGAGGATGTCATGGACCAATACGCTGGAACAGAATTGTGGATAAGAACTAAAATGGTTGGCCATTAGGAAATACTGCTTTTGGCAGATGAAGTGGAGGAGCTTGACAAAGCAGTCCCCCAATTTATGCCGGGTCTCACCAATGTAGAGGAGGCCACATCGGGAACATTGGATACAATAGTTAATCCCAGCAGATTTGCAGGTGAAGTGTTGCCTCACCTGGAAGGTCTGTATGGGGCCTTGAATAGGGGTGAGGGAGGAAATAAGTGGACAGGTGTAGCATTTCTGTTGTTTGCAGAGATATGTGTCCGGAGGGATGAATGGACAAGGAAGTCATGGAGGGATTTGACCCCTGTGAAAAGCAGAGAGTAGGAGTGAAGTAAAAACGTGTTTCGTGGTAGGATTCGGCTGAAGATGGCGGAAGTTGCAGAGAATCATGTGTTGGATGCAGAGGCTCATGGGTGGTAGGTGAGGGCAAGAGGAACACTATAGTGCAGATGTCTAGGAAATGGAGGAGATGTGGGTGAGGGCAACATCAATGGTGGAGGAAGGGAAACCCCAGTCTTTGAAGAAGGAGGACATTTCTGATGTCCTGAAAAGGAAGCCTCATCCTGGGACCAGATGCAAAGGGAATGAAGGAACTGAGAAAAGTGAATAGTAATTTTTCAGGAGACAGGATGGGAAGAGGAAAAGTCACGATAACTTTTTGAATCAGAGGGTATATAAAAGATTTTGGTAGACAACTTATCTCCAGAGATGGAGAGGGACAGATCAAGAAAAGGGAGAGAGATGTCAGAAATGGACTGAGTTAATTTAAGGGCCAGAGGGGTACAGTTTGGATCTTTTGTTGAGTAAGAAGCGGAGAGCCATGGATGTCCAGTCCCTATGTGCTTCAATACCCATCAAGGCCTTCTTGATGAGGGATGGAAATGTATAGGGACTGGACATCCATGGTGAAAATGAGGCAGTCAGGGCCAGGGAATTGAAAATTCTTGAGGAGATCGAGAGCATGTGAAGTGTTACAGATCTAGGTGGGAAGGGACTGAAGCAAGGGAGATAGAATGGAGTTGAGGTTTGAAGACACGAGTTCAGTGGGGCAGGAGCAGGCAGAGACAATGGGCCTACTAGACAGTAAGGCCTATGGATCATAGTTAGTAGGTAGAAATGAGCAGTGTGTGGGGGGGTGTAGGGCACAATGGATTTGGTGACAGTGGATGGGAGATCTCCAGATTAGATGAGGTTATTGATTGTACGGAAGACGGTGGCCTGATTGGGGTCCTTTTCAAGGGGTAAGTGTGATGAGGTGACTGAGAGTTACCTTAGTCCACCACACTACAACAGCACCCCCCTAGTCTGTGGGTTTGATGGCATGGTTGGGATTGGTGAGGAGGAAATGAAGGACAGTGCCTTCAGAGGAGGAAAGGTTTGAGGAGGAGAGAGAAGTGCTGAGGTAAAAAGTTAAGTTAAATAAAACTGAAAACATGAGTTGTAGATCCCTTGAAAGTGAGTCCATAGGTTGTGGAACTAGTTCAATGTTGAGGTGAGTGAAGTTATCACACTGGTTCAAAAGTCAGTTCAGAAATTACTTGACACATATTGTGGAACAATGCAATCCTGCCAAATGTATCGTTTTTTTCTCCTTACTGCACATGAATATTCTATCTCAATAGCTAATGATGCCTTATTGGTTTGATACACAAGGGTAGGACTTCATTGTGGAGATCTCATGAATAAATAAATCAATAAAAAAGTCTTTTGCAGCATATTTGTAGTTGCTGCCATTTTATTGGGATCGCACTAGTGTTGTTTTAAAATGGCATCAAACAGGGTGCTCCACAAGGTTGCATCCTTACCCCTCTGCTCTACTCCCAGTACACTCATGACTGTGAGGCCAGGTTCTGCTCTAACTCCATCTACAAGGTGGCAGATGATACCACTGTAGTGGGCCACATCTTAAATAATGATGATTTGGAGTACAGAGGAAATAGAGAGCCTAGTGACATGTTGTCATGAGAACAACCTTAATGTCAACAAAGCAAAAGATCTGGTTGGGGTTGGGGGATGGGTGCGGTGCACATGCTTCTGCTCATATCAATGCTGTTGAGATTGAGAAACTTGAAAGCTTCACGTTCCTAGGTGTAAACATCAGCTAGAGCCTGTTCTGGTCTAACCAAGTTGATATCATGGTCAAGAAAGCAGTATTTCATCAGGAAACTGAAGAAATTTAGCATGTCCCTGTTACCTCTTGCCAATTTTTATCAATGCCACACAGAAAACATTCTGTCTGGATGTATCACAGCTTGCTACGGCAACTAATCTGCATATGACCGCAAGAAACTGCAGATAGCTGTCGACACAGCTCAGCACAACACAGAAACCAGCCTCCCCAACATGGACTCTGCCTATACTTCTCGCTGTCTCAGTAAAGCAATCAGACAATCAAAAACCTCACCTACCCGAGACATTTTCTCTTCTCCCCTCTCCCATAAGGTGGACGATAAAAACAATTGAAATCATGTAACACCAGGCTTAAAAACAGCACCTTTCCCATCATTATCAAACTCTTGAATGGACCTCACGTACAGGAAGATGGACTCTTGACATCACAATTTACCTCGTTATGATCCCGAACTTTATCATTAATCTGCACTACATTTTCTCTGCAGCTTTTACACTTTATTCTGCATTGTTATTGTTTTACTTCATTCAAGCTCAATGTACTGTGTAATGATTTAATCTGTATAAACAGTTTGCAAGACAAGCTTTTCACTATATCTTAGTATATGTGATAACAGTAAACCAAATCCATTAGACCATAAGACGTAAGACATAGGAGCAGAATTAAGCCACTCTGCCTATTGAATCTGCTCTGCCATTCCATCATAGCAGATTTATTATCCCTTTCAACCACATTCCCTTGCCTTCTCCCCATAGCCACTGACACCCTGACTAACCAAGAACCCACCAGCCTCTGCTTTTAATATACACAATGACCTAGCCTCGAGAACCAAACATGGCAATGAATTCCACAGATTCACCATCTGCTGGCTAAAGAAATTCCTTCTCTTCTTAGTGGATGTCCTTCTATTCTGAAGCTGTGCCGACTGGACCTAGACTCCCCCTCTGTAGGAAACATCCTCTCCACATCAACTCTCCCTAGGCTTTTCAATATTCAATAGTTTCAATGAGATTCTGACCCCCCCCCCCCCCCCATATTCTTCTAAACTCCAGAGAGTATAGCATTCAAACACACCTCATACATTGACCCCTTCATTGCTGGAATCATTCTTGTGGCCATTCTCTGGACCCTCTCCAATGCCAGCACATTCTTTCTGCGAAAAAGGGCCCAAAACTGCTCATAATACTCCAAGTGTGCTCTGACCAATGCCTTATAAAACCTTAGCATCACATCCTTGCATTTAGCCCTTCAAAATGAATGCTAAAGTTGCATTTGCCTTTCTTACCACTGAACCAACTGCAAGTTAAAATTAAGGAAATCCTACACAAGGACTCCCAGGTGCCTGTGCAACTCTGAATTTTGAATTTCTTTCCTCTTAGAAAAATTGTCTATGCCTTTATTCCTTCCACCAAAGTCATCAGCATATGCTTCTCTACACCATATTTTAACTGCTAGGTCTGTGCCCAATTTCTCAATCTGTCAAAGTTCTTCTGCAGACTCCCTGCTTCCTCAACACTACCTGCCCCTCCACCGATCTTGGTATCATCTGCAAACCTGGCAATAAAGCCATCAATTCTGTCATCAAAATCATTGACATATAACTTGAAAAGAAGTGGTTCAAGTACTAATCCCTGTGGTCCATTACGTGTCACTTGCAGCCAACAGAATAGGCCCCCTTTAATCTGACTCTCTCTCCTGCCAATCAGCCAATTTTCTATTCATGCTAGTATCTGTCCTGTAATATCACGGAATTTTATCTTCTAAAGCAGATTCATGTGCAGTACCTTGTCAAAGACCTTCTGAAAATCTAAGTAAACAAAATCCACTGACTCTCTTTTGTCTAACCTGCCTGTTATTTCCATTAAGAATTTCAACAGATTTGTCAGGCAGGATTTCCCCTGAAGGAAAGCATGCCGTCTTTGGCCTACTTTATCATCTGCCTCCTAGTATTCTGAAACCTGATTCTTAATAATGGTCTTCAACATCTTCCCAAACACTGAAGTCAAGCTAACTGGCCAATAATTTCCTTTCTTCTGCTTCTCTCCCTTCTTAAAGAGTGGAGTGACATTTGCAATTTTCCAGACCTCTGGAACCTTTCCAAAATCTAGTGATTCTTTAAAGAGCATTACTAATGCCTCCACAATCTCTTCAGCTACCTCTTTCAGAACCCTGGGTATAGTCCATCTGGTCCAGGTAACTTATCTATCTTCTGACCAGTCAGCTTCCCAAGCACCCTCTCCTTACACTCACTTCTGCCCCCTGACACTCTGGAATTTCTGGCATACTGAAGTAGTCTGACATCGGTGGTGGGGAAAATGCTAGAGTCGGTTATCAAAGATGTGATAACAGCACATTTGGAAAGAGGTGAAATCATCGGACAAAGTCAGCATGGATTTATGAAAGGAAAATCATGTCTGATGAATCTTATAGAATTTTTTGAAGATGTAACTAGTAGAGTGGATAGGGGAGAGCCAGTGGATGTGGTATATTTAGATTTTCAAAAGGCTTTTGACAAGGTCCCACACAGGAGATTAGTGTGCAAACTTAAAGCACATGGTATTGGGGGTATGGTATTGATGTGGATAGAGAATTAGTTGGCAGACAGGAAGCAAAAAGTGTGAGTAAATGGGACCTTTTCAGAATGGCAGGCAGTGACAAGTGGGGTACCACAAGGCTCAGTGCTGGGACCCCAGTAGTTTACAATATATATTAATGATTTAGATGAGGGAATTAAATGCAGCATCTCCAAGTTTGCGGATGACACGAAGCTGGGTGGCGGTGTTAGTTATGAGGAGGATGCTAAGAGGATGCAGGGTGACTTGGATAGGTTAGGTGAGTGGGCAAATTCATGGCAGATGCAATTTAATGTGGATAGATGTGAGGTTATCCACTTTGGTTGCAAGAACAGGAAAACAGATTATTATCTGAACAGTGGCCGATTAGGAAAAGGGGAGATGCAACAAGATCTGGGTGTCATTGTACACCAGTCATTGAAGGTGGGCATGCAGGTACAGCAGGTGGTGAAAAAGGCAAATGGTATGTTAGCATTCATAGCAAAAGGATTTGAGTACAGGAGCAGGGAGGTTCTACTGCAGTTGTACAAGGCCTTGGTAAGACCGCACCTAGAATATTGTGTGCAGTTTTGGTCCCCTAATCTGAGGGAAGACATTCTTGCCATAGAGGGAGTACAGAGAAGGTTCACCAAATTGATTCCTGGGATGGCAGGACTTTCATATGAAGAAAGACTGGATCGACTAGGCTTATACTCATTGGAATTTAGAAGATTGAGGGGGGATCTTATTGAAACATATAAAATTCTAAAGGGATTGGACAGGCTGGATGCAGGAAGATTGTTTCCGACATTGGGGAAGTCCAGAATGAGGGATCACAGTTTAAGGATAAAGGGGAAGCCTTTTAGGATCAAGATGAGGAAAAACTTCTTCACACAGCGAGTGGTGAATCTGTGGAATTCTCTGCCACAGGAAAAAGTTGAGGCCGGTTCATTGGCTATATTTAAGAAGAAGGTAGATATGGCCCTTGTGGCTAAAGGGATCAGGGGGTATGGAGAGAAAGCAGGTACAGGGTTCTGAGTTGGATGATCAGCCATGATCATACTGAATGGCGGTGCAGGCTCGAAGGGCCGAATGGCCTACTCCTGCACCTATTTTCTATGTTTCTATGTCTATGAAGACCTTTCACGGTGAAGACCGGTGCAAAATATTTGTTAAGTCTGTCCGCCATTTCTTTGTCCCCCATTACTATATCTCCAGCATCATTTCCCAAACATCCAATATCCGCTCTCACATCTCTTTTATTCTTTATGTATCTGAATAGTAATTTGACATCATTTTTGATATTTTAGCTAGCTTATCTCCATATTTCATCTTTTCTCTTCTTAGCGTTTTTAAAAGCTTCCCAATCCTTTAACTTCTCACAATTTTTTGCTCTTTTTCTTTTATGCTGTCTTTGACTTGTCATCACCCAAGTTTGCCTGACCTTTCCTTTAGAATACTTCATCATCTTTGGACTGTATCTATCCTGCACCTTCTGAATTGCCCCCAGAAACTCCAGTCATTCCTGTTGTTCTATTATCCCTGCTAGTGTCCTCTTCCAGTCAACCCTGACCAGCTTTTCTCTCTTACCTCCATAATTTTCCTTACTCCATTGTCATACTGATCCATCTGACTTTACCTTCTCCCTCTGAAACTGCAGGGTGAATTCTATCATATTATGATCATTGCCTCCCAAGAGTTCCTTTACCCTAAGCTTTCTAACCAAATCTGGTTCATTACACAATACCTAATCTAGAAATGTCTTTCCCCTAGAGGGCTCAACCATAATCTGCTCTAAAAAGTCATCTAGCTGGCATTTCACAAATTGTGATCTGGCACCAACCTGATATTTCCAATCTCCCTGCATATTGAAATGCCCCATGAATATCGTAGCCTTGCTCTTTTTACATGCCTTTTCTGTTTCCCATTGAGATTTATAGCCCTTGTCCTGGCTACTGTTTAGCGGCCTGTATATAACTCTGTCAGGGTCTTTTTACCCTTGCAGTTTTTTAACTATACCCAGAAGGATTCTATATCTTCTGATTCTATGACTCCTTTTTCTAAGGATTTTATTTTATTTTTTTATCAACAGTACCAAACCACCCCTTCTGCTTAACCACCTGTCCTTTGGATACAAGGTGTACTCTTGAATGTTAATCTTGCAACTATGATCTTCTTTCAGCCTATGAATTAGTGATGCCCACAGTATCATACTTTGATTGTCAATCAAAAAGCTGGTATAATATTGTGGGCACCACTGAGATGTGGCTGAAAGAAAATTATAGTTGGGAGCTTAACATCCAAGGATACACCTGGTATCTGCACTGCATGATCATTTACCTTATTCTGTATATTGTGTGCATTCAAATATAACATCTTCAGTCCTATATTCATCACCCTCTTTGATTTTGCCCCCTTGTTACACTTCACCTTGTCCCATGGACTGTAATTTTGCCTTATCATCTGCCTGTACTTTCTCATAGTCTCACTGCACACTGCATCGACTTGTCTACCAACTATCCCATCCTCAGCCTGTTCCCATCCCCCTTAACTTAGTTTAAGCTCTTCCCAATGGCTCTAGGAAACCTGCCCACAAGCATATTGGTCCCCCTCAGGTTTAGGAATAACCTTTCCTTTTTGTACAAGCTGTACCTTCCCAAAATGAGATCCAATGATCCAGAAATCTTAAACGCCTGTCTGCAGCTCTTCCTCAGCCATATATCATCTGTATCATCATCCTATTCCTGCAGTAACAAGCACGTGGTACTGGGAGAAATCCAGAGATTCTTGGGGGGGCTATTTCAGTCACTTTCCTGACTCCCCATGTTCACTGTGCAAGACCTCTTCCCCTTTTTTACATTTGTTATTGGTGTTAATATGCACCGCAACCTTTGGCTGCTCACCCTCTCTCTTCAAAATCTCTGCAGCCACTCTGATTCATCCTGGACCCTAGTCCCCAGGAGGCCACACATCATTCTGGTCTCTCTTTTGCAGCCATAGAATCTCTTGTCCTTCCTCTAACGATGGAATCTCTTATTACTACCATTCTACCTGACTTTACACTTCCCTGCTGAGCCTCAGAACCTGCCACTGTGCCACTGGCCTGGATGTTGCTGCTGTACCCTGATAGGTCATCCCCTCACACCCAGCACTATCCAAAGGTGTATGCATGTTTCTGAGGAAAATTGCAACAAGGGAACCCTGCACTGACTGCTTACTTGACCTGGTGGCCACCCCATCTACTGTCTAAAGTTCTGAAGCCTGCATTCTGTTGTGGCCACCTCAGTAGAAGACTTGTTTATGAAGTATAAAGCCTCCTGATGGTCCTGGGTGCGCTCAGCTCCTGTTCCAGTTCTTTGACCTCGTCAGTCAGGAGCTGAAGTTGGCTACGCATCCTGTAGATGTAGTTATCAAGGTGACCTTTAGGTACCCTGAAGTCCCACATCTCATAAGACATAGGTTACTGCCTGAACTACCATCCTGCCTACACTGGTTAAGCCTCTAACTTCTCAAACTTAAGTTCTATCCTGCACCAGTTGAGCCAAAGTCTGAACACTTTAACACTGTCCGCTTACATATTGGCTGCTCCTACAAATACCAATACAAGTCTACAAAGGTCCTGAGCCATTGATTAGATCTTGGGCATTCCCTTTCAGCATACTCTGTAAAACCTATATTGAAATACAGACGATAATGAGACCACAGCATTCAGCAGGTTCTAGCCTGTGACTATTGTATAAACATTACTTCTGTTACCTTTGTTAAACGTGACTGGCATTTGAATGAAAATGTTTCAATCCCAAATGTGATTCTACAGCCTGGGGAGTATTTTGGACAATGAAAAGCATCTTGTACCAGCTTTCCTACTATCAGAGTAAGATTATCAGTATGTTTAAGGTACTTTTTTGTATAATTAGTGGATGATGCACTATCAATAACTCCAAACGAGCTGAAGTAGAGTAAATACTGAAAGGCTTTTATTAGCAGTAAAACAGAGCACGTCCATGCCGGATGACTGCCCTGGATTGTGGGAGGAGCAGTGACACAATCACCTTTATCCAGGGGTCTTTGGGAGGAGCCACAGGAGCAGTCAGCGGAGAGGCGTGTCCAGACAAATATACATGGTTTACCACAGTGGACAAAGTTCAATTGTTTATTTTTAATTTCTAACAGGGGTTGCATAGGAGCCCGAGTTAGTGTCACAAAGTTATAGAACACTATAGCCCAGAAACAGGCTCTTTGGCCCATTTAGTCCATGCCAAAATATTATTCTGCCTTGTCACTCCATAACTCTCGAATCCAAATTTCTCTTAAATGTTGAAATCAAATGCACACCCATCACTTCTGCTAGCCACTCCTTGCACACTCTCTCCATTCCCTGAGTACCCTCTCAATTTCCTGTTGAACATTTCACCTTTCTCCCTTAACCCATGAACCACAGTTCATGTCTCAGTAGAAGAAGCCAGTTTGCATTAAACCTGTCTATACCACACATAACCTCCATCAAATCTCCCTTCATTCTCCTACACTCTAGGGAATAAAGTCCTAACCTAATCAACCTTTCCCTATAACTAAGATCCTCAAGTCCTGGCAACATTCTTGTAAATTTAGAAATAGTTAAAAATGAATATGGGATTCTGAAAGCAAAACACACAGAATGCTGGGGGAGGTTTACTAAGGCCTCCAGTGTTTTGTGTGTGTTGCTTAAGATTTCCAATAGCAGCAGAATCTCTTGTATGTACATAATTCCAAAATATGTCTGATAAAGGGACTTGTGAATCCTCGTGTAGGATTCCCTAAAGGTTAACTTGCAAGTTGATTCAGTGATAGGGAAGGCAAATTCATTGTTAGCATTCATTTTGAGAGTACTAGAATATAAATACAAGGATGTAATGTTGAGGTGTTATAAGGCATTGGTCAGACCACACTTGGGAGTATTTTGAGCAGTTTTCGGTCCCTTTTCTAAGAAAGAATGTGCTGACATTGGAGAGGATCCAGAGGAAGTTCATGAGAATGAGCTCAAGAATGGAAGGGTTAACATGTGACAAGTGCTTGATGGCTCTGGGCCTGTACTTACTGGAGTTTCAAAACTGGGGGAAGGGATCTCACTGAATCATGTTGAATATTGCAAGGCTGAGATAAAATGGAGATGTTGTTTCCTTTAGGGAGGGAGTCTAGGACCAGAGGACAGAGCCTCAGAATAGAAGGACTTCCCTATAGAACAGAGATGAGGAGGAAGTTCTTTAGCCAGACAGTGTGAATCAGTGGAGTTCCTGCCACAGACAGCTCTGAAGTCCAAGCCATTGGTATATTTCAAGTGGAAGTTGATAGATTCTTGATTAGTAAGGGTGTCAAAAGTTTGGGAAAAAGCCAAGAGAATGGGCATGATGGAATGGTGGAGCAGATTTGATGGGCTAAATGGCCTAACTCTGCTCCTATATCTGATGGTTTTATGGATTGTGTGGTTTTCTGAATATTTTTGAACCTCTCTCCTCTTCTCACAAAGCATTTCTGGGAACAATCATATTGTGGTGAACTACATATACCTGTCTGGACACACACCCCCTGCGGACTGATCCTGTGGCTCCTCCCACAGACCCCTGTATAAAGGCGATCAAGGCCTGAGCCCGGCCTCTCAGTCTCCAGGATGTAGTATGATGGTCACTCACTGCTTGTTCCTTCTTCCAGTCAATAAAAGCCGATATCTCGCCTTTACGTCTCAGCGTGAGTTATTGATGGTGCATCACATATATTTTATGTAAAGTGTGCAGGTTCCTCATGTTGATGAACTGATGAAAAAGTCTGAAAACACATATCACCAGACTGATCAATCTCCTCTAATGCAACTTCAACATAGAGTTCTAACTCCTGTATGAAATACTTTGATTTAAGAAGACCAATGTTGAGGCTCTTAGCCCAAATGTCAACTGTTATTCCACTGCATTTATGCTGCCTGACCTGCTGAGTTCCTCCAGCATTTTGTGGGTGTTACAATGTGTCAATAACTCTTGTTAGGATCATATCTACCTTTTATGCTACTTGCAAGGGATTATAGATCTGTACTGGCAGATCCCTGAGTTCACTGCCCTCTGACATAGAAATTCCTCCTTATCTCTGTTCTAAAGGAGATGTATCTTCAAGACAATCTCATTTCCTAGAACTCGGCCCATATCCCTCTAAATTCTTGACATCCATATCCTTGTCCACATAATTCTCATGGGTATCTATGTACTTGCTTGTAACCACTTCTAGATGGTTCCATAGCTTAACCACTCACTGTATAAAACCTTTAGGTTCTTATTAAACCTTTCACTTCTAACAATAAATCTACATCCTCTTGTCTTCAGTTTTCCAACCTTGGGGGGAAAAAAACGCTCACCACTAGGCTATGTTTGTTGTGATTTTATGTAGCTTTATATGATAACTCCTTAGTCTCTTATGCTTCACAGAATTTACCTAACCTCTCCCTGTAGTTCAAAGCAAATCAAAGTGCATAAATGCCACTATATACTACTCTCAGATTCATTTTCTTGCAGGCATCCTTGCAGAGAACAGAACAAAGATATACAACAATCATTGAAAAACTAGACACTAAGACTGACTATTCAATGTGCAGAAGAAGATGGACTGTATAAGTTTAAATAAATAAGTGAATAAACAATACTGAGAACATGAGTTTAGAATCCTTGAAAATGAGTTTGCAGGTTGTGTAATTCAAGAATTAAGAATTATTTAATGCCATTTCCAGTACAGAAGTGTAAAGGAAAACATAAGAATTGTTACTTCAGATCAGATGCTCCATAAAAATCACATTAAGATTAAGAACACAAGGATAATTAAAAAAGCACAATAAATATTAATACACAAGTTAGCTTATATGTATACATAGATTGTTCATAAAGTGATGCTTGGCACAGGTTTGTCTGTACATAAGAAGACAGATAGGAAGTGATAAAGTAGTGGTGGTTGGGGATTTGGAGGAGTGGCCTAGTAGGTGGAGGTGTTGATCAGTCTTGCTTCTTGGGGAAAGTAACTGCTTTTTAATCTGGAGGTCCTGATGTGGATGCTATGTAGCCTCCTCCCAGATAGGAATGGGACTAACTGTTCATGAGCAGTCTGGGTGGGATCCTTCATAATGTTAGTGGCCCTTTCCCGGCACCTGAATGTATATATATGTCCTTGATGGTTGGTAGACTGGTGCCAGTGATGCATTTGGCAGTTTTGACCACCTGTTGCAGTCTTCCGATCTGCTGCAGTGCAGTTTCTGTACTATGCACCGATGCAGATTGTTAGTGCATCTGTTGTGAGTATTGATGTGCATAGTCCAGCTCTCTTCACACTCCTCAGAAAGTAGAGGCATTGGCAAGATTTCCTAATTATGTAGAAAGTGTTCTTGGTACATGAGAGGTTGTGTGAGATGTGCACTCCCAGAAGTTCGAAAGTACTTCAAGTGCTGTGCTGACAGTGTGAGCGGTTTGAGTTCTCCTGAAGTTGATAACCATCTTTGTTGTCTCCACGACATCGAGGAGGAAGTTATTTGCCTGGCATCAGGCCTTGAGATCTTCCAACTCCTATCTGTAGGTCATCTCATCGTTATTGATGATGTGCCCCACCATTATCAAATCATCGGTGAATTTGACAATGTGATTACTTGGGTGTTTGCTGGGCAATTGTTTGTGAGCAAAGTGTACAGCAATGGGCACAGCACATAGCCCCTTGGGGCACCCATGCTTAGGATGACAAGGAGGAGGAGCAGTTGTGCATCTTGACCATCTTGTTCTTTAGGAAGTGTAACATCCAATTGCACAAAGGTGTATTTAGACTGAAGAATAGAGGTTTGTTCACCCAGGTCTGTGGGAGAATAGTGTTGAAAGCCGAAATGAAATCCAGAAACAGCATTCAGACATAAGAGTCCTTAAATCAGTTCATGTTGCTGTGAGTAAAGATGCCCACACTGGTTCAGTAGCATGATGGTTGTAGTTTAATATCTGTTCCTGAACATGGTGGAGTAGGACCTGAGGCTCCTGTACCTCCTTCTTGATGTCAGCAGTGAGAAGAGAGCATGGCCAGGGTGCTAGTGGTCCTTGATGATCCAAATAAAAGTGAGAAACTTTCAGTACATTTAAGGTTGAGAGACAAATGAGCTTTATGTTTTCCCTCTGGAATGTAACAGAGAGGTTGGACTTATCTTGATTACCTTGTCTCTGAAATTAGTCCAATCAATTTTCTGCCTGTGGGCTCTCTGTATCCTAGTATATCAATTAATATGTTATGTTCTTGTAGAAGACTACTTGAAATAGTCTCTTACCCCACTTTTACTGTCCGTGATCTATTTTTTTCATAGTTTATTCTCTTTCGAGATGGAACTCAATAATTGAGCACCTAATTATATCCCCAGGACAGCCTAAATAACATTCAAAGCAAGGAAATTACTTTTCTAGTGCAATCATTGTTGTTATGTACATAAACACAGCCACCAACTAAATACACATAGAGATGAACAGACAGTTGGCTATCTGAAACAAGAACACTGATCAGGACACCCACTCCCTGGTTTTTGACTGCTGATTTATTCATTCACTTGATAAGCATCTCGCTGCAATTGTTGAATGCACAGAAGAGCCCAAGGAAGGAAAAGAACTGGGATTTCAGTGGAGTATCTTAGATTAGATGAGATAGATAAGCTTTATTTGTCACATGTACATGGAAACATGAAAAGCATCATTTGGATCAAATGAAATCAGTGAGGATTGCACTGAGAGTGAGCAGCCTCTGAATGTCAGCAAGCTCCCGACACCAACTAACTGTATGTCTTCAGAATGTAGGAGGAAATCTAAGCACCCAAAAGACACCAATGTGGTCATGGGGGAACATATCAAATTCTTACAGACAGCGGTGTGAATTGAAACTTGTAATAGCGTTATGCTAACCACTATGCTATCTCTGGTGTTGCACATGATTTTTATGTGTTTTATAATGGAATGGAAGTCTAAAATTGCTTGGAATTGGAATTGGTTTATTATTGTCACATGTACATTGAAAGCTTCTATACCCCTCATATGGAACAATTAATTATAAAAATGCACTGAGGTAGTACAATAATAACAATAACCAAATACAGAATAAAGTGTTCCAGACACAAAGACAGTACACTGCCAGGAAGGTGCTATGTCATAATGAGATAGATTGTGAGATCAAGCATTCATCTTCAGATTCTGATTTAAATTCAGATTTATTTATCACATGTACATCAAAACATGCGTGAAATATGTCATTTGCATTGTCAACCATCACACCCAAGATTGTGCTGGAGGCTGCCTGCAAATGTCACCACGTATTCCAGCACCAACATCGCATGCCATCAATGCTCAGCAGAACACTTTGGAACACAAAGAAAACAGAATACAGCCATCAACAAAACAAACCCCTTTCCTCCCACCACACACACACACACACACACACACACACACACACACACACACACACACACACACACACACACACACACACACACACACACACACTTACACACTTCCAACCCCTCCCCCAGGACAGGACATGGCCTCCAATCTCTGGTGGACTCATAGACTTGCAGATGACAGGCCTCTTTTAGTCATCAGACACCACCATGGCTAATAAGAGAAGTCAATCCCAACATAAAAGCCAAAGAGAGGGAATATAATAGAGCAACAATTAGTGGGAAGTTAATGGATTGGGAAGCTTTTCAAAACCAACAGAAGGCAACTAAAAAATTGTTAAGAGGGTAAAGATAAATTACAAAAGTAAACTAGCTAATAATATTAAAGAGGATACCAAAGTTTCTTTAGATATATAAAGTGTAAAAGAGAGGCGAGAGCGGATATTGGACCACTGGAAAACGACGCTGGAGAGGTAGTAATGGGGGCAACGAAATGGAGGGCAAACCTAGTAAGTACTTTGCATCAGTCATCATTGTGGAAGACACTAGCAATATGGTGGAAGTTCTAGGTGTTAGGGGGCATGAAGTGTGTGAAGTTACCATGACTAGACAGAAGGTTCTTGGGAAACTGAAAAGTCTGAAGGTAGGTTAGTCATCTGGACCAGATGATGTACACACCAGAGTTCTGAGAAAGGTGGCTGAAGAGATCATGAAGGCATTAGTGATGATCTTTCAAGTATCACTAGATTCTGAAATGGTTCAGGATGACTAGAAAATTGCTAATGTCATGCCACTCTTCAAGAAAGGAGAGAGGCAGAAGAAAGGAAACTATTGGTCAGTTACTGTGACCTCAGTGGAAGATATCTCAGGGTACTTGGAAGCACATGATAAAATAGGCCATAGTCAGCAAGGTTTCCTCAAGGATAGCAAAGGAGAATTGGTTAATGTTGTGTATTTGGATTTTCAGATGGTGTTTGACAAGGTGCCGTGTATGAGGGGGCTTCACGAACTATGAGCTCATGGTAATACAGGAAAGATTCTAGCATGGACAAAGCAATGGCTGATTGGTAGGAGGCAAACAGTGGGAATAAAGGGAGCCTTTTCTGACAGTCTGTTAGTGATTAATGCTGTTCCACAGGAGTCTGTGTTGTGACCAATTCTTTTTATGTTATATGTCAAAAATTTGGATGATGGAATTGATGGCTTTATTGCAAAGTTTGTAGATGATATGAAGATAGGAAGTGGAGCAGGTAATTTTGAGGAATTAGAGAGTCTACAGAAGGACAGAGATTTGGAGAATGGGCAAAGACGTGGCAGATGGAATACAGTGTTGGGAAGTGTATGGTCATGCACTTTGGCAGAAGAAATGAAAGGGCTGACTATTTTTTAAATGGAGAGAAAATACAAAACACTAAGGTTCAAAGGGACTTGGGAGTCCTTGTGCAGGATTCCATAAAGGTTAATTTGCAGATTGAGCCTGTAGCGAGGAAGGCAAATGCAATGTTAGCATTCATTTCAAGAGAATTAGAATATAAAAGCAAGGATGTAATGTTGAAACTTTATAAAGCATTGATGAGGCCTCATTTGGAGTATCGTGAACAGGCTTGGGCTCCTTATCTTAGAAAGGATGTGCTGAAACATCAGAGGATTCAAAGGAGATTCATGAAAATTATTTCAGGATTGAATGGCTTGTCATATGAGGAGCATTTGATGGTTCTGGGCCTGTATTCACCTGAAATTCAGAAGGATTGGGGGTGACCTCATTGAAACCAATTGAATGGTGAAAGGCCTTGATAGAGTGGATGTGATGTTTCCTATGGTGCGAGAATCTAATACCAGAAAACAGAGCCCTAGAATAGAGGAATATCCTTTTGGAATGGACATGAGGAGGAATTTCTTTAGCCAGAGAGTGGTGAGATTTGTTGCCACAGGAAACTGAAGGCCATGTCTTTATATATATTTAATGCAGCGATTGATAGGCTCTTGATTGGTCATGGCATGTAGGGATGTGAGGAGATGGCAGAAGATTTGGGCTGAGAGGAAATTTGGATCAGCTGTAATGATATGGCAGAGTAGACCCGATGGGCTAAATGGCCTAATTCTGCTTCTGTATCTTATGGCCTTATGTTCTTTGACTTTTGATCAGCCTTTTGGTTTCAATCTTAACTCTTGTGTAGCAGTTATAGAGAAAGTGCTGTACAGACAGACAATAAGGTGCAAGGTGGATCGTCCAGTCCGGAGTCCATCTTAATGTAGTATGGAATTGCTCAAGTACATTTGGCGCTTGAGAAAGCAGTCAGCATTTCTGAACATGTGCATGAGCCACATGTACAAGCCAAATCAATGGAATTATATTTTGACAACCCACCATTAAGAAAAAGTCATAGGCTATCTTCCATAGCTGATTCTCTAACAGAGAGCGTCAATGAGCCCAGGAAACCATTCAGCCCATTGAGTCTGCTCTACCATTCATAGCTGATCTATTTTTGAAACCGCATTCTTCCACCTTCTTCCCGTAACCCTTAACCCGTTTACAAATCAAGAACCTGTTAATCTCAAGTGTAAAGTATACAGTATATCCAATGACTTGGATTCCACAGCCCTCTGTGGCTACAAATTCCACAAATTCACCAGCTATGGCTGAAGAAATTCCTACTTTTCACAGTTCTACTGAAGCCGTGCCCTCAGATTCTAGACTGTCCTACTAAAGGAACCATCTTCTCCATGTCCAATCTATTCAGGCCTTTCATTATCTAGTAGGTTTCAATGGGGTCTCACCTCATCCATCGAGCACCATTCCAAAGACAGTCCCTAGAAGTAAAGCTTCAACAGTCCTCCTTCCTACCATTAATATGTGTTTCCCTTCCTTTCCATATCTTCATTACACCCGCAGATCATTGCTGTAGCATAAACATATGGACCACACTGACAAACTGGATCGGTCTCTGCTGTTCCTTGTATTCATCAGCCCTGTGGAGAGGGGGAGCCTGCTACATGGCAACAGCTTGCCCACCATTCTGAACTGTCCTAGCTTCTGTATTGCCTGATGGTAACTCAACAACAATGTTGATGGCTAGGATGCAACATTTATGATTAACCCCACCTCAATACACTGTGTAATGAATTGTTCCATTTGAACTGAATGCAATGCAAGATTTTCACTGTGCCTCGGTACATTTGACAATAATAAACCAATTATGAATATAACAATTTTCCTTACCTGTGCCTGTTTTAATATAACCTTTGATTCAGTCCTCGACCTGCAGAGAATTGCCATTTTAGGACCTCCAGTTACGGTCAATGAGAGATTGTGTTGCAATGAGTGAAGGAAATGAACCCAAGTGCAGGACACAGGCACAGAGACTGAGATGGTTACATGGACTTAAACACCAAACAGCAAACAGGAGGGATCTTGACACGAGCCCTGATATGGAGCCTTGACACAGAGAATCTGAGTCTCTTAGGTAAACCTTGAAACTGGAGTTAAACTTAGAACAAACGGTTCTAAGCGGTCAGGAAATGTTGTTATCTCACAGGAAAAAGACCAATGAACTGGCGACTTGTGGTTGTGACACCGGGGTCTTATTCTGCAGTTCCTGATGCTTTGATGTGCTGTCATCAAAGCGAATTAGAAGCAATTGGGAAATTAACGGTCAGAACCGTGGCAAAATCAAAGGAAATTAGGAGTAAGATAGGGAATTGACGATCGGGTCCATGACAGATTGGGCTTGTAAATTCTTGGATTCCATCTGAAACTCTCTCCAGCTTCTGATAATCTTCCTCTCCCCACACTTTTCTCATTCATCATTCTGGTTTACCTCTCACCCCTTCTCCTCAACTGCCCATGAACTCTCTCACATTCCCCTTGTTTTAAGTTACAAGGGTAGAGTGAGTGTACAGTTTTGTTCCCAGGTTCGCATCTTCCCTCCCGTTCTTTCATGATCCACTCTCTTATCAGATTCCTTCTTTATCAGCCCCTTACCTCTTCCACCTATCATCTCCCAGCTTTTCACTCTCTCCCCTCTCCCACCCGTCCACCTTCCACCTTTGGCACCTGCTGGCTTGTACTCCCACTTCCTTATTCTGGCTTCTTTCCCTTTCATGTCCAGTCCTGATGAAGCACTAAACATTGAGTGTTTAATCCTTTCCATAGACATGACCTGACCTGCAGCGTTCCTCCGGCATTTTGTGTATGTTGCAGTACCTTGCTATTCCACTTTTGCAGTATTTATTTATTTCTTAAAGTAATTTTACATGTATTGCATTGTACTGCTACCACTAAACACCAAATTTCACAAATATATCAGTGATAATAAACCTGAATCAGATTCTGAACAGATGGGCCAAATGGTCATTTACGATGCTGTGCCAGGGACAGCTCATAGTTAAAAAAAATATAAAACCTCAGTTAATTCCCACAGCAAGTGTCTAATGGCACCTTTGCAGTTGTTTCTATGTGGGATCAGCTTCTTGCAGGATTGGACAAAGATTCTGGAAGTTGCCCTGAGCTTCACGGGAGAACGCTTGGCAGCTGCTTCAGGGAAGCTGAGGCATCCTCTCTCAAGCCTCCATCTGCCTGATGATGGAGTAAATATGCATTAGGCAGGCTGCCACAAAATATTACATCTCCAGTCATATTGAGGCTAAAATACAATGTGGCATTACTTAAATCATTAATGAAAGACCAGCACTAATGCTCCTCATTGTTTCAGCCTCATGAACCATCTGCATATTATCTGATGTTAGTCCATCGACTTCCAACTAAATATGGTTGAGTTTCCAACACTCAGTGGCCACTTTATTAGGTACACCTGTACATTACTCATTAAAGCAAATATCTAAACGTGTGGTAGCAACTCAGTGTATAAAATCATGCAGACAGAGTCACGTTCTTTTCATGTTGTATGTCAATGATTTGGATGATGAAATTGATGAGTTTGTGGCCAAGTTTGCAGACAATAGGAAGATAGCTGGAGGGCAGAGAATATTGGGGAAGAAGGGAGGCTGCAGAAGGACTTAGACAGGTTAGGAGAATGGGCAAAGAAGAGGCAGATGGAATATAGCATAGGGAAGTGTATGGTCATTCACTTTGGGAAAAGAAATGAAGGCATAGACTATTTTCTAAACAGGGAAAATATTCAGAAATCAGAGGTGCAAAGGGACTTGGGAGTCCTCATGCAGGATTTTGTAAAGGTTATCTTGCAAGTTGAGTCAGAGATAAGGAAGCCTAATGTAATGTTAGCATTCATTTTGAGAGGACGAGAATATAAAATCAAGGGTATAAAGTGGAGCCTTTAAAAGGCATTGGTTCGACCACATGAAGTATTGTGAGCAGTTTTGGTCCCCTTATCTCAGAAAAGATGTGCTGGTATTGAAGATGATCTAGAGGAGATTCACAACAATGATTCCATGAAAGAAAGGGTTAACGTACAAGGAGTGTTTGATGGCTCTAGGCCTGTACTCATTGGAGTTTAGAAGAATGAGGAGGGATCTCATTGAAAGTATCAAATATTGAAAGGCCTTGATAGATGGATACAGAGAACATCTTTCCTATAGTGGGGAAAGATGTCTTTAGGTCCCTCTAGGACCAGAGGGCATAACTTCAGAAGAAAGAGACATCTCTTTAGAGAAGAGATGAGGAGTAATTTCTTTAGCCAGAAGGTGGTCAATCTTTGGAATTCATTACCACAGATAACTGTGAAGGGCAAATCATTAGGTATATTTAAAGTGTAGGTAGATAGGTTCTGGATTAGTCAGGTAGTGAAAGGTTATCGAAAGAAGGCAGGAGAATGGGGTTGAGAGGGATAATAAATCAGCCATGATGGAATGGCGGAACAGACCTTATGGGCTGAATGGCCTAATTCTACTCCTATGTCTTATGGTCTACTTTTTATGCAGTTTTCCGTTACTACATTGGCATAATCCACACCCTTCTTTACTAGTTATGAACCCTCACTATTGTTTCCCCCACAACAGAATACCAGAATGTGGAATAGGCTGGTGCTGTTATAGAGAAAATACAGTGCAGCCAGTATTTGGAATCAAAGATCAACAACAGAACAGAAATGAGTGCAAAACAAGATTCCAATTCCTCTCACAATACACCAACCAAATCTTAACTCCTTATCACTACATCTATGGTCACTCAATGGCCACTTTTTTAAGTACACCTGCTCATTAACACAAATAATTAATCAGCTAATCACTTGGAAGCAACTTAATGCATAAAAGCATGCAGACATGGTCAAGAGGTTCAGTTGTTTGTCATACTAAATATCAGCAAGGGGAAGAAATGTGATCTAAGTGAATTTGACTTGGAATTTTACTCGACAGAGAGAGTGGGTGTTGTATTTCAGGAACTGCTGAGCTCCTAGGATTTTCATGCATGACAGTCTTTAAAGTTTACAGAGAATGGTGTGAGAAACAAAAAAGTTATCCAGTGTGCAGCAGGTCTGAGGGGGTAAATGTCTTGTTGTTGAAAGAAGTCAGAGGAGAATCGCCAGACTGTTTCAAGCTGATCAGAAGGTGACACTAACTCAATAATAATGTGTTACAACAGTGGTGTGCAGAAGAGCATCTCTGCATGCACAACATGTGGAACCTTCAAGTGGATGTGCCAGAGCAGCAGAAGATCACAAGCCTACACTCAGTAGCCACTTATTTCATACAGGAGATACATACAGTAACAATGAGGCTACTGAGTGTATTCTCTTTGTAGAAAAATTAACAGAATAATACCATATTTTTGTCATGAAACTTCCACTGTGCATGTAGCTCAGGGGAATCTCATGCTGCCTTTTTCTAATATGATGTTAATTTGGCAGCAGTGTCTGCACAATGCACTCATTGTTAGAATACCGTGTTATAACTCAATACAACAGGAGCAAATTAGTTGCATAGACGACCAAGATGCTAATTACTTTGTCTGATCTCCAAATGTGAAAACATTTCTGGAATCTTTTGCGATTCATCAAATTACTATTTTGCACATTAATGAACTGTCTTCCCTTCCCCTTGAAGGTTTTAGTTCACTGCATATTAAATCTGAGCCTTTTATTCACATTGTTAGCTTACTTAACCAAGCCTCAATATTATCTCATTTGGTAGGTTTATGAATCAGATTATAAAATGATCACAAGAGTGGAACTGTCTGTGTCAAATGTTGCAAGCTGGTTGCTACCTTGTAAATTTTCTCTGCCCTCTTTCTATCTTATTGATACCTTTTCTGTAGGTAGATATAAGGGGAGAATGTAGAGCCTGAGACTGGTCTCCTTGGAGCAGAGGGTGTTAATAGGGAACATGATTGAGGTACTTGTGAGGGGTATATCAAAATTTTGATGGCTCTGGGCCTGTACTCACTGGAATTTAGAAGAATGGGGTGGGGTATCTCTTTGAAACATATAGAATATTGAAAGACCTATGTCGAATAGTAGTAGAAAGGATGTTTCCTGTAGTGGGAGTATGTAGGACCAGAGAGCAGTTCAGAATAGAAGGATGTTCATTTAGAACAGAGTTGAGGAGGAATTTCCTCAGCCAGAAGGTGGTGAATCTGGAGAATTCATTGCCACAGACAACTGTGGAAGCCAATCATTGGGTATATTTAAAGTGGAGGCTTCTGGCTTCTTGATTAGTAAGGACATCAAAAGTTAAGTAGAGAGAGAAGGAGAATGGAATTGAGAGGGGTAATGAATCAGTCATAATGGATTAGCGGAGCAGACACAATAGGCCAGATGTTTTTTGCTTTTGAAACTTGGTGCCCGGGACATACAGTCTGTAGTTCGATTGAGTGAGCTAGCACTCTGCTGACCCCAAGAAAGGTTCAGAAGAGAAATGAGAGCACAAACCATCTGAGAAGAATCGCAGAGACGAGACGGGGGGCCAGGATCAACTAAACTTCTGGCCGATTAAGGCGCTGAGGAAGATTGAAACATTTGAGTCCAGTGCAGAGGAAAGTGAATGGTTCTTGGAGAGGCCACTGGCTCATCTCACTGCCCTTGGAGGGGCCGCTGGTTCGCGTCACTACCCTCGGAGACGTTGCTGGTTCGCGTCTCTACTCTCCGAGAGGTTGCTGGTTCGCGTCACTACCCTCGGAGGGGCCGCTGGTTATCGTCACTACCCTCCGAGAGGTTGCTGGTTCGCGTCACTACCCTCGGAGAGGTTGCTGGTTCGCGTCTCTACTCTCGGAGAGGTTGCTGGTTCGCGTCTCTACTCTCGGAGAGGTTGCTGGTTCGCGTCACTACCCTCGGAGAGGTTGCTGGTTATCGTCACTACCCTCGGAGAGGTTGCTGGTTCGCGTCTCTACCCTCGGAGAGGTTGCTGGTTATCGTCACTACCCTCGGAGAGGTTGCTGGTTATCGTCACTACCCTCGGAGAGGTTGCTGGTTATCGTCACTACTCTCGAAGAGGTTGCTGGTTCGCGTCTCTACTCTCGGAGAGGTTGCTGGTTCGCGTCACTACCCTCGGAGAGTTTGCTGGTTCGCGTCTCTACTCTCGGAGAGGTTGCTGGTTCGCGTCTCTACCCTCGGAGGGGCCGCTGGTTATCGTCACTACCCTCGGAGAGGTTGCTGGTTCGCGTCACTACCCTCGGAGACGTTGCTGGTTCGCGTCTCTACCCTTGGAGGGGCCGCTGGTTCGTGTCACTACCCTCCGAGAGGTTGCTGGTTATCGTCACTACCCTCGGAGAGGTTGCTGGTTTGCGCCACTACCCTCGGAGAGGTTGCTGGTTATCGTCACTACTCTCGGAGAGGTTGCTGGTTCGCGTCACTACCCTCGGAGAGGTTGCTGGTTCGCGTCACTACCCTCGGAGAGGTTGCTGGTTCGCGTCTCTACTCTCTGAGAGGTTGCTGGTTCGCGTCTCTACTCTCCGAGAGGTTGCTGGTTCGCGTCACTACCCTCGGAGAGGTTGCTGGTTTGCGCCACTACCCTCGGAGAGGTTGCTGGTTATCGTCACTACCCTCGGAGAGGTTGCTGGTTATCGTCACTACCCTCGGAGAGGTTGCTGGTTTGCGCCACTACCCTCGGAGAGGTTGCTGGTTATCGTCACTACCCTCGGAGAGGCCGCTGGTTCGCGTCACTACCCTCGGAGAGGTTGCTGGTTATCGTCACTACCCTCGGAGAGGTTGCTGGTTATCGTCACTACCCTCGGAGAGGTTGCTGGTTCGCGTCACTACCCTCGGAGAGGTTGCTGGTTATCGTCACTACCCTCGGAGAGGTTGCTGGTTATCGTCACTACCCTCGGAGAGGTTGCTGGTTCGCGTCTCTACCCTCGGAGAGGTTGCTGGTTCGCGTCTCTACCCTCGGAGAGGTTGCTGGTTATCGTCACTACCCTCGGAGAGGTTGCTGGTTCGCGTCACTACCCTCGGAGAGGTTGCTGGTTCGCGTCACTACCCTCGGAGAGGTTGCTGGTTCGCGTCTCTACTCTCTGAGAGGTTGCTGGTTTGCGCCACTACTCTCGGAGAGGTTGCTGGTTCGCGTCACTACCCTCGGAGAGGTTGCTGGTTCGCGTCTCTACTCTCTGAGAGGTTGCTGGTTCGCGTCTCTACCCTCGGAGAGGTTGCTGGTTCGCGTCTCTACCCTTGGAGAGGTTGCTGGTTCGCTTCTCTACTCTCGGAGAGGTTGCTGGTTCGCGTCTCTACTCTCGGAGAGGTTGCTGGTTATCGTCACTACCCTCGGAGAGGTTGCTGGTTCGCGTCACTACCCTCGGAGAGGTTGCTGGTTCGCGTCTCTACTCTCGGAGAGGTTGCTGGTTCGCGTCACTACCCTCGGAGAGGTTGCTGGTTCGCGTCACTACCCTCGGAGAGGTTGCTGGTTCGCGTCACTACCCTCGGAGAGGTTGCTGGTTCGCGTCTCTACTCTCGGAGAGGTTGCTGGTTCGCGTCACTACCCTCGGAGAGGTTGCTGGTTATCGTCACTACCCTCCGAGAGGTTGCTGGTTATCGTCACTACCCTCGGAGAGGTTGCTGGTTATCGTCACTACCCTCGGAGAGGTTGCTGGTTATCGTCACTACTCTCTGAGACGTTGCTGGTTCGCGTCTCTACCCTCGGAGAGGTTGCTGGTTCGCGTCTCTACCCTCGGAGAGGTTGCTGGTTCGCGTCACTACCCTCGGAGAGGTTGCTGGTTATCGTCACTACCCTCGGAGAGGTTGCTGGTTATCGTCACTACCCTCCGAGAGGTTGCTGGTTCGCGTCTGTACTCTCGGAGAGGTTGCTGGTTCGCGTCACTACCCTCGGAGAGGTTGCTGGTTCGCGTCTCTACTCTCGGAGAGGTTGCTGGTTCGCGTCACTACCCTCGGAGAGGTTGCTGGTTATCGTCACTACCCTCGGAGAGGTTGCTGGTTATCGTCACTACCCTCGGAGAGGTTGCTGGTTATCGTCTCTACCCTCGGAGAGGTTGCTGGTTCGCGTCTCTACTCTCGGAGAGTTTGCTGGTTCGCGTCTCTACTCTCTGAGAGGTTGCTGGTTCGCGTCACTACCCTCGGAGAGGTTGCTGGTTTGCGCCACTACCCTCGGAGAGGTTGCTGGTTATCGTCACTACCCTCGGAGAGGTTGCTGGTTCGCGTCACTACCCTCGGAGAGGTTGCTGGTTATCGTCACTACCCTCCGAGAGGTTGCTGGTTATCGTCACTACCCTCGGAGAGGTTGCTGGTTCGCGTCACTACCCTCGGAGAGGTTGCTGGTTCGAGTCACTACCCTCGGAGAGGTTGCTGGTTCGCGTCTCTACTCTCGGAGAGGTTGCTGGTTCGCGTCACTACCCTCGGAGAGGTTGCTGGTTATCGTCACTACCCTCGGAGAGGTTGCTGGTTCGCGTCACTACCCTCCGAGAGGTTGCTGGTTCGCGTCTCTACTCTCGGAGAGGTTGCTGGTTCGCGTCTCTACCCTCGGAGAGGTTGCTGGTTCGTGTCACTACCCTCGGAGAGTTTGCTGGTTCGCGTCTCTACCCTCGGAGAGGTTGCTGGTTCGCGTCACTACCCTCGGAGAGGTTGCTGGTTCGCGTCTCTACTCTCTGAGAGGTTGCTGGTTCGCGTCTCTACTCTCTGAGAGGTTGCTGGTTCGCGTCTCTACCCTCGGAGAGGTTGCTGGTTATCGTCACTACCCTCGGAGAGGTTGCTGGTTCGCGTCTCTACTCTCGGAGAGGTTGCTGGTTCGCGTCACTACCTTCGGAGAGGTTGCTGGTTATCGTCACTACCCTCGGAGAGGTTGCTGGTTATCGTCACTACCCTCTGAGAGGTTGCTGGTTCGCGTCACTACCCTCGGAGAGGTTGCTGGTTATCGTCACTACCCTCTGAGAGGTTGCTGGTTCGCGTCACTACCCTCGGAGAGGTTGCTGGTTATCGTCTCTACTCTCCGAGAGGTTGCTGGTTCGCGTCACTACCCTCGGAGAGGTTGCTGGTTTGCGCCACTACCCTCGGAGAGGTTGCTGGTTCGCGTCACTACCCTCGGAGAGGTTGCTGGTTATCGTCACTACCCTCGGAGAGGTTGCTGGTTATCGTCACTACCCTCGGAGAGGTTGCTGGTTCGCGTCACTACCCTCGGAGAGGCCGCTGGTTATCGTCACTACCCTCGGAGAGGTTGCTGGTTTGCGCCACTACCCTCGGAGAGGTTGCTGGTTATCGTCACTACCCTCGGAGAGGCCGCTGGTTCGCGTCACTACCCTCGGAGAGGTTGCTGGTTATCGTCACTACCCTCGGAGAGGTTGCTGGTTATCGTCACTACCCTCGGAGAGGTTGCTGGTTCGCGTCACTACCCTCGGAGAGGTTGCTGGTTATCGTCACTACCCTCGGAGAGGTTGCTGGTTATCGTCACTACCCTCGGAGAGGTTGCTGGTTCGCGTCTCTACCCTCGGAGAGGTTGCTGGTTCGCGTCTCTACCCTCGGAGAGGTTGCTGGTTATCGTCACTACCCTCGGAGAGGTTGCTGGTTCGCGTCACTACCCTCGGAGAGGTTGCTGGTTCGCGTCACTACCCTCGGAGAGGTTGCTGGTTCGCGTCTCTACTCTCTGAGAGGTTGCTGGTTTGCGCCACTACTCTCGGAGAGGTTGCTGGTTCGCGTCACTACCCTCGGAGAGGTTGCTGGTTCGCGTCTCTACTCTCTGAGAGGTTGCTGGTTCGCGTCTCTACCCTCGGAGAGGTTGCTGGTTCGCGTCTCTACCCTTGGAGAGGTTGCTGGTTCGCTTCTCTACTCTCGGAGAGGTTGCTGGTTCGCGTCTCTACTCTCGGAGAGGTTGCTGGTTATCGTCACTACCCTCGGAGAGGTTGCTGGTTCGCGTCACTACCCTCGGAGAGGTTGCTGGTTCGCGTCTCTACTCTCGGAGAGGTTGCTGGTTATCGTCACTACCCTCGGAGAGGTTGCTGGTTCGCGTCACTACCCTCGGAGAGGTTGCTGGTTCGAGTCACTACCCTCGGAGAGGTTGCTGGTTCGCGTCTCTACTCTCGGAGAGGTTGCTGGTTCGCGTCACTACCCTCGGAGAGGTTGCTGGTTATCGTCACTACCCTCGGAGAGGTTGCTGGTTCGCGTCACTACCCTCCGAGAGGTTGCTGGTTCGCGTCTCTACTCTCGGAGAGGTTGCTGGTTATCGTCACTACCCTCGGAGAGGTTGCTGGTTCGTGTCACTACCCTCGGAGAGTTTGCTGGTTCGCGTCTCTACCCTCGGAGAGGTTGCTGGTTCGCGTCACTACCCTCGGAGAGGTTGCTGGTTCGCGTCTCTACTCTCTGAGAGGTTGCTGGTTCGCGTCTCTACTCTCTGAGAGGTTGCTGGTTCGCGTCTCTACCCTCGGAGAGGTTGCTGGTTATCGTCACTACCCTCGGAGAGGTTGCTGGTTCGCGTCTCTACTCTCGGAGAGGTTGCTGGTTCGCGTCACTACCTTCGGAGAGGTTGCTGGTTATCGTCACTACCCTCGGAGAGGTTGCTGGTTATCGTCACTACCCTCTGAGAGGTTGCTGGTTCGCGTCACTACCCTCGGAGAGGTTGCTGGTTATCGTCACTACCCTCTGAGAGGTTGCTGGTTCGCGTCACTACCCTCGGAGAGGTTGCTGGTTATCGTCACTACCCTCCGAGAGGTTGCTGGTTATCGTCACTACCCTCTGAGAGGTTGCTGGTTATCGTCACTACCCTCGGAGAGGTTGCTGGTTCGCGTCTCTACTCTCGGAGAGTTTGCTGGTTCGCGTCTCTACTCTCTGAGAGGTTGCTGGTTCGCGTCACTACCCTCGGAGAGGTTGCTGGTTATCGTCACTACCTTCGGAGAGGTTGCTGGTTCGCGTCACTACCCTCCGAGAGGTTGCTGGTTCGCGTCTCTACTCTCGGAGAGGTTGCTGGTTCGCGTCTCTACTCTCGGAGAGGTTGCTGGTTCGCGTCACTACCCTCGGAGAGGTTGCTGGTTATCGTCACTACCCTCGGAGAGGTTGCTGGTTATCGTCACTACCCTCGGAGAGGTTGCTGGTTCGCGTCTCTACCCTCGGAGAGGTTGCTGGTTATCGTCACTACTCTCCGAGAGGTTGCTGGTTCGCGTCTCTACCCTCGGAGAGGTTGCTGGTTATCGTCACTACCCTCGGAGAGGTTGCTGGTTCGCGTCACTACCCTCGGAGAGGTTGCTGGTTCGCGTCACTACCCTCGGAGAGGTTGCTGGTTATCGTCACTACCCTCGGAGAGGTTGCTGGTTCGCGTCACTACCCTCGGAGAGGTTGCTGGTTCGCGTCACTACCCTCCGAGAGGTTGCTGGTTCGCGTCACTACCCTCCGAGAGGTTGCTGGTTCGCGTCTCTACTCTCTGAGAGGTTGCTGGTTCGCGTCTCTACCCTCGGAGAGGTTGCTGGTTATCGTCACTACGCTCGGAGAGGTTGCTGGTTATCGTCACTACCCTCGGAGAGGTTGCTGGTTCGCGTCTCTACCCTCGGAGAGGTTGCTGGTTCGCGTCTCTACCCTCGGAGAGTTTGCTGGTTCGCGTCACTACCCTCGGAGAGGTTGCTGGTTCGCGTCACTACCCTCGGAGAGGTTGCTGGTTCGCGTCTCTACTCTCTGAGAGGTTGCTGGTTCGCGTCTCTACTCTCTGAGAGGTTGCTGGTTCGCGTCTCTACCCTCGGAGAGGTTGCTGGTTATCGTCACTACCCTCGGAGAGGTTGCTGGTTCGCGTCTCTACTCTCGGAGAGGTTGCTGGTTCGCGTCTCTACTCTCTGAGAGGTTGCTGGTTCGCGTCTCTACCCTCGGAGAGGTTGCTGGTTATCGTCACTACCCTCGGAGAGGTTGCTGGTTCGCGTCTCTACTCTCGGAGAGGTTGCTGGTTCGCGTCACTACCCTCGGAGAGGTTGCTGGTTATCGTCACTACCCTCGGAGAGGTTGCTGGTTCGCGTCTCTACCCTCGGAGAGGTTGCTGGTTCGCGTCACTACCCTCGGAGAGGTTGCTGGTTCGCGTCTCTACCCTCGGAGAGGTTGCTGGTTTGCGTCTCTACTCTCGGAGAGGTTGCTGGTTATCGTCTCTACCCTCGGAGAGGTTGCTGGTTATCGTCACTACCCTCGGAGGGGCCGCTGGTTATCGTCTCTACCCTCGGAGAGGTTGCTGGTTCGCGTCACTACCCTCGGAGACGTTGCTGGTTCGCGTCTCTACCCTTGGAGGGGCCGCTGGTTCGTGTCACTACCCTCCGAGAGGTTGCTGGTTATCGTCACTACCCTCGGAGAGGTTGCTGGTTTGCGCCACTACCCTCGGAGAGGTTGCTGGTTATCGTCACTACCCTCGGAGGGGCCGCTGGTTATCGTCACTACCCTCGGAGGGGCCGCTGGTTATCGTCACTACCCTCGGAGAGGTTGCTGGTTCGCGTCACTACCCTCGGAGAGGTTGCTGGTTATCGTCACTACCCTCGGAGAGGTTGCTGGTTATCGTCACTACCCTCGGAGAGGTTGCTGGTTCGTGTCACTACCCTCGGAGAGGTTGCTGGTTTGCGCCACTACCCTCGGAGAGGTTGCTGGTTCGCGTCTCTACCCTCGGAGAGGTTGCTGGTTCGCGTCTCTACTCTCTGAGAGGTTGCTGGTTCGCGTCACTACCCTCGGAGAGGTTGCTGGTTATCGTCACTACCCTCGGAGAGGTTGCTGGTTCACGTCACTACCCTCGGAGAGGTTGCTGGTTATCGTCACTACCCTCGGAGAGGTTGCTGGTTCGCGTCTCTACCCTCGGAGAGGTTGCTGGTTCGCGTCACTACCCTCGGAGAGGTTGCTGGTTATCGTCACTACTCTCGGAGAGGTTGCTGGTTCGCGTCACTACCCTCGGAGAGGTTGCTGGTTCGCGTCACTACCCTCGGAGAGGTTGCTGGTTCGCGTCTCTACTCTCTGAGAGGTTGCTGGTTCGCGTCTCTACTCTCGGAGAGGTTGCTGGTTCGCGTCTCTACCCTCGGAGAGGTTGCTGGTTATCGTCACTACCCTCGGAGAGGTTGCTGGTTCGCGTCTCTACTCTCGGAGAGGTTGCTGGTTCGCGTCACTACCCTCGGAGAGGTTGCTGGTTATCGTCACTACCCTCGGAGAGGTTGCTGGTTATCGTCACTACCCTCGGAGAGGTTGCTGGTTCGCGTCTCTACTCTCTGAGAGGTTGCTGGTTCGCGTCTCTACTCTCTGAGAGGTTGCTGGTTATCGTCACTACCCTCGGAGAGGTTGCTGGTTCGCGTCACTACCCTCGGAGAGGCCGCTGGTTATCGTCACTACCCTCGGAGAGGTTGCTGGTTTGCGCCACTACCCTCGGAGAGGTTGCTGGTTCGCGTCACTACCCTCGGAGAGGTTGCTGGTTATCGTCACTACCCTCGGAGAGGTTGCTGGTTATCGTCACTACCCTTGGAGAGGTTGCTGGTTATCGTCACTACCCTCGGAGAGGTTGCTGGTTCGCGTCTCTACCCTCGGAGAGGTTGCTGGTTCGCGTCTCTACCCTCGGAGAGGTTGCTGGTTATCGTCACTACCCTCGGAGAGGTTGCTGGTTCGCGTCACTACCCTCGGAGAGGTTGCTGGTTCGCGTCACTACCCTCGGAGAGGTTGCTGGTTCGCGTCTCTACTCTCTGAGAGGTTGCTGGTTTGCGCCACTACTCTCGGAGAGGTTGCTGGTTCGCGTCACTACCCTCGGAGAGGTTGCTGGTTCGCGTCTCTACCCTCGGAGAGGTTGCTGGTTCGCGTCTCTACTCTCTGAGAGGTTGCTGGTTCGCGTCTCTACTCTCGGAGAGGTTGCTGGTTCGCGTCACTACCCTCGGAGAGGTTGCTGGTTCGCGTCACTACCCTCGGAGAGGTTGCTGGTTCGCGTCTCTACTCTCTGAGAGGTTGCTGGTTCGCGTCTCTACTCTCGGAGAGGTTGCTGGTTCGCGTCACTACCCTCGGAGAGGTTGCTGGTTCGCGTCACTACCCTCGGAGAGGTTGCTGGTTCGCGTCACTACCCTCGGAGAGGTTGCTGGTTCGCGTCTCTACTCTCGGAGAGGTTGCTGGTTTGCGTCACTACCCTCGGAGAGGTTGCTGGTTATCGTCACTACCCTCCGAGAGGTTGCTGGTTATCGTCACTACCCTCGGAGAGGTTGCTGGTTATCGTCACTACTCTCTGAGACGTTGCTGGTTCGCGTCTCTACCCTCGGAGAGGTTGCTGGTTCGCGTCTCTACCCTCGGAGAGGTTGCTGGTTCGCGTCACTACCCTCGGAGAGGTTGCTGGTTATCGTCACTACCCTCGGAGAGGTTGCTGGTTATCGTCACTACCCTCCGAGAGGTTGCTGGTTCGCGTCTCTACTCTCGGAGAGGTTGCTGGTTCGCGTCACTACCCTCGGAGAGGTTGCTGGTTCGCGTCTCTACTCTCGGAGAGGTTGCTGGTTCGCGTCACTACCCTCGGAGAGGTTGCTGGTTATCGTCACTACCCTCGGAGAGGTTGCTGGTTCGCGTCTCTACCCTCGGAGAGGTTGCTGGTTATCGTCACTACCCTCGGAGAGGTTGCTGGTTCGCGTCTCTACTCTCGGAGAGGTTGCTGGTTATCGTCACTACCCTCGGAGAGGTTGCTGGTTATCGTCTCTACCCTCGGAGAGGTTGCTGGTTCGCGTCTCTACTCTCGGAGAGTTTGCTGGTTCGCGTCTCTACTCTCTGAGAGGTTGCTGGTTCGCGTCACTACCCTCGGAGAGGTTGCTGGTTTGCGCCACTACCCTCGGAGAGGTTGCTGGTTATCGTCACTACCCTCGGAGAGGTTGCTGGTTCGCGTCACTACCCTCGGAGAGGTTGCTGGTTATCGTCACTACCCTCCGAGAGGTTGCTGGTTATCGTCACTACCCTCGGAGAGGTTGCTGGTTCGCGTCACTACCCTCGGAGAGGTTGCTGGTTCGAGTCACTACCCTCGGAGAGGTTGCTGGTTCGCGTCTCTACTCTCGGAGAGGTTGCTGGTTCGCGTCACTACCATCGGAGAGGTTGCTGGTTATCGTCACTACCCTCGGAGAGGTTGCTGGTTCGCGTCACTACCCTCCGAGAGGTTGCTGGTTCGCGTCTCTACTCTCGGAGAGGTTGCTGGTTATCGTCACTACCCTCGGAGAGGTTGCTGGTTCGTGTCACTACCCTCGGAGAGTTTGCTGGTTCGCGTCTCTACCCTCGGAGAGGTTGCTGGTTCGCGTCACTACCCTCGGAGAGGTTGCTGGTTCGCGTCTCTACTCTCTGAGAGGTTGCTGGTTCGCGTCTCTACTCTCTGAGAGGTTGCTGGTTCGCGTCTCTACCCTCGGAGAGGTTGCTGGTTATCGTCACTACCCTCGGAGAGGTTGCTGGTTCGCGTCTCTACTCTCGGAGAGGTTGCTGGTTCGCGTCACTACCTTCGGAGAGGTTGCTGGTTATCGTCACTACCCTCGGAGAGGTTGCTGGTTATCGTCACTACCCTCTGAGAGGTTGCTGGTTCGCGTCACTACCCTCGGAGAGGTTGCTGGTTATCGTCACTACCCTCTGAGAGGTTGCTGGTTCGCGTCACTACCCTCGGAGAGGTTGCTGGTTATCGTCACTACCCTCCGAGAGGTTGCTGGTTCGCGTCTCTACTCTCGGAGAGTTTGCTGGTTCGCGTCTCTACTCTCTGAGAGGTTGCTGGTTCGCGTCACTACCCTCGGAGAGGTTGCTGGTTATCGTCACTACCTTCGGAGAGGTTGCTGGTTCGCGTCACTACCCTCCGAGAGGTTGCTGGTTCGCGTCTCTACTCTCGGAGAGGTTGCTGGTTCGCGTCTCTACTCTCGGAGAGGTTGCTGGTTCGCGTCACTACACTCGGAGAGGTTGCTGGTTATCGTCACTACCCTCGGAGAGGTTGCTGGTTATCGTCACTACCCTCGGAGAGGTTGCTGGTTCGCGTCTCTACCCTCGGAGAGGTTGCTGGTTATCGTCACTACTCTCCGAGAGGTTGCTGGTTCGCGTCTCTACCCTCGGAGAGGTTGCTGGTTATCGTCACTACCCTCGGAGAGGTTGCTGGTTCGCGTCACTACCCTCGGAGAGGTTGCTGGTTCGCGTCACTACCCTCGGAGAGGTTGCTGGTTATCGTCACTACCCTCGGAGAGGTTGCTGGTTATCGTCACTACCCTCGGAGAGGTTGCTGGTTCGCGTCACTACCCTCCGAGAGGTTGCTGGTTCGCGTCACTACCCTCGGAGAGGTTGCTGGTTCGCGTCACTACCCTCGGAGAGGTTGCTGGTTCGCGTCACTACCCTCCGAGAGGTTGCTGGTTCGCGTCACTACCCTCGGAGAGGTTGCTGGTTCGCGTCTCTACCCTCGGAGAGGTTGCTGGTTATCGTCACTACCCTCGGAGAGGTTGCTGGTTATCGTCACTACCCTCGGAGAGGTTGCTGGTTCGCGTCTCTACCCTCGGAGAGGTTGCTGGTTCGCGTCTCTACCCTCGGAGAGTTTGCTGGTTCGCGTCACTACCCTCGGAGAGGTTGCTGGTTCGCGTCACTACCCTCGGAGAGGTTGCTGGTTCGCGTCTCTACTCTCTGAGAGGTTGCTGGTTCGCGTCTCTACTCTCTGAGAGGTTGCTGGTTCGCGTCTCTACCCTCGGAGAGGTTGCTGGTTATCGTCACTACCCTCGGAGAGGTTGCTGGTTCGCGTCTCTACTCTCGGAGAGGTTGCTGGTTCGCGTCTCTACTCTCTGAGAGGTTGCTGGTTCGCGTCTCTACCCTCGGAGAGGTTGCTGGTTATCGTCACTACCCTCGGAGAGGTTGCTGGTTCGCGTCTCTACTCTCGGAGAGGTTGCTGGTTCGCGTCACTACCCTCGGAGAGGTTGCTGGTTATCGTCACTACCCTCGGAGAGGTTGCTGGTTCGCGTCTCTACCCTCGGAGAGGTTGCTGGTTCGCGTCACTACCCTCGGAGAGGTTGCTGGTTCGCGTCTCTACCCTCGGAGAGGTTGCTGGTTTGCGTCTCTACTCTCGGAGAGGTTGCTGGTTATCGTCTCTACCCTCGGAGAGGTTGCTGGTTATCGTCACTACCCTCGGAGAGGTTGCTGGTTATCATCACTACCCTCGGAGAGGTTGCTGGTTCGCGTCTCTACCCTCGGAGAGGTTGCTGGTTCGCGTCACTACCCTCGGAGAGGTTGCTGGTTCGCGTCTCTACTCTCTGAGAGGTTGCTGGTTCGCGTCTCTACTCTCTGAGAGGTTGCTGGTTCGCGTCTCTACCCTCGGAGAGGTTGCTGGTTATCGTCACTACCCTCGGAGAGGTTGCTGGTTATCGTCTCTACCCTCGGAGAGGTTGCTGGTTCGCGTCTCTACCCTCGGAGAGGTTGCTGGTTCGCGTCACTACCCTCGGAGAGGTTGCTGGTTCGCGTCACTACCCTCGGAGAGGTTGCTGGTTATCGTCACTACCCTCGGAGAGGTTGCTGGTTATCGTCTCTACCCTCGGAGAGGTTGCTGGTTCGCGTCTCTACTCTCTGAGAGGTTGCTGGTTCGCGTCACTACCCTCGGAGAGGTTGCTGGTTCACGTCTCTACTCTCTGAGAGGTTGCTGGTTATCGTCACTACCCTCGGAGAGGTTGCTGGTTATCGTCTCTACCCTCGGAGAGGTTGCTGGTTCGCGTCTCTACTCTCTGAGAGGTTGCTGGTTCGCGTCACTACCCTCGGAGAGGTTGCTGGTTCGCGTCTCTACTCTCTGAGAGGTTGCTGGTTATCGTCACTACCCTCGGAGAGGTTGCTGGTTCGCGTCACTACTCTCCGAGAGGTTGCTGGTTCGCGTCACTACCCTCGGAGATGTTGTTGGTTTGTGTTGTTGCACATATAGAGGCTGTTGATTTGATTCAATTCCCTTGGAGACATCGCTGGGTCCTGATGCTCTCAGAAATATTACTGAAATTCTGAGATTTATAGATTGGACTGTAGCTCATATTGATCATTTTCAGTTCTATGTTTTATTTTGTGTTCTTGTCCATCCTTTCTTGCTGCCGATTGGTGGGTTGGGGTTTTGGGTGACCTGTTAGTTTTTATGGGAGGTAGCAGGTGGGGGTGCGCTTTTGTTCATTTTTCTTTTCATGTAGTGGGAGGGGGGAGGTTGATGTCTTTCTTTCTACTACTTCTATGCTTTTCTGTATTTTATGGCTGGGTGGAGAAAAATCTCCGAGTTATATTCTGCACGCACACTTTGATAATAAAATGAACCTTTGAACCTTTGTACATAAATCTGTTCCTATATCTTATGGTCTTATGGAATGAGTTGGTATAAGGAAAATCCTGTAATTAAAGGAATACATGGCACACAGAAAAGCCACTCAGCCCACATTGCCCATACTGGTGTTCAGAATCCACAGTCCTGTGTGTCCACATATCTTCTTTTCTCTGACTGCTGGGCTGTCTGTAGTGCACTCTACACAATATCACTAACACTAGAGATTCTGCAGATGCTGAAAATCACTGCCCTTTTCTTCCTCATCTAGCCTTATTTGATGGGTGTGCTTGTCGTCATTGTTTCCTCACTCATTTTGATGTGTGTGGGTGGAACTGGGCCTCTTTTGCTGTTGTTGCTTGTTGTGTTCTGTGTTGTTCCGAGGAGCACTGTGGGCATGCTATGGTGACCCTGGAAGTGGCGACATTTGCAGTTGCAGAACACCCATGGCCGTGTTGCCTGTTAATGCAAAAATTGTATTTCACTATATCTTTCCTGCCGAAAAATCTCGGCCTGAAATGTTGGCTGTTTATTCCTCTCCAGCGATGCTACTTGACCTCTGAGTTCCACCAAAATTTTGTGTGTGTTGTCAAAGAGCAGACTATGCTTCTTGCTGTGGCTGCCTAAATGTGACACATTTTACAAGAATGAAATTGCTAAGGACAAAAAGAATGGGAAATGATTTCAGAGGACACTGCTACATGGATAAACTAATGGTGAAAGAACAATGGACGCCCTTCTATCCTGAGGCTATGCCCACTTCATCCTGAAGTGAAAATACTGTATATTGATGATTCATCATCACTGGTGGGTCTAGATCCTGGAACACTGTAGGAAACAGCACTACTGGGGAACCTTCACCTGAAGGACTGCAGCACACTACCTCCTTCTCAAGGGTATAAGGAATAGGAAACAATCTCTGGCTTTGCCAACAAAGCCAAGAAAATGAAGTAAAAATAATATTGGTGATTGCCTGTCGTATCCGACAATGGGAGCAAACTTGCGCAGGAGAATTTTTAAAGTGGGAAAGCTGTTGCATTGAGTCAGTTCCAATCTCTCCGCCTCAGAAGTTCGGCTCCAGTGTATGAGTTGTCATCACAACTGGGGTCTTCCTTGGTTGCAGTAGATAATCATGACTTCTTTGCCTCGTCTTGCCCTTTGCTCTGCGGCAGAACTGCCTTCCTGGTTGTTGGATCTCATCTGCCCTGTCCTCAGGAGATGACTTTGCATGCCAGGACAGGCATGCCCCTCCCTGACTGGTCCTCGACTTCCTTTACCTGGTTTAGTCTGCCTGTCAATGCGATGTAGCAGGTAATGGCCGGTGTCACATGCAAACAGCTAGATGAAGCCACAGGTTGAGCTAAGTGTCTGGTGGGGCCCAATGGTGAGTGAGCTGCCCCTGAATGGGCCCAGAAAGCCACTTCACCGAAGGTACTGCCCCTCCCCGTAAACCACATGCAACCCATAATATTATTGATGCTTTAACTGCAATCTTCTAGTGTTCTTTCGCTTCAGAAGCCCTTCATTTAGATTGCTCATGTCACTTCCCTGCTCAAGGAAGGTGAGAAAATGAATCCAGGCAATTATAGACCACTTAGCCTAACATCTTTTGCTGGGAGATTGCTGGAAACCATAATTAAGGATAGATGGGCAAAATACCTTGAGAGTTTTCAGCTCTCCAGAGAGTGAGAGAGTGGCCAGCAGGGGCTTGTAAAAAGTCAGTCATGCGTAATGAGCCTCATGGAATTTTTTTTGAAGAGGTAACTGTAAAGAGATGAAACAACTAACGAAATAAATGTTGCTCCAGACACATGACTTCAAGTACATTGCTCGGAGGCTCAGTCTGGTGGTCAGAGGCCCAGTGTCTGGTTCTGTGAGTCTGGGGCCAAGGCCTGGAGGTCCGGGTATGGCCTGTCCTGCAGTTAGAGGCCTGTCTCTGTGTGTGAGTGGGTGGGAGGCTGAAAAAGGGGCTTGTCTTGCTTTTGTTGTTGTTGCTTGTGACGTTTTGCTAAACATTGTGACAAGCTATGATGCCACTGAAACGTGTGGTTATACTTGCAGGCTGCCTCCAGCACACCCTCAGGATGTGTTGGTTGTTAAAGCAAATAACACATTTCACTGTATGTTTTGATGTACATGTGATAAATAAATGAGTTCCTTCAGTATTTTGTGTTTTCTGCTCTGGACTTCCAGAATCTGCAGACTTTCTCAAGCTTATAATCAGTCTATAAAATTCTTACTACTCTGTATTTAATGTAGTCATTACCATTAAACCATAATGTATAGATGTAATGTATTTCTTTTACAGTAATGACTCCCCCTAGCACTATGCATGGACTGTTGTCCACACATGTGTATTGATCTGTTGTCTACACATGTGTATTGACAGTGATGCAGGTGGATGCTTCCCTGGTGTCATGGATTATTGATTACCTGACTGGCAGACCACAGTATGTGCGCTTGCAACACTGTGTGTCAGACAGAGTGGCCAGCAGCACTGGGGCTCCACAGGGGACTGTCCTGTCTCCCTTTATCTTCACCATCTACAACTCGGACATCAACTACTGCACAGAGTCTTGCCATTTTCAGAAGTTTTCTGGTAACTCTGCCATAGTTGGATGCATCAGCAATGGAGATGAGGCTGAGTACAGGGCTACGGTGGGAAACTTTGTCACATGGTGTGAGCAGAATCATCTGCAGGTTAATGTGGAAAAGACTAGGGAGCTGGTGGTGGATCTGAGGATGGCCAAGGCACCGGTGACCCGTTTCCATCCAAGGGGTCAGTGTGGACGTGGTGGAGGATTACAAGTACCCGGGGATATGAATTGACAATAAACTGGACAAGTCAAAGAACACTGAGGCTGTCTACAAGAAGGGTCAGAGCCATCTCTATTTCCTGAGGAGACCGAGGTCCTTTAACATCTGCCGGACGATGCTGAAGATGTTCTACGAGTCTGTGGTGGTCAGTGCTATCATGTTTGCTGTTGTGTGCTGGAACAGCAGGCTGAGGGTAGAAGACACCAACAGAATCAACAAACTCATTGGTAAGGCCAGTGATGTTGTGGGGGTGGAACTGGACTCTCTGCCGGTGGTGTCTGAAAAGAGGATGCTGTCCAAGTTGCATGCCATCTTGGACAATGACTCCCATCCACTCCAAAATGTACTGGTTAGGCACAGGAGTACGTTCAGCCAGAGACTCATTCCACCGAGATGTAACACTGAGCATCATAGGAAGTCATTCCTGACTGTGGCCATCAAACTTTACAACTCCTCCCTCTGAGGGTCAGACACCCTGAGCCAATAGGCTGGTCCAGGACTTATTTCCATTTGGCATAATTTGCTTATTATCATTTAATTATTTTTGGTTTTATTGTGCTATATTTCTACTCCATTCTTGGTTGGTGCAACTGTAACAAAACCCAATTTCCCTTGGGATCAATAAAGTATGTCTGTCTGACCTGTTGTCCACAAATGCGTATTGATCTGTTGTCCACACATGAGTGTTGATCTGTTGTCTATGCATACATATTCATCTGTTAACTGCTAACTGGTACATCTTTGGACTGTGGGAGGAAACCTACAAGCTTCATGGTAAGGAGGCATGAACTTCCTAAAGAAGGCATCAGAAATGAATTCTGAATTCCAGTGTCCTGAGCTGTAAGAGTGTCACGCTTACCGCTGCTACCATGGCACCCATTCTTACCCATTCCCATCAACAACCATTTCCCACCAAATCCAATTACTTTTCTACCCATGAGGGGCAATTTTATGTGGCTAATTAATTCATAATCAGCATGTCTTTGGGATGCGGGAGGAATGTGGAATGCCTGGGTGAAATCCACATAGTCATGGTTAGATCATGCAAACTCCACACGGACAGCACTGGTGGTTGTGATTGATTCCTGGTCACTGAAGCTGTGAGACAACTGTTATATGACATTCCAAATTTGTTGTTATTTAAAGTGGATGCATATGAAATTGAAGGCATATTATTGTTCTCACAACTCAAAACTAAAGAGCTGATTATTGACTACAAGAGAAGGAAACCAGAGGTCAATGAGCCAGTCCTGATTGGGGGATCAGAGGTACAGAGGGTCAGTAACTTTAAATTCTGTGGATTTTTCATTTCAAAGATCTGTCCTGGGTCCAGCACATAAGTGCCAATACAAAGAAGGCATGGCAGCACCTCTGCTTTCTTAGTTTGCAAAGGTGTGGCATGTTAATTAAAACTTTGACAAACTTTTAGAAATGCAGAGTGGAGACTATACTGACTGGCTGCATCATAACCTGGTATGGAAACGTCAGTCCCTTTGAATGGAAAAGCCTACAAAAAGAAATAGATATAGTCCAGTCCATCATCCCTGCCATTGAGCACATCTACAAGGACCACTGTCTCAGGAAAACGGCATCCATCATCCGGCCCCCACCATTCAGGCCATGCTCTCTTCTTGCAGTTGCCATCAGGAAGGAGGTACAGGAGCCTTAGATCCCACACCATCAGGTTCAGGAACAGTTATTACCTTCAAACATCAGACTCCTGAACACTGAACTGATTCCATATGCTATGGGCTCACTTTTAAGGTTTCTACAATGCATGTTCTCAATATTATTTATTATTATTATTATTATTATTATTGTTTTGTTGTTTTCCTTTTGTATTTGCATTGTTTATCTTTTGCACATTGGACGTTTGTCCATCTTTGTTGTGTGCGGTTTTTTATTGTTTCTATTGTGCTTCTTTGTATTTTCTGTAACCTCCTGCAAGAAACTGACATAAATGCTGACATATATGTTCTTTGATAATAAATATGAAGGTTGAACTTTGAACTAGTTATTTAATCTGTTGAGTGGCATGGGAGATGATTTACAGTTAATAGACAGTCATTCTAGTTAGCAGTATGTGAACAAGACTGTCTGTCGAGGACCTGTGTTATTGAGCTATAGGGCACAGAAACAATCCCTTCATGTTGACCAAGATGTCTGTCTGAGCTATTTCTGTTTGCTGCATTGGGCCCATATCCTTCAAAACTTTTCCTATCCATGCACCAGTCCAAATGTTGTTGTTTATTTTATTTATTTAGAGATACAGTTTTGATTTTTGAAAACAGCAGCTATCTCAGGAGTAAGACATTGTTTGAAGTAGCAAGTGAGAGAGCGGCAGCTTGCAGGGTGAGAGCACTTTGAACACGGTAAGTCTCATCAGGAGTGAGTCTTATTTGAGGAAGTAAAAAGAAAGGAGGTGTAAGCAGAGTGGCCACTGTGGAAGCAGACATTTTGTAAGTGGACCACTGAGTGGTCAGGCTTTGGCTCAATGGGCTTCCGCGAGAATAGGCCGAAGCTAAAGGAGTCACTTTGTTGATTGTAGAACTTCAGCATACGAAGTTAGAGACAAAGGGATAACAAGTGGAGGTAGGATGGTAGTTACCGCAGTGGAATGCTTCTCCTGTAAGGTGTGGGATTGCAAGGTACTTACAAGTCTCCCTGATGGCTACATCTGTAGGAGGTGCACCCAATGTTAGCTCCTGACTGACAAGGTCAAGGAACTGGAGTTGGAGCTGGAGGCACTTGGGATCATCATGTACTGAGGTGGTCAAAGTGCAAGCTTCAGATAGTAGATAGGTGACCACTAGGAGAAGGTCATTACCCTCAGCAACAAGTATACATGCTTGGATACTGCTGAGGGAAATGATCTATCAGGCCACAGCAGCAGCAGCCAAGCCATAGTACTGTGGCTGTCTCAGAGGCTCAGCAGGGAAGGGGAAAGTCAGGTAATGTGATAGTGATAGACAGCCTAATTTTAGGAGGAAGGACAGGAGATTCTATGGCCGTGGAAAAAACATCGGAATGGTATGTAGCATCTCAGGTGTTAGTGTCAAGGAGGTCCCTCAGTGGCTACAGAGCATTCTCAAGAGAGAGGATGAACAGCCGGAGGTCATGGTGCACGATAGCTAGAAAAGGGTCCTGTGTAGAGAATATATGGAGTTACGGAAGGAGCTCAATAGCAGGCCATCCAAGGTAGTAATCTCTGGATTACGCCTAGTGCTATATGCTAATTAGGGCACAAATAGGATAATAATGCAGATGAATGAGTAGCTAAGGCTCTGGTGCAGGGGACAGGGTTTCAGTCTTCTGAACTATTGGGATCTCTTTTGGGGAAGGTATGATCTGTACAAAAAGGATGGGTTACACCTGAACCCGAGTGGGACCGATGTCCTTGCAGGCAGGTTTGCTAGAGCTGTTAGGGTGGATTTTAACTAGTTTGGCATGGCGATGGGAACATAGAACATAAAACATAGAATAGTACAGCACATTACAGGCCCTTCAGCCCACAATGTTGTGCTGACCCTCAAACTCTGCCTCACATATAACCCTCCACCTTAAATTCCTCCATATACCTGTCTAGTAGTCTCTTAAACTTCACTAGTGTGTCTGCCTCAACCACTGTCTCAGGCAGTGCATTCCATGCACCAGCCACTCTCTGAGTGAAAAGCCTTCCTCTAATATCCCCCTTGAACTTCCCTCCCCTTAACTTAAAGCCATGTCCTCTTGTACTGAGCAGTGGTGCCCTGGGGAAGAGGCGCTGGCTGTCCACTCTGTCTATTCCTCTTAATATTTTGTATACCTCTATCATGTCTCCTCTCATCCTCCTTCTCTCCAGAGAGTAAAGCCCTAGTTCCCTTAATCTCTGATCATAATGCATACTCTCTAAACCAGGCAGCATCCTGGTAAATCTCCTCTGTACCCTTTCCAATGCTTCCACATCCTTCCTATAGTGAGGCAACCAGAACTGGACACAGTACTCCAAGTGAACTGGAGTGATAGGGCTGAGAATGGGGCAGTTGGTATACAAGTAGCTGTCATGTGCAGTGAGACTGTGAGGAAGAACAGGTAGAGGACAGGGCAACATTGCAGTCAGTGGGATGAGTTAAAGTGTAACATGAGGGCAAAATCAAAAAGGGTGATGAATACATGACTGAAGGTGTTATATTCGAATGCACACAGAATATGGAATATTGTTGTGCAGTTACATGCTGGTAGATATGACTTTGTGGGCATCACTGAGTTGTGGCTGAAAGAAGATCATTGCTGAGAGCTTAACATTCGAGGAGGCACATTGTATACAGATGATTATATATGTGTCTCTGAACTGTAGCCAGGATGTAAAATATAAACTACAGTAGAGAGACATGTAAAAAGGGGAATGCTATGATAATTGTGGGGGATTCCAGTATGCAGGTAGGTTTGGAAAATCAGGTTGGTGTGGATCCCGAGAGGGAATTTTTAGGATGACTATGAGGTGGCTTTTTAGAGGAGTTTATAGCTGAGCTCACTGGGGGAAAGTCAATCCTTAATTGGGTGTTGAGTAATGAGCCAGATTTGATTAGAAAGCTTAAGGTAAGGGAATCTTAGGAGGCAGTGATCATAATATGATGGAATTTACCCTGCAGTTTGAGAAGGAGAAGATAAAGTAAGAAGTATCAGTATTACAGTGCAGCAATGGGAATTACAGGGGCATAAGGGAGGAGCTGCCCAAACTTGATTGCAAGGGGGTACTAGCAGGGATAACAGCAGAACAGTCAAAATTCTGAAGGGACAGTGTAGATACATCCCAATGATGATGAAATATTCAAAAGGACTATGAAGCAACCATGGCTGACGACAGATGTCAAAAACAGAATAAAAGCAAAAGAGAGGGCAGACAATATAGCAAAAATTAGTGAAAGGTTAAAGGATTAGGAAACTTCATAAACCAGTAAAAGACAACTATAAAGCCATAAGGAGAGAAGAGAGAAAATATGAATGTAAGCTAGCCAATTATACCGAAGAGAATACTATAATTTTTTTTCAGATATTTAAAGAGTAAGAAAAAGGTGGGAGTGGATATTGGACTGCTGGAAAATTATGCTGGAGAGATAGTAATGAAGGGAATAAAGAAATGGTGAATGAGGTTAAATATTTTGCATCACACTTCACTGAGGAAAACACTAGCAGTATGCCAGAAATTTGAAAGTATCAAGGGGGAGAAGTGAGCGTAGTTACTATTACTAGGGAGAAGGTGCTTGGGAAACTGAAAGGTCTGAAGGTAGATACGTTACCTGGACCAGATGGACTACACCCAGGGTTCTGAAAGAGGTAGCTGAAGTGATTGTGGAGGCATTACTAATGACCTTTAAAGATTCACTAGATTCTGGAATGGTTTGGAGGACTGGAAAATTGCAAATGCCACTCTACTCTTGAAGACGGAAGAGAGGCAGAAGAAAGGAAATTATAGGCCAGTTAGCTTGACTTCAGTGGTTGGGAAGATACTGGAGTCCTTTATGAAGGATGACGTTTCAGTTTACTTGAGGCATATGATAAAATAGACCTAAGTCAGCATGGCTTCCTCAAGGGGAAATCTTGCCTGACAAATAAGTTGGAAATCTTTGAGGAAATAACAGGCAGGATAGGCAAAGCAGAGTCAGTGGATGTTGTTTACTTAAATTTTCAGAAGGCCTTTGACAAGGTGCCACACATGAGGCTGCTTAACAAGGTAAGATATGATATGTTCAAGGACAGTCATTACACCTCAACCATCATGCTCTTGAACAAGAGAATAACTAAACTAATTCTATTTCTGGTGTTCCCACAATTGATGGTCTCACTTTAAGGACTCTTTATCTTGCTACTGCATACTCATTATTTATTGCTATTTATTTATATTTGCATTTGCACAGTTTGTTTTTCATTGATCCTGCTCACATTTACTGTTCTATAGATTCCCGAGAATCTCACGGTTGTTTGTTGTGACATGAATGTATTCTGATCATAAATTTCACTTTGAACTTCGAACTTTTTGAACTTTGATAAGAGCCCATGGTATCATAGGAAAGATACTAGCATGATGGAACATTTGCTGACTGGCAGGAGGCAAAGAGTGTGAATGAAGGAAGCCCTTTTTGGTTGGCTGCTGATGATTAGTCATGTACGCTGGGGGTCTGTATTGCAGATGCTTCTTTTCACATTATATGTCAATGATTTGGATTATGAAATTGATGGCTCTCTGGCCAAGTCTGCGTATGTTGTAAAAATATGTGGAGGGGCAGGTAGTATTGAAGAAACAGGGTGTCTGCAGAAGGAATTGGACAGATTGGGAGAATGAGCAAAGAAGTCGTAGATGGAATATAATGCAGAGAATTGTATGGCCATGCATTTTGGTAGAAGAATAAAAGTGTAGACTATTTTCTAAACAGGGAGAAAATTTAAAAAAAACAAATCAGAGGCAGAAAGGAATGTTGGAGTCCTCACATAGGATTTCCTAAAGGTTAACTTGCAGGTTGCGTCAGTGATAAGGTAGCAAAATGTAACATTATCATTCATTTCATTAGAAGAGCAAGGATGAAATGCTAAGGCTTTATGAGGCATTTCTCAGACCACATTTGGAGTATTGTGAACAGTTTTGGTTCCCTTATCTAAGAAATGATGGTGACATTAGAGAGATTTCTAAAGGAGGATCACAAGAATGATTCTAGGAATGAAAGGGTTACTGAATGAGAATTGTTTGATGTTCCTAGGCCTGTACTCACGGGAGTTTAAAAGAATGTGAGGGGATTTCATTGAAAACTATCAAATATTGGAAAGTCTAGATAGAGTAGATGTTCCCTATAGTGTGTGAATCAAGGACCAGAGGGCACAACCTCAGCACAGAGGAATGTCCATTTAGAATAGAAATGAAGAGAGATTTCTATAGCTAGCAGTTGGTGAATCTGTGGAATTCATTGCGATGGAGGCCTGTGGAGGCCAAGTCATTGAGTATATCTAAAGAGAAAGTTGGTAGGTCCTTGATTAGTTAGTGAGTCAAAGATTACAGAGAGATGTTAGGAGAATGAGATTGATAGGAATAATTCATAGGAATAATAAATCAATCATGGTGGAATGGGAGAGCAGGCACAAGGGGCTGAATGCTCTAATTCTGTTCCAATGCCTTATGGTCTTATGATACAGTGCAGAATAGGTCCTTCTGGTACTTTGATCCATACTGCCAGCACCCCTGATTTCACACCAGCCTAACTATGGGACATTTTACAATGATCAATTAAAGGTACACCTTTGTACTGTTGGAGGAAACTGGAGCACCCGGAGGAAACCCACACTTTCCATGGAGAAGACATACAAACTCCTTACAGAGGATACCAAGATTGAACTCCGAACTCTGATGCCCCGAGCTTTAAAAGTGCCGTGCTAACTGCTACGCTCATGTGGTTTTGAGGTTCCTGCCAATACAACCTCCTCTGGCAGCTTGTTCCTGCTCTCCATTTAGAAAAGAGTCAATCCTTTCATTACTTTTACCAAAGTGCATGATCATACACTTCCTGACACTGTATTCCATCTGCCACTTCTCTGCCCGTTCTCCTAACCTGTACCTTCTGTAGCCTTTCTACTTCCGCAAAACTACCTGTCCCTCCACCTATTTTCCAATTATATACAAACTTAGCAACAAAGCCATCAATTCCATCATCCAAATCATTAACATATAACATAAAAACAACTGGTCTCAACACAAACCCTCATGGTACATGAGTAGTCACCAGCAGCCAGTCAGAAAAGGTTCCCATTCTTTCCCTCCTGCCAGTCACCCACTGGTTTAGCCATGCTCGAATCTTTCCTATAATACCATGAGCTTGTAGCTTGTTAAACAGCCTCATGTGTGGCACCTTGTCAAATTGCCTTTTGAAAATCCAAATACACGACATCAACTGATAAAATAGATAAGTAAACCTTGCAAAAAGAGAGCAAAATAGCGAGGCAGTGTTAATGCGTTCAAAAATATAATGGCAGTGGAAGAAGCTATTCCTAAAATGTTGACTGTGCGTCTTCAGGTTCTTGTATCTCCTCTCTGATGGTACTGATGAGAAGAAGGCATGTCCAGGATGATGAGGGTCCCTCACAATGGATGCCGTCTTCTTGAGGTTCCACCTTTTGAAGATGTTCTCACTGCTGGGAAAGCTAATTGGTGTGATGGACTGGAAGTCAAATATTTAAGATCGTACAGGGTAGGAAGGCTAGTAACATTGTAAGTACTTTTAACTCTGATAAAGGTATGTTAATAGATTCAACCAATTGAGTGAAGCTGTGACAAAATGAGTTAATTCATTTTGAATGTAGAAAGGATTGAACACACTACTCTCTAAATCACAGAAAGATAGTGGATGATGTTCGATAAGAACTGACAGCATGAATCACCCATTTTGTGGGCATATTATGTTGGCTCCAGAGGCATGGTGACACATAAGCTGTCCAACACAGCTCTGCTGATTTAATTTGGTGCAAAATGATAGACTTCACTGTATGTTTGATGTACAATCAAGATTCAAGATCCGCAGAAGCAGTTAGCATGACACTATTACAGCTTGGGGCATCAGAGTTTGTAGTTCAACTCTGATGTTGTCCTTCCTGTGAAGCGTGTGGCTTTCCTCTGGGTGCTCCAGTTTCTTCCCACATTTCAAAGACTTATTAGTTATTAGTTAGTATATTAATTGGTCTTTGTAAATTGTTCCGTGATAGGTGTGTTTCAGAGTTGTGTGTCTATATTTGTTTATATTTGATAGGTGTGTTGCAGAGTGGTGTGGCTTGTTGGGCTGGAAGAGTCTGTTTTGTGCTGTATCGCTAAGCAAATAAATAAATAAAATTGTTCAATGTCATTTCCAGTACACAAGTGCAAAGACTGAAATAATTGTAACTCCAGATCTGTTGCAACACCAAGAAAGTACAATAAGATAAAGAACACAGCAATAATAAAAAAACATTTCGATAAATATAAGTACATAAAATAGCTTATATACATAGATTGTATGTCCATAAAGTGACACTAGACACAGGAGTGTCTGTAAATAAGGTGACTCAGACAGGAAATGATAAAGTAGTGGTGGTAGGAATTGTGGAGGCTTGGTTAGTGGGTGGAGGTATAGACAAATAAAGCTAATCATTCTTTAATCTTTTCGTAATCTCATTGGATGATATTTGACCCAAGGAATTAAGAGACTTACTGTTTCTGATGACATCTTAAGGATGGATAAAATCTATTAACAGGTTTAGTGTTTGAAGCCAGAAAATTTCTTACTGATCCCCACAGTGAACAAAAATTGTTTTGGGAGTTCACCTTGATAATAAGACTCAACACAATGTGATAGCACATCTGTGAAGGTCCCTGTGATATTTAATTACACAAATGGTGTTGTGCAAATGTGTATTTTTTTCTACTTTTGCACTCTGTGTCAAGGGATCTGACTTCAGTGAGATGGGAAAATGGTAGAGATTCACTACGACCGGTTCAGTAGGAACTTCAACACCAGTGGTTTTTAGTCACGTATCTCCAGTCTCCACAATTGGAAATTAACCAGAATCAGAGTTAGGTTTAATATCACTGACAGCTCATGAAGTATTTTGTTTTGTGGCAACAGTACAATGATACAGCATGTGTTGCCTTCAAGGCATTTGTTTTAGTTTATTATATTTTCACTTTAGTAATTCGTTTGTTATCGTTTTCTAGTTAAAGTTAAGGTTGTTTAAAGTAAATTCGTTGTCTGTGATATATTGCGGCATAAGATGATGTCACACCCGGTTTCGCCGCGTCTTGTGGGAAAATACCGGTTTGGAGAAACAGGAAGGAGGGGGCTTATGTGTGCAGGATCAGTGCGAGAAAAGTTTTCTTTCTACGCACTAGAAACATTAGTGAAGCAACGCTGTAAGTTCATGAGATAATCGATATGTTGAATTAAAAATGTTAACGTTGATTCTGTTAAAAGTAATGATGGTTGATAAAGTTTATGTTTTTTGTTCTTTAAAGAGTTGTGGATAGTTTGTGTTGAAGTGTATTTAAAGCCAGTCGATGGCGTAGGTAGATTCTGACTGTATGTTGCACTTTAATGTAATATAGTTGTAGTTTTACTGTTGCAAGTATTTATGATGTAAATGTGATGTCAAGAAGGAAACAAATACTGTATATATTTTGTATTGTTTTATCAACAGTTTTCACCATACGTTAATGTGGAAGAGTGAACCGTAAATGATTAATCTTACTGGGACTACCTCAGTGACTGGTTTAAGCTTGGTGTTTAGTTCAGAGTTCTTTTACACCTGTGCAAGAACACTACAGTGAAAAGGCGGCATTACCAGTTGTTTCAAGTACTGCAATGACAACACATTCCAGCATCAAGTCGTTGCCATCCAGCACCGGGGTAGTAGGGCATCAACAAGTAAGGGTGCCCATGCAAGAGCTAAGGCAGAAGCCGCCAAGGTGTGAGTGTTGTACGCTGAACAAGAAGCAAAATTGAAAAAGGAAGCGGCTGCCAGAGAAGCCAAAAACCAAATGGAAAAGGCTGCCAGAGAAAAGGAAGCGGCTGCCAGAGAAGCTGAAAACCAGTTGGAAAAGGTAAGGATAGAGTCAGAGTTAGAAGTGCTGACGCTACACCGAGAAGCAGAAGCTGCCAGGGTGGAAGCAGAGATAATAGAAAGTGCTGAAGAAATGCATGTTCTGGTTGACTTAAAATCTACTTCAGGAAAGACCAGATTGGAACGCACAAGCGACTATGTCCAATCGCAAATGGACTTGAAGATTTGTTCTTCTGCTCCATACTTATATGCTAACATCCCACCTTACGAGGAGTCTCAGAGAGGCCCAATTGCATCACATCCATCTGAGGAAGACAATTTACCCTTGCAACTCCGCAATGAATTCAAGAATGAAAGGGCTGATGACAAATACTTCTTGACACCAAACTTATCAGATTTGGCAAGAGGAGAGGCAAAGGCTGAACTCAGAACAGCAAATTCCATAACAAATGTACACCCTCAGTCATATACCCGTCGACATATTCCCCCAGCCAGCATGCCACTAGCAATTGAACCCATAGCACAGTATTTAGCATGATGAGATCTCATCACTTCAGGACTATATCAGTTTGACGATAAACCTGAAAATTACCATGCATGGTACTCATCATTCACCAACGCTATCCACGGAGTCCAGCTCAGAGCAACCCAAGAGTTGGATCTTATGACGAAATGGTTGGGAAAAGAATCATGCGAACAGGTGAGCCGCATACATTCAGTGTACAACCCCAAGCTAGCCTTACACAAAGCATGGGAGAGACTTCGGGAGTTCTATGCGGCCCCTGAAATTATTAAAACGGCACTATTTTGACATCTGGAGAATTTTCCTGAGGTGTCAGCCAAGGACCACACTAAGTTAAGAGAGCTCGGAGATTTACTCATGGAGATTCAAGGCGCCAAAGAAGATGGCTATTTAACTGGTCTATCATACCTAGATACTTCATACGGGATTATACCAATCGTGGACAAACTTCCATTTGGGCTGCAGGAAAGGTGGGTGTCTGTTGGCTCAGAGTACAAGGAAGAGAACGATGGTCGATTTCCTCCCTTTGAGTATTTCACTAGGTTTGTGTGCAAGGAGGCGAAGAAGCAAAACGACCCTAGCTTCATGAGTCTAGGTAGCAGTACAATTTACACCAAGCCAGTTAAATACACTTCAAATAATGTCAACATTAATAAACCGGTCTCAGTGTGTAAAACTGAAGTCTTTACAACTAACAATGACCCTAGCAAGAATTATCCATTGCATAACAAACCCCACCTCCTCAAAAAATGCAGAACGTTTAGGAAAAAACCCATTGAAGAGAGAATGGCCCTTCTCAAGGAGAAAAAAATATGTTTTAAATGCTGTTCCTCTCCCTCTCACCTTGCTAGAGAGTGTACAATCTCCGTGAAGTGCCCAGAATGTAATAGCACTAATCACAATGGGGCCATGCATCTCGGCCCATTACCGCAAACTGACAAAGCTCCTTCACCCTCACAACAGGACGGCGGGGAGGGAGAGGCTCACTCCAGGACAACTGTTGTCAGCTCGAGCTGCACAGAAGTTTGCGGTCAAGCTCAGTCAAGCCATTCTTGTTCAAAGATCTGCCTCACTAAGGTGTACCCTAAGGGAGCCAAAGATAAGGCCATCAAAGCCTATGTAATTCTGGACAATCAGAGCAATCGCTCACTAGTCAGACCAGAGTTCTTTGACTTGTTCAACATTGAGAGTAATCAGTTCCCATACTACCTTAGAACTTGCTCAGGCAGTGTGGAAACATATGGAAGGAAGGCAGAAGGCTTCCAGCTCGAGTCCCTGGATGGTAAAGTTGTTATCTGTCTCCCTCCACTCTTAGAGTGCAATGAAATTTTGAATAACCGCACTGACATCCCGACGCCAAGTGCAGTGCTACACCAGCTACATCTCCACCACATTGCCAAGCACATCCCAGAACTGGATCCAAAAGCAGAAATACTCCTGCTATTAGGAAGAGATGTTCTTCAGGTGCACAAGGTTAGGCAGCAGGTCAATGGACCATACGACGCCCCCTTTGCCCAACGCCTGGATCTGGGCTGGGTGGTGATAGGAGAGGTGTGTCTTGGTGACGTACACAAACCGACAGTTAACACACTCAAGACCGATGTGCTAGAGAGTGGCCGCCATTCCATTTTCCAACCCTGCACAAGTTTCATGTGTATCAAGGAAGCACGACAAGGCTTTAACAAATGTAAAGTAACAGACAAGACGCTGGGTCAGTCAGTCTTCATTCAAACTGAGCATGATAATAAACTTGCTCCATCAGCACAAGACACCATTTTCTTAAAAATAATGGACACCAAGGTCTTCAGAGATGAAGCAAATAATTGGGTCGCCCCACTACCTTTCAGAGAACCACACCAGCGCTTGCCAAACAACAAAGAGCAGGCAGTCAAGCGGTTCACGTCCTTGCAAAAAACCCTGAAAAGGAAACCTGAGATGCAGCAACAATACGTAGCATTTATAGAGAAGATCTTCGCTAATGGACATGCTGAAGTAGCACTGCCACTGAGGGAAGGCGGGGAGTGCTGGTACCTCCCAACGTTTGGGGTTTACCGCCCACAAAAGCCCAATCAGATCAGGGTGGTCTTTGACTCCATTGCTCAGTGTGCTGGTATCTCCCTTAATGACGTGCTCCTCACAGGCCCGACCTGAACAATACCCTTCTCGGGGTCCTGCTGCACTTCTGGAAGGAGAAGGTCACAATCTTAGCTGACATCCAGCAGATGTTCCATTGCTTCTTAATACAGGAGAACCATCGCAATTTCCTCTGTTTCTTATGGCACAAGGACAATGACATTAACAAGGAAGTCATTGAGTACCGGATGAAAGTCCACGTTTTCGGCAATAGTCCATCACCTGCTGTGGCCATCTATGGGCTGCGAAGAGCCATCAGAGTGGGCGCACAGGAGCACGGCGATGACACCGTTAAGTTTGTAGAAAGGCACTTCTATGTCGATGATGGCTTGATATCGCTACAGAGAGAAGACGAAGCAATCGATCTGTTCCGACGTACACAAGCCTCACTCGCTGAGTCAAACCTCTGCTTGCATAAGTTGGCATCAAACTGTCAGGCAGTAATGGAGGCCTTTCCACACGATGACTGTGCTCCGGCAATCAAAGACCTAGATTTAGATGGAGAAACCTTACCCACACAAAGGAGCTTGGGTCTCCTTTGGGAGATTACGACTGACACATTCACGTTCTCCGTGCCGACTGTGATCAAGCCATTTACCTGCTGTGGAGTCCTCTCCACTGTCAACAGTGTTTTCGATCCCTTGGGTCTACTGGCACCAGTTACGATCCAGGGAAGAGTCCTTCTCAGAGAACTTACCTCTGAGCTCTCCCACTGGGATACCACCCTACCAAAAGACAAGTGAAACAAGTGGGAGGCTTGGAGAGATTCACTTCAAGATCTAAAACAGCTTCATATCCGACGTAGGTACACTGCGACCTCACCCACCGAGGCAGCGCACACAGAATTGTGTGTGTTTTCGGATGCGTCTACCAAGGCCATCGGTGCTGTGGCTTACTTGAAAGTAGTCAGGAAAGATGGTCAAGTTGAAGTAGGATTTGTAACTGGTAAGGCGAAGCTCACTTCTCTGTCCGAGCCGACAATTCCAAGGCTTGAACTGTGCGCAGCTGTCCTGGCTGTGGAGATGGCAGATCTTATCCAGGACGAGCTAGACCTAGAACTGGACGATATTAAGTTCTACACAGATAGCAAAGTAGTGCTTGGTTATATTTATAACAAATCAAAATGCTTCTACTTGTATGTTCATAATAGAGTTCAACGCATCCGCCTGTCTTCAAAGCCCGAACAATGGCATTATGTACGTACCGAGGATAACCCTGCAGACCATGCATCAAGATCCTTATCTGCATCCCGCCTGGCTCAAACATCCTGGTTCACTGGACCCCCCTTTCTGTATCAGCCACCAATGGAAAAAACTCAAATGAGCGAGACATTCGAGCTGATCGAACCTGAAGGAGACTCAGAAATTCTGCCGCAAATACAAACAGGAGTCACCTACCTCAAAGAATCGATATGTACTAACGAATGCTTTCAGCGGTTCTCCACTTTGAATTCTTTAATGAGAGGACTTGCGTTCCTCATTCACATGGCCAGGATCACTGCCACATTCCCTAGTAGGGATGGACATGTCAGGAAGGTTGAGTTGAAAACTTCTGACAAAGGTGATATAAAAATTTACTAAAGGCCAGTTGCAGAAGTCATTCTACTTCTACCTAAGGACTGATTTAGAGACTGAAGTTTTGTATTATGTTCATTGTGACCTTACGAAGGTCAGGCGGGGAGTGTGTTGCCTTCAAGGCATTTGTTTAATTTATTATATTTTCGCTTTAGTAATTCGTTTGTTATCGTTTTCTAGTTAAAGTTAAGGTTGTTTAAAGTAAATTCGTTGTCTGTGATATATCACGGCATGCGACGACGTCACACCCGGTTTCGCTGCATCTTGTGGGAAAATACCGGTTTGGAGAAACGAGAAGGAGGGGGCTTATGTGTGCAGGATCAGTGCGAGAAAAGTTTTCTTTCTACGCACTAGAAACATTAGTGAAGCAACGCTGTAAGTTCATGAGATAATCGATATGTTGAATTGAAAATGTTAACGCTGATTCTGTTAAAAGTAATGATGGTTGATAAAGTTTATGTTTTTTGTTATTTAAAGAGTTGTGGATAGTTTGTGTTGAAATGTATTTAAAGCCAGTCGATGACGAAGGTAGATTCTGACTGTATGTTGCACTTTAATGTAATATAGTTGTTGTAGTTTTACTTTGGCAAGTGTTTATGATGTAAATGTGATGTCAAGAAGGAAACAAATACTGTATATATCTTGTATTGTTTTATCAGCAGTTTTCACCATACGTTAATGTGGAAGAGTGAACAGTAAAGGGTTAATCTTACTGGCAACACCTCATTGACTGGTTTAAGCTTGGTGATTAGTTCAGAGTTCTTTTACACCTGTGCAAGAACACTACACAGTATATATTTAACTAAATAGATGGTGCAAAAATAGGACATAAATAGAGCGGAAGTGTACATGGCTTCATTGTCCATTCAGAAGTCTGATGCTGGAGAAACTGTTCTTAAAACATTGGATCTGCATCTTCAGGCTCCTGTGGCACCTCCCTGATGGCACCAGTGAGAAGAAGGCACATCCTGAGTGAAAAGGGTCTTTAATGATTGATGCCACCTTCTTGATGCAACTCCTTTTGAAGATGTTCTGGAAGCTGGGGAGGCTAGTACCCACCAAGGAGCTGACCGAGTTTACAATCCCCTGCAGCTTTTTCTGATCCTGTGCAGAGGCATCTCCATGCCAGATGTTAATGCAACCAGTCAGAATATTCTCCACAGTACATCCTATCAATAAGGACCCCTTTCAATGCTTTGATTTTTTACATCAGTTCTTAAGATAGAGCTGTGGATTCAGTTCTGAACAATTCTTTTGAATACTCTTCAACACTGAAACAGGCAATTTCTCAGTGTTTCCAGTGAGTACATTGATGATTGATGATTCAAGGGTTTGCAGGTATACTGGGTTGGTGCTGGGAGCCTAAAGAGACATGCAGGTTGCCCCCAGCATAGAATGTGTTGTTCATTGACGCAAAATGATGCATTTCACTGTATGTTTCAATGTACATGTGAAAAATGAGGCTATGTTTTAATCTTTAACTCATGCTGGTGAAGACAGGCTCAGGTGGAGCAGATACAACAGCCCATAACTCTTATTTAATCAAGTGAGGTTTCTTCTTCTAGCAGTTAGGTAATTTAAAAATTGGTGTATTATTGTCATGTGTACCAAGGTATGTTAAAAAATTGTTTTGCATGCCATCCATAAAGATCATTTCAACTCAAAAGTACACTGAGTTACTACAAGGGAAAACTATAACAGAATGCAGAATAAAGTTTACAGTTACAGAGAAAGTGCAGCACAGACACACAGTAAAGTGCAATAAGATGTAAACTGGAGACATCTAATAAAGTGGCCACTGAGTGTATGTTCATGGTCTTCTGCTGCTGTAGCCCAACTACTTCAAAGTTTGATGTTTTGTGCATTCAGAGATGCTCTCCTGCGCACCATGGCTGTAATGCATAGTTACCTGAGTTACCATCGCCTTCCTGTCAGCTTGAACCAGTCTGGCCATTCTCCTCTGACCTCTCTCTTTAACAAGGCATTTTTTGCCCACAGAACCGCAGCTCATTAGGTGGTGTTGTTGGTTTTGCATCAATCCAGAGACTATAATGCTTGGAAATCCCAGAAAATCAGCAGTTTCTGAGATACTCAAACTACCCTGTCTGCCACCAACAATCAAAGTCACTTAGATCACATTTCTTCCACATTATGATGTTTGCCCTGAACAATAACTGAACCTCTTGACTTTGATTGCATGCTTCCCTGCAATGAGTTGCTGTCACATGATTGGCTGATTAGATACTTGTATTAACGAACAGTTGCACCAGTGTACCTAACAAAGTGGCCACTGGACATCTATCATGTTTAACTGACAGATAACTACCAAGGAACATGTGACCTGAAAATCAAGAAACTGCAGATGCTGGAAACCTGAAATCAAATCCGTTCATGTTCAAAGGTGCTGAGAGGTTCCGGCAGATTCCGATACCACTCCAGCCCATGTTCCGTCCACATCTCAGATGACTTGCTGAGGATTTTTGTTTAAGGATTTCAGTGGATGCAGGACCTTCGACTCTTACTCTTGATCACAAGAGTCGCACAATTGGTTCTGTTTCCTCAGTAAATAAATGCTGAGTCCATCAGTGTTCTCAGGATAGAGTGGAATAGTCCATTACACGGCGCTGGAATAATTTTCTGGTAATTGTTTTCACCAGCTGACTCATTTATAGATATTATCAATTGCTGTGCTTATTCAGCTAAAAGAAATTAGATGTCATTTGAGAAGAGATAAAGATAAAGAACAGCTTCTCCCACAAATTATTTGAATAAACCAGATTTGGGCCATTGTACCAAGGTGGGTTGCATTTTTTGATTCTTTATTTCCTCTCTCACTTAGTCTCTTCCACGTATCAGCCTGTTGCTCTTTTTTGTGCCTCGTGCCATATTGGGCAGCATTTCCTGCCATTTTCTTAGCATTTTGTCTGTTTTTTACGAGGCTGAGTGGCTCGATGCTCAAGCCAGCATGGACAGAAAGTGTGCAAGGAGCTGACTGGATTCAAACCCAGGACCATTTGCCTCGAAGTCCAGTGCTGATGCCACTACATCACTGGCTGGTTACACATATCAGCCTGCTACATGTCAAATTTATTAATAATGTGACATTTCCTCCACTTTTATTTATTTATTTAGAAATACATCATGGAACACTTGCTTATGGCCCTTCGAGCCACAGCACCCAGCAGCCTACCTATTTACTCCTAGCCTAATCATGGGACAATTTACAATCTACTATCTAGTACTTCTTTGAAATATGGAAGGAAATCCTTGCGCACATGGGAAGGAACATACAAACTTTACAGAGGACACTGGAACTGAACACAGTAATATCGCCGTGCTAACTGGTACGCTGATCTATAATAATATCAACTCTTAGTGATAGGAATTCATATGAGTATCTAATCAGATTAGCAACAAATGCAAAAATTGGCTATTAGTTATTGATCAAAGTGTCTATGCAGTGGGACAGCTTGCTTGAGTCCTATCATGAGCTAATATCAGAGTTCAAAGTTCAAATTTATTATCAAAGTACGTATACCATATACAATCTTGAGATTCATCTTTTTGCAGGCAGCCACCAAACAAAGAAACACAGTAGAATCCATGAAAAACCCACAGCACAAAGACTGACAAGCATCTGATGTGCAAAAGCAGACAAATTGTGCAAATAGATAAAAAAAAGTGTAAACAAATAATACATAGATTATGAGCTGCTGAGTCCCCAAAATGAGCACACATCTGTGGAATCATTTCATTGCTGATGAGAGTGAAGCTGGTCCAGGAGGCTGATGGCTGCAGGGCAACCACTGCTCCCAAAACTGGGGGCCTGGGATCCAAGGTTCCTGCACTTCTGGCCCTATGGGAGTAGTGAGAAGAGTGAAAGATGGGTCAAATACAGGCAGATATCACTGAACACTAGTTCGTTTTCTGCTCTCGGGCCTCTACTTGAATCTGGAAGGCCCATGATGTTTGAAATTAAGAGGGAAGTAATCTCATGAGTTTGGCACATGGGCAAGGGGACATGGTGGAGGGGGCAGATGGTAACATATTGTAATGGTTGAAAATCTGAAGCAGAGAGTTGATTTTAATGGAAGAAACATCTCTATAACCTGTTTTGTTTGAATGAATCTGGGATAAGACTATAAGACAAATCTATTTCATCCCTTGTTCTCATGCTTATTTCTGCCACCCCTTAACTCCCTTTCCAATGTAAGACCATATGACATAGAAGCAGATTTAAGCCATCTGGCAAAAACAAGTCTGCTCTGCTATTCCATCATGGCTGATTTATTTTCCCTACTCTCCTGCCTTCTCCCCCATAATATTTGACCCCCAGATTAATCAAGAAGCTGTCGACCTTGGCTTTAAATAGAATATACCCAATAACTTGGCCTCCACAGCCATCTGTGGAAATGAATTCTATGGATTTTTTCACTCTCTGGCTAAAGAAATTCCTCCTCATCTCTGTTCTAAAAGGACAATTTTCTATACTGAGGATGTGCTCCTGGTCCTATTCTCTCACAATTGGAAATATTTCTGCACGTCTACTCCATCTAAAAGATAAAAATGATAAGCTTTATTCATATTCTCTGAAGACATACAGGTTTGGATTAACAACTTGTGGGCATGTTATGTTGGTGCTGGAAGCATGTGATACTTGCAGGCTGCCCTCAGCACATCCTTGGGTAGTGCTGGTCATTGACACAAATTAAGGAATTCACTGTACATTTTGAGATTTCAATGTATGTGTGACAAATATAGCTAATCTTTCTTTATGTTATGGTCTGGAGGCTTGTGGGGCGCTGCTGGCGTAAACATGTAAACAATAAAACACGCAATGAAATGTATCATGGTTCTGTCACACCTATCGAACTCATATTGTTAGAAATCCAATGACACTCCTCTTCTCTGTTACCTTTTCAGTTCCTTGCCTGCCGTGTTGGAAATATTTATTTATTATATATTTAAATATTTATTAAGCCAAACCCCACTCAACTGAACACAAGAGTTCAATATGGCCAGCATACATACAATTGAGTACAAATGAAAAAATGATTACTTTTGATGGAGCAAACAAATGAAAGACAACACAGGATTGTGTATATGTACTTCCGTCAGCTGACAAGCTCCGAAAAACAACATGGCTGCCCTCGAGAATGAAGTTGGCAGGGCTATATTTCAAAATAAAAGCCTCAATGAGTGTTGACAGTCCATCCACCACAGAGGCTTGACACCAAATCCCAATCCATCCCTGCCCTCCTGGCAAGGAATACTCAGCAAGCCTCAGATACATTTGACATGCCTGACTTATTATCCTTTTGAGAAAGATCTGTAGTGCTGATAAGGCAGTCAGGTGAAAACTTCCTTGATGATGAACCATGAAAGTAAAACTTCCAGAGTGTGATTCCAACTAAGTAGCTGTTTCTAAATGTTTCAGGAAGGACCCATTGTTATCAGGAAGGAGGTGCAGGAGTGATCTGAGTAACTTCTGTGGGCTATTCTTGCAGAAACGTGGTCCCAGGACATCATCTGTGCACCATTACACTACAGCCCATGACACACAAGGTATTAAGCTTTATGGTTATTTTTCTACATTATTTTTAGAACTGTACATTTTTTAGTTATCATAATTATTATTTGCTGTGTGCTGCGTGAGACTATTGGTTGTGTGGTTTGCATGTTGGCCCTAGAGAAACACTGTTTCGTTTGGTGTACTCATGTGCATGGTGGAATGATAATTAAACTTGAACTTGATCTAGACTAGGACTGCCTTCTTCCTTTAGGATGTGACAAATGAACACCCTGCCACTGCTGAGGTTATGTCACGAGGACAGTGAAATGCTTATTGTGTACTGTTTACCTGTGCTGTACACGACATGCACTTTGAATTGTATTTTATCAACTTATTTGTGGTAAAATTTTGGCTTACGTGCTGTGTGTGAATTATGTTTTGTGGATGTACCATGATCTGGAGGAATGTTGTTTCATTTTGGTTGTATATAAATGCCGTCAGATTACATTAAATTTTAACTTCAGCTTGAACTTGAAGCTTCAAGAATGCTAAAGGATAAGGAAAATAAGAAATAGATCTGAGAGTTGCCAGGAGCCACCTTTCTCAGTACATGAATCAAGCATAAGCAGTTTTACAAGAGTAACACACACAAAATGTTGGAGGAACTTAGCAGATCAGGCAGCATCTACAGAGGGGGTAAACAGTTGAAGTTAGAGTAAAGACACTTCATCAGACCTGGAAAGGAAGAGGGCAGAAGCTGAAATAAGAAGGAGTTGTGGGGGGGTGGGAGGAGGTGAGAGGAATATAAGCTGGAAGGTCATCGATGAAGTCACGTAGGTGGGTGGGGGAGATAGATGAAGTGAGAAGCTGAGAGATGATGTATATCAATGATTTGGAGTATGGTATTAATAGATTTGTGGCATAATTTGCCGATGATACAAAATTAAGTGGAAGTGCGTGTAATGCTGAGGAAACAGAGAGCCTGCAGAGAGACTTAGATAGTTGAGGGAAATGGGCAAAGAAAGGGCAAGTGAAATACAATGTTGGAAAGTGTATGGTCAGGCACTTTGGTGAAAGAAATAAACAGGCAGACTATTATTTAGATGGACAGAGAATAGAAACTGTAGAGATGCAGAAAAGGGACTTGGGAGTCCATGTGCAAGATAACCTAAAGTTTAACCAGGTTGAGTCAGTTGTGAAGAAGGAAAATGCAATGTAGGCATTCATTTCTAGGGATATAGAATATAAGAGCAGGGATGTGATGTTGATGCTCTATAAGGGACTCATGAGACCACACTTGAAGTATTGAGTGCAGTTTTGGGCTCCTTATTTTAGAAAGGATATACTGACATTGGAGAGGGTTCAGAGAAGATTCACGAGAATGATTCCAGGAATGAAAGGATTACCATATGAGGAGCTTTTGGCAGCTCTTGGAGTTCAGGAGAATAAGGGGGAGATCTCATAGAAATATTCTGAGTGTTAAAAGGCCTGAACAGATTAGATATGGCAAAGTTATTTCCCATGGTAGGGGATTCTAGGACAAGAGGGCACGATTTCAAGATTGAAAGACATCCTTTTAGAACTGAGTTGCTGAGAACTTATTTTAGTCAGAGGGTGGTAAATCTATGGAATTTGTTGCCACGAATGGCTGTGGAGGCCAAGTCATTGGGTGTATTTAAGGCAGAGATAGGTAGGTTCTTGATTAGCCAGGGCATCGAAGGGTATGGGGTGAAAGCAGAAGAGTAGGGATGACTGGAAGAATTGGATCAGCCCACGATTGAATGGCGGAGCAGACTCGATGGGTCGAATGGCCTACTTCTGCTCCTATATCTTATGGTCTTATGATAGCAGAAAAAGTAAAGAGCTGAAGAAGGAGGAATCTGATACGAGTGGAGAGTGGACTATGGGAAGGGCAGCAGAGGGAGGAGATGGTCAAGTGAGGAGAAGAGAAGGAATATGCAGATTAACAAGAACCTTGAAAAAGCCACACACAGTTCCCAGGCATAAAAGACACACAAAAGACAAAAAACGACACACACATAATGCTGGAGGAACTCAGCAGGTCAAGCAGGATCCATGGAGGATCAACAGTTCTGGCTGAGACCCTTCGTCAGGAGAGCCTTTTGGGTTCCCTATGCCTTATTCTATACAATCAGTCAGTGCATTTAGAACAAATGTCCTGTTGAATATCTTACATAGATAATGAAATTGTCCGTTAATGTATTAGATGGTAGTTCATTTCCAGAATCTTGCCTCAAAGTAGGATTTCTAAAGTTAGCTTCTGACAGGAGCTACATGGAATGCATCAAATAACTGGGTGTTGGCCTCACTGAGAACCATGTCTCTTCTCAGAGGAACAGCTGAATAGAAGTCCACCATGGGAATACCGTCCAGAGGCTGAAGCGGCTCTCTGGGTCACCTTAGAGAGGTATGTAAAATCAAGAGAGGTATAGATAAGGTGAATGGTCACAGCCTTTTCTCTGCAGAGTCCATACCTTAGGGGGCTTAGGCTAGGCTAAGTATTTCCCATGCAAACAAAGCAAACCAACATTTTATACAATTTCAACATTGCATCTCAATCCTGTCCTGAATACCTTGATTTACTAAGGCAGACACAAAATGGTGGAGGAACCCAGCAGGTCAGACAGCATCTATGGATACTGAGTCCTGAAGAGGAGCCTTGGGCCAAAACATCACTGTTGATTTCTCTTCCTATATGTTGCCTGACCCACTGAGTTACTCCAGCACTTTGTTTATGTTGCTCTGGATTTCCAGCAGCTGCAGACTCTCTTGTGTTCAAAAAATAACTTAAAGCAAGTTCAATGAAACCATTCATTATTAAAATCTTATTTTTCATCCTCTTGGAAAATAAAAGTGCATATTTTAAGGATAAACTTTGAAGTTTAAGGCAATCATTAATATTTTTTGTAGGTGGTCAGATTGAGAGCATGGATTTGATTTTCATATCTTACAGCTATTAGAGTTCAGTGACTGGTCCGCTTAGTATCTGCAGCTCAGTCTGTTAGCCGCACAGTGTCGTGTTCCTTTGATCTGAGTGCTTTAGGTGCTGGTCACCTTGATGAATAATAAATCTTCAGGATGAGATTCAGAATTCCATTACTGTCTATTTTGCTGGAGTTTCTATTGAATGCTGTGAAATGGAGCCCTTTGAGAGGGGGAACCATAATTTTTCAGTAATGCTAGATTCACTTGGTAGCTTGCCAAATAACTGTCCTTGAAGTTGAAAGTTTCCAAAAGAGAAAAGAAAAATAGAGAAATTAATTTCTGTGCTTTAAACTGGTGATCCAAGGGGTTATCAAGAAAAGAAAATAACGGTCATAAATTGGAAAAGGGCAAGTGCATGCAGAATGAAGAAGGTTTCATATGGCTGATTTCAGAAGTCCATATGAGAGGTAACCTAATCAATTCTCCAGGGACTCAATTGATATTTTTTCATTTGCTTAATATATCTGGAAAGACCCATAGCAATTTTAAATTTTAAGCAGCCAGACCTTGGTATACACATTCAGTGGCCACTTTATTAGGCACATTCATACTCCTGCTCCTTAATGCAGATATCTAATCAGCCAATCACATGGCAGCAACTCAATGTTTAAAAGCATGCAGACACAGTCAAGATGTTCATTTATTGTTCAGACCAAACATCAGAATGGGGAAAAAATATGATTTAAATGACTTTGACCATGATGCCAGATGGGGTAGTTTGAGAATCTCAGAAAATGCAGATCTTCCCCACAAGTTTCTGGAGTTTACAGAGAATGATGCAAAAATAAAAAAAAAAGTCCAGTGAATGACAATTCTGTAGCAGAAAATATCTTGTTGATGTGAGAACTCAGAGGAGAATGGTCAGATTGGTTCAAGCTGTCAAAAAGGTGACAGTAATTCGAATAACCACTTGTTACAACAGTGGTGTGCAGAGGAACAACTCTGAATGCGTACTATATTAAATTGCGAAGGGGATGTGCTACAGCAGCAAAAGACCATGATCCCAGATATGTTGGAAGGAAGGGTTAGATGTTGGTTGAAATGTTGGCATAACATCATGGTGAAGAATAATGTGGGCTGCCTTAATGACTATCACCTCATAGCACTCACATCTACAGTGATGAAATGCTTTGAGTGGTTGGTCATAACTAGACTGAACACCTGCCTCAGCAAGGACTTGGACACATTGCAATAAGGGGTCAATGGCAGATGCAATCTCAATGGCTCTTCACACAGGTGTAGACCACCTGGACAACACAAACACCTACGTCAGGATGCTATGCATTGACTGTAGCTCAGCATTTAATACCATCATTCCCACAATCCTGATTGAGAAGTTACAGAACCTGGGCCTCTGTACCTCCCTCTGCAATTGGATTCTCGACTTCCTAAATGAAAGACCACAATTTATGTAGATTAGTGATAACATCTCCTCTTCACTGACGATCAACACCGGTGCACCTCAGGGGTATGTGTTTAGCCCACTGCTCTACTCTCTCTATACTCATGACTATGTAGCTAGGCATGGCTCAAATACCAACTATAAATTTGCTGATAATATAACCATTGTTGGTAGAATCTCAGGTGGTGATGAGAGGGTGTACACAAGTGAGATATGCCAACTAGTGGAGTGGTGCCGCAGCAACAACCTGGCGCTCAACATCAGTAAGATGAAAGAGCTGATTGTGGACTTCAGGAAGGGTAAGATGAAGGAACACATACCAATCCCTATAGAGAGATCAGAAATGGAGAGAGTGAGCAGTTTCAAGTTCTTGGGTGAAAAAATCTCTGAGGATCTAACCTGGTCCTAACATATGGATGCAATTATAAAGAGGGCAAGACAGCGACTGTACTGCATTAGGGAATTGATGAGTTTTGGTATGTCAACAAATACATACAAAAACCTCTATAGATGTGCTGTGGGGAGCATTCTGACAGATTGCATCACTGTCTGGTATGGTGGGGGGGCTACTGCACAGGACTGAAAGGAGCTGCAGAAGGTTGTAAATTTAGTCAGCTCCGTCTTGGGTACTAGCCTACAAAGTACCTGGGACATCTTCAAGGAGTGGCATCTTAGAAAGGCAACATCCATTATTAAGGACCTCCACGCCCTTTTCTCACTGTTACCATCAGGTAGGGGGTACAGAAGCCTGAAGGCACACACTCAGCGATTCAGGAACAGCTTTTTCCCCTCTGCCATCTGATTCCTAAATGGATATTAAACCCTTGAACACTACCTCACTTTTTAAATATATATTATTTCTGTTTTTGCATGCTTTTTAATTTATTCAATATACTGTATGTATATTGTAATTTATTTATTTATTTATTATTTTTTCTTCTACATTACATTGAACTGCTGCTGCTAAGTTATCAAATTTCATGACACATGCTGGTGATAATAAACCTGATTCTGATTCTGGGCTGAAGGGACTGCACTGTGCCGTAATGTTCTATGTTCTAAAGCTACCATACACTCAATGGGCACATGATTAGGTAAATGCAGAGGGATATTTAGAGTCTTGCTCTTCCCCAGTGTCTGACATAACGTTGATCATTTTTTAACCAGTTTTGATCATACCTCTACCACCAGTTCTGACACACACTCACCACTCTCTGTGTAAAAAATCTACCTTTGACACCCCTTGTACTCTTCTCTAATCAACTTAAAATGCTGCCGCCTTGTATTAGCCCTTTCTGCCCTGGGATTAAAACCCCTGGCTATCCACTTGAACGATGCCTTTTATTATTTTGTACGCATTTATTGTATCACATCTCATCCTCATTTGCTCCAAAGGGAAAAGTCATACCTATCATCCTATCCTTATATGACACACTCTCTTATCCAGGCAGCATCCTTGTAAATCTCCTCAGTACCTGATTAAAGCTTCCACATCCTTCCTGTAATGATGCAACCAGAGCTAAGCACAAAGCTCTGTGTTTCCTTGTGCCTGTGACTGAGGTGGTTGAATCAAAGGTCAAAGGTTCATTTATTATCAAAGTATACCACTCAAGATTCTTCTTCTCTGGGTAGCCATGAAACCAAGAAAAGAAAAGAAAGGCAGCACAATCGTCAATCCTCAATCCCACCTCCCCCCACAAAAACATGGAGGTCGGTGACCAATGGTGTGCCTCAGGGTTCTGTTCTGGGACGTCTTCTCTTTGTGATTTTTATAAATGATCTGGATGAGGAAGTGGAGGGATGGGTTAGTAAGTTTGCTGATGACACAAATTTTGGGGGTGTTGTGGACAGTGTGGAGGGCTGTCAGAGTTTACAGAAGGACATTGATAAGATGCAAAACTGGGCTGAGAAGTGGCTGACGGAATTCAACCCAGATAAGTGTGAGGTGGTTCATTTTGGTAGGTCGAATATGATGGCAGAATATAGTCTTAATGGTAAGTCTCTTGGCAGTGTGGAGGATCAGAGGGATCTTGGGGTCCATGTCCGTAGGACACTCAAATCTGCTGCTCAGGTTGGGTGTGTGGTTAAGAAGGCATATGGTGCATTGGCCTTCATCAACTGTGGGACTGAGTTCAAGAGCAGAGAGGTAATGTTACAGCTGAACAGAACCCTGGTTAGACCCCACTTGGAGTACTGTACTCAGTTCTGGTCACCTAACCATAGCAAGGATGTGGAAACTATAGAAAGGGTGCAGAGGAGAGTTACAAGGATGTTGCCTTGTTCAGGGAGCATTCCTTACCAGAATAGGTTGAGTGGACTTGGCCTTTTCTCCTTGGAGTGACGGAGGTTGAGAGGTGACCTGATAGAGGTGTATAAGATGATGAGAGGCATTGATCATGTGGGTAGTCATAGGCTTTTTCCCAGGGCTGAAATGGCTAGCACAAAAGGGCATAGTTTTAAGGTGTTTGGGAGACGGTACAGAGGGGATGTCAGGGGTAAGTTTTTTTACGCAGAGAGTGGTGTGTGCATGGAACGCACTGCTGGGTGACAGTGGTGGAGGCGGATACGATAGGGTCTTCTAAGAGGTTCCTGGATAGGTACATGGTGCTTAGAAAAATAGAGAGCTATGGGTAACCATGGGTAATTTCTAAAGTAAGTATATGTGCTGCACAGCATTGTGGGCTGAAGGGCCTGTATTGTGCTGTAGGTTTTCTATGTTTCTATGCTTCTAGGCACATCAATCACCCCCAACTCCGTCCTCCGCAAAAAAAACAAACAGAACAGAACGGACGTATCGACCCCCAAATCCCCCTCCCTGCACAAAAAAAAGAGAAAGTTTGGGCAAAAAACACAGAATATAAAAAGACTATGAGACTGAAGTCCAAGTCCATATCCAAAATGCAGAAAACCTGAGCAGCACTCTCTGGCACAGCGGCAGGCTTTCCCATCTCTAGTACAGAGCGATCAAATGTTTGCAGTGAGATGCTGAAGATGTTCTATCGGTCAGTTGTGGACAGCGCCCTCTTCTTTGTGGTGGCGTGCTGGGGAGGCAGCATTAAGAAGAGGGACGCCTCACGTATTAATAAGCTGGTAAGGAAGGCGGGCTCTGTCGTGGGCACAGAACTGGAGAGTATGACATCGGTGGCAGAGCGGAGGGTGCTGTGTAGGCTATGGTCAATCATGGAAAACCCTGAACATCCTCTGCACAGCACCATCCAGAAACAGAGAAGCAGCTTCAGCGGCAGGTTGCTGTCAATGCAATGCTCCTCAGACAGGATGAAGAGATCATTACTCCCCAATGCCATTCGGCTCTACAATTCAACCACCAGGGGCAAGACATGTTAAAGTGCCGGGGTTAGGACTGAGCTTAAGTTACCACTCAATGCAGTTTAGTAAACTATTTAAGAACTTTTTAAAAGCTATTTATTAATGCTTTTTGGGAGGGTGATTTTAGATGCATATCATATTTATACTGAGTTAAATACTGTATGTAATTAGTTTAACTACAATAAGTGTATGGGACACTGGAAAAATGTTGAATTTCCCCTTGGGGATGAATAAAGTATCTATCTATCTATCTATCTATCTATCTATCTATCTATCTATCTATCTATCTATCTATCTATCTATCTATCTATCTATCAAACGTCAGGCAGCCTTGATACTTCAAACTCCCTTGTCAGTTTAATCGGCAAACAATGCAAACTTTAATCGGCGAGATGGAGTCAAACATCGGCTTGCACCCTGTCCCGCAGCCCACCTGCTACAAGGTTCGCGCTGCTGCCTCTGCCTCCCCCAATCCTCTAGGCAATTGCAGGTTGCTGGAACACCCAAATCATCTCTAAACAGCAAGTCACTGGCTCAAAAGTTCCAGAATCACATCCAAGATGAAAACCAAGTGCAAAAGAAGTGAAATATATGGTCTCATGATCTACCCAGACCGATGGAGCATTGTACGCAGGCATCATCTTGACTAGAAGTCTACAACTCTCTACAGCTTTTTTCCATCCTGTGCACAGTCCCCTCAATCTCCAGACTAATGAAGACCTATACATCATACTCTTCATCAACCTGCAGGGCAACTTTGCGGGATCTACGGCATGCACCCTATGTCTCTCTGTTCCACCACACTGTCAAGAATCCTGCCATTAACCCTGTACTCTGCCTTCAAATTCAAACTTCCAAATCAGTTCACAGTTCAGATTCAAATTCAAATTCAATCAGTTCACAGTTTTTCAGATTGCTGGCCAGTTTTTCTACCTTAAAAGTATACACTAAGTGATATTTAGAGCATAATAATGTAAAATTATTCTGAGTCTTTTTGTGTTAGACAGCTGTGTTGATCAGAACTGGCTGAAAAATGTTCAATGTCATGTCAGACACTGGGGAAGAAGTAGGCGGACCAGGTGGGGGGTGCCCACTCCAATTGTATGATTTTTTTTGGAAACGATCTCCATTGTGACATACCCCAGGTAAAATTGAATTTAGATTGCTTAGCGCTGGAAAAAAACTGTGCTTCATGATCCAGTTAAGAGCCATTAGTTCTTAAGAAGTACCAGAGATGGTTGTCGAGAATAATATGGCTGATGCTGTGTATACAGATTTTCAAAAGGCCTTTGAAAAGTGCCACTTAATAGAATATTTAGCAAAAATGAAGCTTGTGAGATCACAGAGCAGGATAATATGTTTAAATTATTCTGTAAGAGACAGGATTGATAGAATTCAACAACTAATTTTTTAAGACTGAATGGAACAGTAGTGTTGACTGGAGTTGATGTTATAGTTACTGTCATTTTCAATATACATTTAATTGGTAATTATTATTCTCTCTTACACCTAAACACCATGAAAAAGCTTTCCTTTGCATGCCCTACATACAGATCAGACAAAACATCAGTACTTTGACACAGCACAAAGGAAAACCAATAACAGAATGCAGAATATGTGGTTATAACTACAGAGAGAGCAATGCAGGGAGACAATAAGGTGCAAGGTCTATATCAAACTACTGTAGACTGTGAGAGTGAAAGGTTATAAGCGTAAGAGATTCTGCAGTTGTTGGAAATCCAGAGCAACACACACAAAATGCTGGAGGAATTCAGCAGGTCAGGCAGCATCAATGGAAATAAATAAGTCTATTTATTCATTTCCATAGATGCTGCCTGACCTGCTGAGTTCCTCCAGCATTTCATGTGAGATTAACAGTTTATTGCACAAGAGATCTGTTCCAGACTCTTATAACATTATAACAGAAGCTGTTCTTGAGCATGGTAGTGTTTTTTTCCAGCTTCTCCCTCTTCTACCCGATGGGAGAGGTGGGAAGAAAGAAAATCTGGGAGAGTGAGGGCTTTGATTATGTTGGCTGCTTTTCCGAGGCAGCAAGAGTCCATGAATGAGAAGCTTGTTTGTATGATGTGCTGAGCTGTGTCCACATTTCTCATTAAATATAGTTAAGGCAGATTAGATTTTTGCATAACAGATGAAATAAAGGTTATGGAGTTAAAGCAGGTAGATGAAGCTGAGTCCAAGGATAGATCGGCTTTAGTTTCATTGAATGGTAGAGCAGGCTGGATGGGTCAGATTAATTAATTAAGTAATCGATTAATTAATTATTTGGAGATGCAGCTTGGACCATGTGCTTCCAGCCCTTCAAACCAGCAACCCACCGATTTAACCTCAGCTTAATCATGGGACAATTTACAATGACCAATTAACCTACTAACCGGTATGTCATTGAACTGCCGGAGGAAACCGGAACAACCAGAGGAGGCCCACATGCACATGGAAAGGAACATGCAAACTTGCTTACAGAAGACACTGGAACTAAATTCAGAACTCTGACGTCCTGAGTTGTAATAATATTTGCTAACTGCTGTGCTACTGTGGTGTCCCACATGGCCGACTCCTGCTTCTATTTCTTATGTTCCTATTTCATATAATGTGAAACTTGTTGTTTTGTGGCAACAAGACAGTCAAAGACATAAAATTACTGTACAGTACCACAAGAGTTTGTAGATACTCTCATGAACCACATGGATTTCCTTTGGGTATTCCAGTTTCCAAAGACATACTTAGGTAATTGCAAGTTGGTTGGTCTTTGTAAATTGTCCTGTGATTAGGCTAGTGTTATATAGGTGGGTTCATGGGTGGTGCAGCTTTTGGGCTGGAAGGGCCTGTTCTGTCCTGTATCTCTAAACAAAGTGTAAAAAATTACAAAATAAATAAATAAAGAGGGTACAATATAGAGTTGTGTTTATGAATTCATGGATATTCTGAAATCTAATGTCAGAGGGGAAAAAGCTGTTCCTAAATCATTGAATATGGATCTTCAGGCTCCTGTACTTCCAATGGTGGTAATGAGAAAAGGAATGTCTCAAATAGAGAGGGTCCTTCATGATAAATGCCGTCTTTCTGAGGCACCACCTCTTTAAGATGTCCTCAGTGGTGGGGATTGGAGCCGGCTGAGCCTACAAACCTGTCTGATTCCTTCGATCCGGTGCATTGGAACCTCCATAGCAGGCTGTGATGTAAATTGTCAGAAAGCACTTCACCATATATCTGTGGAAATTTGTGAAGAATCTTTTGCAAAGAGTCTGGGTTAACAGGGGAGGTAGCTCCCAGGATAAGCTCCTACTATCTATTATATGCTCCCAATGGCATGCATCTTAATAGCTTCTCAAAACCAAGTACAGCTCCTGGCCTTCATGTGTGGCTGCTAAGCCTGACCGAACCCTTTGTACTGACAGGAGAAGGGGCAAAGGCAGGTCATTGCCGCCTTAAAACCAGTCTCTTTGGGCAGATGGGTCTCATCAGCTGTGTATGGCAGTGCATCTAGGAGAAGGACACTCTAAGCTCAAGGCAGTGCTGCATTGTATTTGATGCAGACTAGTAACTCCTGAAATGCTGCTGGTGCCAAACTGTACCAGTCTCTGCTATTCCTTTGGATTTATCAGCTGCATGGAGAGGGGGAGTCTGCTGCATGGGCAGCAGCTTGCTCTATGTATTGCACGGCTCTGGCTTGCATGTCAGTGTAGACAACTAGGATGCAACATCCAAGGTTGATCTCGCCCAATGGAGGTCCTCTTTGAGGCACCGCCTCTTAACTTAGTTATGTTCTTATGAATCAGGGAGAAATGTGAGGTTAAAAGGGATGTAGGATAACATCAGGGAGTCTTCATAGACTCATTGAGTCAGCCGTACCACACAAAAACAGGCCCTTTGCTTCGTTGCTTTGATGTTGGACGTTATCTATTATATATATTTGAGCTTCCACCATGACACTTCAAGCATTTTTCTCAGTACTTTTTAAAAGATGGAAGAGAATCTGTTTCCACAGCTACTCAGATTCCAATCACCATCAGCCTCACTCCATCCACTGCCTGGCATCTCTGTCTCTGAGCTCTTCCATTATTCCAAAAGAGTTCATCTTAAGCTGGAGGAGGAACACTTCATCTTCCAACAAGGAGTGTGAAGACCTCCTAGCTCAACATCCAAAGTCACCTTCTCTGGAATGTGTTTTCTTGTATCCTAAATCTTTTAAGTTTGATAATATGGCATCAGCTTGAAGGACTAACTATCTTTCTGCACAATTAGTGTTGAGCCTGCTAAGAATTCACAGATTAGTTTTACTTGTATGTTTCTAATTTTTAAAATATTTATATTTCACTGTATTTCAGAAACATTGAAATATACAGTGAAATGTGTCATTTGCATCAATAACCAGCACAGTCAGTGGATTGCACTGGGGGAAAGGGGCAGCCCTGCAAGTGTCACACTGGTTATATAGCATGCCCATGATTTACTAACCAGAAACCCATGTGGTCATAGAGAGAGCATACAAATTCCATATGGACAGCTGAAGGAATTGAACCCTGATCTTTTGTTTGGCTACCATCCCACTTTTTATTAGGCACCATTGCCTTCCACCCCAATGTTCTAGGCCCAGGAGGCGTGGATAATCAGATGAGGGAAGTTACTGGTGTAACACTCAGCAGCGAGTACCCGGACAATGGTGGCAGCATAGAGCAGGTAAGATCTCATTTGCACAGTTTTGCTTGTTTGTCATTATTGCCCACATATTCTTCATCATCAACCTGGAGTTCGGAGTAGGGTCACAGAAAACTACTCTATTAGAAGACATACTTTTCATTAACACCTTCATCCCTCAATCTCCATTGAATGTAGGAGAACGAGGGAGATTTGACAGGGGTAGACTAAATTATGAGGAGTATAGATAGGATAAAGGCAAGCCAGCTTTTTCCACTGAGATTGGGTGAGACCAGAACTAGAGGCCTTGGGTTAATGGTGAGAGTGAAATGTTGAAGTGGAACAAAAGGGGGAAATTTTTCACTCAGAGGATGGTGAAAATATGGAACGAGCTGCTAGCACAAGTGGTGGATGTGGGTCTGATGGCAACATTTAAGAGACATTTGAATGTACCTGGTTGGGAGGGGGTTGAAGGATTATGACCGAGGTGCAGGTTGATCTGATTGGACAGAAATATAGTATTAATAATAAAACTAGATGGGCCAAGGGGTCTCTTTCTGTGTTGTTGTGCTCTATGACTACGATTCTCCAATAACTGTTCACATCTCTCTTCATCTCTTATGGTTCCCTTCTCACCTCCTTTGCTTATCGAATCCTGCTCTGGCAGTGTTGCATGTTCTTGCTTATCTCCCTTTTACAGCTGTCTTCTATCTTCAGACTCCCTTCCTCCCTCTGTTATTTACCTTTATCCCTTCCTTGTTGTTTTCCCTTTCCTTCCTCTGTCTTCCTTCATTTATCATTCACCTGCCGCTGTCCCCCTGTTCCTTAGCCTCACTACCTGCTCCCCTGCCACTACCGGCCTGTCATTCGACACCCCTCCTCACTCCACCAGCCATTATCTCGCTACTTACCTTCTCCTCTCTATACTTACCATCTTCCCTCTCCCCTCTCAGTCCTTAGGCAGAGCTTTCAACCAGAAACATTGACTATTTCTTTCCTCCCACAGATGCTGCTCAACCAGCTGAGTTCCTCCAGCAGATCGTTCACTGCTCCTGCCTTTGCTTGTTACATTTGTTTTGATAAAAGCCAGCCACTTTTTCCCAGGGTGGAAATACTAATGTAAGGGGGCATAATTTTAAGGCTTTGGAGGGAAGTATAGAGGGGGATATCAGAAGTAAGTTCTTTGCACAGAGAAAAGTGGATGCCCTGCCAGAGTTGATGCTAGAGGCAAATACATTAGGGACATATAAGAAACTTTTAGATAGGCAGATAAATTATAGAAAAATGAAGGGCTTTGTGGGAGGGAAGGATTAGATTGATATTAGAGTTGATTAAAAGGTCAGCACAGCATCATGGGCTGTATGGCCTGTACTGCGCTGTACTGTTCTATGGTATGATTTTTCTTTACTAATTAGAAGAGTCTGAGCACACTTTATGTTATCCATGCTCATTCTAGGATGGATGTTCATTTTACTTATTGGTTCAATTAAAGACAATAAAAACAGTAATGCCTACAAATGTACACTTTCATTTCCTAGGTATTAAACTCTCGTAAAATTTTCTAGATGTAATATATAAAATCAAATTACTCAAAGCAAGCTGTTCATTACATTTCATTGCCATTTACTGAGATCAAAGATTTAGATGGGTGCAAAATCAATAAATCTCCTGTGAATGAAATTACTCATTGATTGTGTAGCAGCGCACAGTTTTTATGAAGAATTGAAGGACCATTTCTGGAAAATGAAATGTCATGCCTTGAATTCAGAATATCCTGGGAACTTTCAAGGCAAGTGGTCATTTTGAATGAACATACTGTACGTGCTTCAGTACTTCTCAAAGGACTTGAATTGATTTGACTTTATTTCTTATATCCTTCACATATGTGAGGAGTAAAAAATCTTTATGAGATGTCTCTGTCTAACTTTGCAATGTGCAATCATAGTAATTTATAATAAATAGAACAGTCAATGTAACATAGAAAACACTCAAATCAGTGTAAGTTAATTAGACTGATGGCCCGGTGGTAGTTGTCCTGGAGCCTGTTGGTCCTGGCTTTTATGTTGCAGTACTATTTTCTGGATGGTAGAAGCTGGAATAGACTATGGTTGGGGTGACTCGGGTTCCCAATGATCATGGGAAGTTCACAACTACAGATGTGTTGGGCTGTCCACACCACTCTCTGTAGAATCCTGCAATTAAGGGAGGTACAGTTCCCATAGCAGGCAGTGATGGAACCACTCAGGATACTCTCAATTGTGCCTCTGTAGAAAGTTCTTAGGATTTGGGGGCCCATACCAAACTTCCTCAGCTGTCTGAAGCACGGTTGTGCCTTTTTCACCACACAGCTGTTGTGTACAGACCACGTGAGGTCCTCGGTGATGTGGATGCCGAGGAACTTAAAGCTGTTTATCCTCTCAACCCCAGATCCATTGATGTCAATAGGGGTTAGCCCATCTCCATTCCTCCTGTAATCCACAAGCAGCTCCTTTGTTTCTGTGACATTGAAGGAGAGGTTGTTTTCTTGACACAATTGTGTCAGAGAGATGACTTCTTCCCTGTAGGCCACCTCATCATTGCTTGACTTCACAGACAGTGAAATGCATTTGGCCCTGCTTTCATTATGCAAGTGCTGGAAATCTTACCTTTTCTCCTCACATGCCTATCATTCCCCCCCCGGTACTCTTCCTCTTTTCGTTTCTCTCATTGTGTATCCTCCTCTCCTATCTGATTCTTTCTTATCCAGTTCTTTACCTCTTCCACTTAACACCTCCCAGCTTCTTACTAAATTCTCTTATTCCACACCCACCTTGTTTCATCTATCACTTTTTCGCTTGTCCTCCTTCCCCTCCCTCCACCTTCTTATTCTGACGTCTTCTCCCTTCCCTTCCAGTCCTGATAGAGGGTCTTGCCCTGAAATGTCAACTGTTTATTAATTCCTATAGCTGCTCAGTGACCGGCTGAGTTCCGCCAGCATTTTCAGTGTAGCACTGCAGTTGGATTTCTGATTCCCACCACCATCATTTTTCCAGATGCTCCATGAATCCATGAATGCATCAAAGCTGTATCCTGTACCTGCTCCCTGTTAGCGTCAATGCCCAGCACGGTCTGAGAATGTGCTGGGACAGCACACAAGGGTTGTCGTGCTCCTAGTACCAACGAAGAACGCCCACAACTCACTAACACTAACGCATACGTCTTTGGTAAAGACCAGAGAAAGTGGTTGAAGTGGTAAAATCGCAACATTTAACAGGCATTTGGATAGGTATGTGGACGCGAAGATCTTGGAGGGTAACAGATCAGTTATTACCCGATAACTAAGGCTCCTGAACCAGTGTGGATAACTTTAGTAACCTCAGCACTGAAGTGACTCCACAACCAATAGACTCATTTTCAACTTGTATTCTCAGTATAATTTATTAACTTTTAAAATTTATTACTTGCATAATTTTGCACATTGGGTATTTTTATCAGTATTTGTTGTGTATGGCTTTATGCTAATTCTTTTGTATTTCTATATTTTCCTGTAAATGCCTGCAAGATGAACCTCAAGGTAGTATGGTGACATATACATACTTTGCTAATAAATTTACTTTGAGCTCTTGTACTTTAATTTTGAATGTGGGCAACTGGTACAAGCAAGGAGGTTAATGCAGTGGGCAAGGATCAGTTGAGCTGAAGGGCCTGCTGTTTTGCTGTAATGATTCTATGCCTAGGAACTGGTGAGATCAAATGATAAACAGCTCACTGATAAAATGCAGCACATAAATAACGACTTTGCCTTCAACTTCAGTATTGGTGGCTTGTTTGTGCATCTGATTTATGCATTGAAAAATCTGTAGTCCATCCGGATCTGGACTCCGGAGTGAAGGTTAAATATTTAAACTTTCTTCTATGTGAACCAGCATAAATTGAGATCAAAGTGAGCTGGGAAGACTCTCAGAAGAGCTTGTTTCCTTTCTCATCTTTCATTTCAATTCATTTGAACTTTCCTCAGGTAAAGTTCCATCCCTGTAGAGACAATATTTTGAATGCTGTCAATCTGTTCCACACACCTGCCTTTCCTCTGACATTCAGGACATGTTCACCATCTCTGAAAACCAAAAAAAAGAAATTACACAGCATATAAATGTGCATAATGGCATCAGGAAAAAAGTATCAAAGCTTTAATACAGACTCTTATAAAACACATCTTGGACAAGGGGATTTGTTCCACCAGTCCTTCTTGGATTCAGACAAAATCGAAGCAGCGTCAAAAATACACCTTTCTGAATTGGTTAGGCAAAGTATTCATATCACACCTTTAATTTTTTAAAATTTAATTTATTTTGCAATCCAGTACAGAAACAGGTCCTTTCGGCCTAAAGAGCCCACACCACCTAATTTCACTCATGTGACCAATTAACCTCCTATCGCCTTACATGTTTGGAATATGGGAGGACATCAAAGCCAACATAACAGCCAAAGAGAGGGTATATAAGAGAGCAAACACAGTTAGACAATTGGGAACACAAAAATACAACTGCAGATGCTGTGAATCAAAGAATATGTACACAACGCTGGAAGAACTCAGCAGGCCAGGCAGCATCCGTGAGAAAAGAGTAGCCAATGTTTCAGGCCAAGAACCTTCACCAGGAATCAGTTGGGAAGCTTTTAGAAACTAACAGAAGGCGACTAAAAGTCAAGAAGAAAAAGATAGAATATGAAAGTAAGGTGGCCAATAATATTAAGGGGGATACCAAAAGTTTTTTCAGATACATCATATAAAAGAGATATGAGAGTGGAGATCCAACTGCTGTAAAACAATGCTGGAGAGGTAATAATAGGGGACAATGAAATAGCGGATGAACTGAATTAGTATTTTGAAACAGTCTTCATTGTAGAAGACTCTTGCAGTGTGGTGGAAGTTCCAGAATGTCAGAGATCAGAAGTGTGTGAAGCTACCATTACTAGGGAGAAAGTTATTGGGAAACTGAAAGGTCTGAAGTTAGATAAATCACCTGGACCAGATCGTGTATCTCTTTCAGGGTTCTGAAATAGATAGCTGAAGAAATTGTGGAGGCATTAGTAATGATCATTTAAGAATCACTGGATTCTGAGAGAGTTCTGGAAGACTAGAAAATTCCGCAAGTCACTCCACTCTTCAAAAAAGAGAGAGAAGTAGAAGAAAGGAAACTATAGGGCAGTTAGTCTGACCTCAGTGGTTGGGAAGATGTTGGAATTGATTGTTAAGGATGTGGTCTCAGGGTACTTGGAGGCACCTTATAAAATAGGCTGTAGTTGGCATGGTTTCCTCAAGGGAAATTCTTGACTGACAAACCCCAAAATCAGAATCAGAATCAGGTTTATTATCACTGGCATGTGACGTGAAATTTGTTAACTTAGTAGCAGTAGTTCAATGCGATACATGATCTAGCAGAGAGAAAAAGCTAATAACAATAAATTAAAATAATAATAATAATAATAATAATAAATAAACAAGTAAATCAATTACGTAGCCATACAAAATCAGAAATACTGTATATTTTAAAAAAGTGAGGTAGTGTCTAAAGGTTCAATGTCCATTTAGGAATCAGATGGCAGAGGGGAAGATGCTATTCCTGAATCGCTGTGTGTGTGCCTTCAGGCTTCTGTACCTCCTTCCTGATGGTAACAGTGAGAAAAGGGCATGTCCTGGGTGCTGGAGGTCCTTAATAACAAATGCTGCCTTTCTGAGACACTGCTCCCTGAAGATGTCCTGGATACTTTGTAGGCTAGTAGGCTGTTGGAATTCTTTGAAGAAATAACAAGCAGGATAGACAAATGACAATTGGTTGATGTTATGTACATCACCATGATGTTGATTTACTGAAGGCCTTTGACAAGGTACCACACATGAGGTTGCTTAACAAGCTATGAGCCCAAGGTATTACAGGAAAGATTCTAATATGGTTAAAACAGTAGCTGATTGGCAGGAGGCGAAGTGTGGGAATAAAGTGAGCCTTTTCTGGTTGGCTGTCAGTGACTAGTGGTGTTCCACTGGGGTGGTTGTTGGAACTGATTTTCTTTACATTATATGGCAATGTCTTGGATGATGGAATTGATGGCTTTCTTGCAAAGTTTAATAATATGAAGATAGGAGGAGAGGCAGATAGTTTTGAGGAAGTAGAGAGGCTACAAAAGGATTTAGAGACAGATTAGGAGAATGGGTAATGAAGTGGCAGATAGAATACAGTGTCAGGAAGTGTATTATCATGCACTTTGGTAGAAGAAATAAAAGGTAGTCTTCTTTCTAGATGGAAAGAAAATTCAAAAATCTGAGTTGCAAACGTTCTTGGGAATCCTTGTGCAGGATTTACAAAAAGTTAATGTGCAGGAAGGCAAATGCGATGTTAGCATTAATTTCAAGAAGGACTAGAATATAAAAACAAGGATGTAATATTGAGACTATATAGAGCACTGGGCAGCCTCTCTTGGAGTATTGTGAGCAGTTGTGGGCCCTTTATCTTAGAAAGGATTTGCACACTGGGGAAGGTTCAAAGGATGTTCACAAAAATGATTCCAGGTTTGAACTGCTTGTCATATGAAGAGTATTTGATGGCTCTGGGCTGTATTCTCTGGAATTCAGAAGAATGAAGGGTGGCCTAATTGAAACCTATTGAATGGTGAAAGGTGTTGATAGAGTGGATGTGGAAAGGAGCTTTCATATACAGGGAGAGTCTAGGACCAGAGGACAGAGCCTCAGAATCAGCTGCATCCTTTTAGAATGGAAATAAAGAGGAATTTCTTTAACCAGAGAGTGGTGAATCTGTGGAATTTTTTGCAATTGATGGTTGTAGAGGCCAAACTTTTAAGTATATTTAAAGCAGAGTTGATAGATTTTTGATTGGTCAAGAAATGAAGGAATATGGGGAGAAGGCAGAATTTTGGGGCTGATGAAGGGTCTTGGCCTGAATCATTGACTATACTCTTTTCCATAAAAATTACCTGGTCTTCTGAGTTCCTCCAGATTGGATTTTCAGCATCTGCAGATCTTCCTTTGTTTAGGAGATTGGGGCTGAGAGGAATAATGGATCACCCATGGGGAAATGGAAAGAGCAGACTCGATGGGCCAAATGGCCTAATTCTGCTCCTACATCTTATGGTCTTATGAAACTAGAGCACTTGAGGAAACCCATATAGTCACAGGGAGAATGTACAATCTTCAGTGGCGGGAATTGAACCCTGATTGGTGATTGCTGGTTCTATAGATCAATTGCGCTAGCTGAGACACTACCATGTGCCATCACTCTAACACAGAATGCTCAACTGGACAGAGACACTTGAAGAGATATATTAAACCTGGGAAGTATAACAAGGGAACTGGTTTCATTAGCAACTTACATGGTAAGGTTCTCCAGTGAGGGAGAACTCAAGAATTATCCTTGGGAAATGATGCAGGTAGAACATGCTTCTGAAACCAAATGAAAAGAAAATTACTAATTGTTCTTATTTATTTATTTTATTTTATTTTATTTACTTAGAAATACAGTGTGGAAGAGGCCCTTCCAGCCTAATGAGCTGTGTCGCTCAGCAATTCACCTATTTAACCCTGGCCTAATCACAGGACCATTTAAAATGACCAATTAACCAACTAATTAGAACATCTTTGGACTGTGGGAGGAAACTGGAGCACTTGGAGGAAAACCCACAGTCATGGGGAGAACATATAAACTCCTTACAGACAGCAATTGCAGTTTAACTCCAAACTCCAAACGGCCCAAGCAGTAAGTGCATCACACTGCTATGCTACCATGGTTCCCTATGCTGTCTGACCCACTGGGTTCTTCTGTGTGTTACATGGTGTTGTTATACTGATAAGTGTTGTTTTGGATATTTCAAGAACCGAATGGCTGAAGGGAAGTAGCTGTTCTTGAGCATCACACACAATATGCTGGAGGAGCTCAGTAAGTCAGGCAGCATCTATGGACAAGAATAAACAGTCAACATTTTGGGCCTAGACCAAGTCTGAAAATGAAGGGGACAGGAGCTGGAATAAGAAAGTAGGGGGAGTGCAAGAGTACAAGATGGCAGGTGTGAAATGAGACCAGGGGAGGAGGGAGGAAGTAAAAAAGGGTGTGAGGAGATAGGTAGAAGAGATGAAGACCTTCAGAAGGAATCTGATGGGAGAGAACATGGAAGAAAGTGAAGGAGGAGGGGAACCAAAGGGAAGTGATGGGCAGGTGAAGAAATGGTGAGAAGGTAACTAGAATGGGAATAGGGAGGGGGGGATATTGCTAGAAGTTGGAGAAATAAATGTTCAAGATGCAAGAAGGTGCAAGAAGATGGCATGACCCAGATGATGGGGATTCTGTCAATATATTCATGTGACTTTTCCTAGATGGGAGCTAAACCTGGCCTTCAGAAGGAATCTGATGGGAGAGAACATGGATGAAAGTGAAGGAGGAGGGGAACCAAAGGGAAGTGATGGGCAGGTGAAGAAATGGTGAGAAGGTAACTAGAATGGGAATAGGGAGGGGGGGATATTGCTAGAAGTTGGAGAAATAAATGTTCAAGATGCAAGAAGGTGCAAGAAGATGGCATGACCCAGATGATGGGGATTCTGTCAATATATTCATGTGACTTTTCCTAGATGGGAGCTAAACCTGGCCTTCCTTCCACTTAAGATGGCGAACAGCCTCACATAAGCTGGCCAGCAACTTTACACCCCATCAACATGACAACTGTCAAATGTAATTCTACATACGTTTCTCATATTCAACAGTGGAAGCTGTATGTTTGAATATGAGAAAATGATTGTCATAAGTATGATTGAAGTGTATTATGGGACATTTTGCATCTATCAGTTCAAAATCCATCATCTTAGGAAAAAATAAAGAGAGGAAGGGGAAGAATAAAAGAAGTACATACAATATGTCTGTGTCACCCATGGGGATTAGGGATATTTATGGGATTAAACGTCTGTTGATGTAAAATTCCAGATTCAAGATTCGAGGTAGATTATTGTCATTGTACAATACGTGAGTGTAAATGAGAACAAAATAATTGTTACTCCTAACCTGATGCAGCATAAAAACACAATAAATGTAAACATAACAGCAATCTTATAAAACACAACATACAAGTAACTTTTATGCAGCATATGACCTGATTGTATATACATAAAGTGACATCAGGTAGTGGTGGGGGTTGGGGTTAATGGGTGGAGGTGTTTTGTCCTAGCATGTCTTAGAGCCTAACTGTCTTTGAGTCTGACATTGATGCTATGTGACTTCTTCCCTGATGGGAGTGGGGCAAACAGTCCATAAGCACGTGGGTAGGATCCTTCATGATATTGCTTGGCTTTTTCTGGCACATTTATGTATATATAACACCATGCTTGGCTGCAAAAAGAAGGATGGTTGGGCATGACATGAGTAAACCCATCCTAGAGCTACAGAAAAGCTAACAGAGGCTCTAAAGAATGCACTTCTGGGTGAGGAAAGATTGAAGATGGATTACACCTTGGGACAACTTGAAAAGCTGACCCGGGACAGTACACAGTGGTGAGCTACTGCTGGCAGACCATGCCCCAGGGCTGATGTGTTTAAGTTGTGTAAGTAAGTTCTGTATATATGTTGTTGATGGTGGATAGGCTGGTGTCAAGTGACGCATTGGTCAGATTTAACTACCTGTTTTAGAGCCTTCCCAAAGCAATATCAGCCAACAGTGCATAAACTTTAGGTAAAGAATCTTAAGAAGTTATTTTACAATTTCTATCAGCCATCAGTAGACCTCAGAGAGCAAGAGAAACATAATTATTCTCATGGATTGGCTCAGGAACTCAGTGAGGAAGAAGAACTTTATTTCTGCTAATAACTGTAGGGAGTTAGTGGGGAAAAAATTATTTATTAGAAATTAAAATAGGCCAGGGATTAAGAGACTATCAGAGTAAATTGAAATTCCGTCTAGGATGTATTCAAATTAACATACAGGTTAAAATAACTCACTCAAAGTGGACCAAGAGAAAGTTGGAGCGGTTGATTCTGAATAAAAATTCAATACACTTAAATAATTTAAATTAAGATAATTTAAGAATTTAAGAGCCCAAAAGGTTTTAAGAAGTACTTAAAGTATTAGGCATCAGATGCTTGTATTGGTTTAGGGCTTAATGCTGTATTTTCCTTTACCTTGAGTGCAAAACGGACACTGTGGATACTGCCACAAACTAGAGAAAATCTACAGATGCTGGAAATCCAAGCAATGAGCACAAAACGCTGGAGGAACTCAGCAGGCCAGGCAGCATCTATAGAAAAGAGTATTGCTGACGTTTCAGGCTAAAAGCCTTCGGCAGGACTGCCAAAGGGTTTTGGCCCGAGACATCGATAAAACCCTTTCTATAGATGCTGCCTGGCCTGCTGAGTTCCTCCAGCATTTTGAGTGTGTTTCCATGGATACTGTGACAGCTCGAAGTAAATTAATTATCAACTTACATCTATGTCGACATATACTAACCTGAGATTCATTTTCTTGCAAGCATTCATAGTAGAACAAAGAAATACAATAGAATCAATGAAAAAACTACACACACAGACTGTCAAACAACCAAAGTGGAAATAAAAAATAATAATGATTAATATATCCATATACACTGCATCCACTGCTCTGTGGCCTAGATGCTGGGGGTCTTTGTTGATGGATACTGCTTACTTTTGGCATGATTCCTTGTTGGTGTGCTCAGTGGTGTGAAGGGCTTTGTCAGTGTATGATACTGTATGTTACAAAGAACTCAAGGGTTGTGCAGTATCTGTGGTGGAAGAGCTGTTGGCAGTTGCTCTGAACCCTCTCCTCTTTATTTTGATATGGTAGGTAGCAGAGTGACCACATTAACCTCCAACTGTGCCCACAATGAAGAGTCCCCACAGAATCCTGTGGGTAGCTAAGTGAGATCACTAGCAGTGACAAGCAAATTGCTAGAGGAGCTCAGTAGGCTGAGCAGCATCTGTAGAAGAATGAATTAATGTTCCTTCTACCAGCAGATTGTGTGCAATGGTCCAGATTCAGGATCTGTAGCCGCTTGTGTTTCCAAGTGAGTTCAGTGCTTCTGCTGAACAATAGTCCTCTTCCTTCCAAGTACTTCAACAACAAAGTTTCAAGTCACAAAGTTTCTCTTTTAAGTAACACAGGTCAGAATCGGGATTGAGGACTCAGGTCTTTCTTCTAGCAAGATGAATGAATGTAGTTGGCTTTGATGTTAATGGATACGGTAATAACTTTCCTTCCACAGATTGTCTGCACTTCTGACTGCCTCAGTAAAGCAGTGAACATAATCAATGGTCTCACCCACCCGAGAGATCAACTCTTCTCCCATCTCTCATTGTGCAGGAAATTGTAAAGCTTTAAAGTGCGTACCACCAGGCTCAAGGACAGCTTCTATCTCATTGTTATTGAACAATTAAATGGTCCCCAGTACATGAGATTAAGTCTTGACTGCATAATCTATCTTGTTCTGATGTTACATGTTACTGTCTATCTGCACTGCACATTCTCTGTAACTGTAACACCTTAACCTGCATGCTGTTATTGCTTTTCCCTTGTGCTACCTCAATGAGCTGATGTGATGTAGTGATCTGTATGGATGGCATGGAAAAAAGTTTACACTGTATCTGTGACAATAATAAACTTATGTATGTGTGGAGCAAGAAGAACAATGGAGTAGTATAATTAAACGTTTTTACTCAGTCATCTTAGTCACAGGACATGCTGGGAAACTTAAATCATGGGGGTGACGAACTGGGCCCCTTCAGATGGATTACACATCCACTCACTCGAAAGCCCATGCCAAGAGAGGGTGCCTTCTGCGCATAGGTGGCCCAATCGATTCACTGCATTATCACGTGCACCTGCCACATTCTTGCAATTGATCTGATATGGTTCATTGTTGGATTCCAATGTTTTTGATCTGGGGTTCTTTTAGATGTCAGAATGATGCGCAAAACTTATTGCTTCACAATCGTTTTATTAAGGGTTGATAGAACAGAACAAAACTGAACAGATGGTGACAAGGAAAACCAAGATTAAAGATAGTGTTGCTTTGTGTTTAGCTATTTTATACCCAGAGATAATGAAAAATTCCATTCTTATCTATAGATATATATTAACCAGTTAGAAAGCACTTATTCAAAACTCAATGGTACCAAGTTAACCAATGAGAAAAATGTATTAACTTAATGCTGAACAAAAAAGCTTCCAGAGCGTTCCAGAAATGTAGTTTGTATAGCAACTAGAAGCATATAAAACTTGCATAACATACAGGCAGATAATTAATTGTTAAATGACAAAGAAAATAACAATTAAACAGCCTAATCTAAGAAATAAATACTTGTTTGCCACATCAACAACCAATTAACCAATATATCAGTTAAAGTCCAGCGGCAATACATTTTAAAAAATGATGCCAACAACTGCCCTAAACTTGCAAACCCAGGCATATTTGGGCAATTGGTGTGCTGCCCAAACCCAACTTGTTCTGTGACCCATGCTAAAAATTGCATTGACAATTTGTGTTGATAGATCAACCGCCAGCACTATAAAGGTGGCATGGTGTGATAGTGGTTAGTGCAACACTTTACAGATTCAGCAATTTGGGTTCCCGTCACTTTATGTAAGGGGTGTGTGTGTGTGTGTGTGTGTGTGTGTGTGTGTGTGTGTGTGTGTCCGTCCGTCCGTCCGTCCGTCCTCCGGGTGCTCCTGTATCCTTCCACATTCTGAGTATGTACGGGTTATAGTTAGTAAGTTGTGGACATGCTATTTTGGCACTGGAAGCATGGCAACACTTGTGATCTGTCCCCAGCACAATCCTTGGACTGTCTTGGTTGTTGGTACAAAAAATACTTCTAACTGTATGGCTTGATGTTTAGATGGAGATGTGACAAATACAGCTAATTTTAAAGGAAGCTGCCATGTGATCAAAGCAGACCCCTGTAGCCCAATCATGTGCAGAAAAGCTTCTGCAGATGCTAGAAATCCAATGCAACATCCAGATAATGCTGGTGGAACTCAGCAGATCATGCAGCAACTATGGATGGGAATAAACCACCATCGTTTCAGGCTAAGACCTTTCATCAGGGCTGAAAATGAAGGGGGAAGAAGCCAGAATAAGAAGGTAGTACAGACTGGAAGATGACAGGTAAAACCACGTGAGGGAGAAGGTAGGTGGGTTGGGGAGAGGGATGAAGAGAAAGCTGGGAAGTGGTAGGTGGAAGCCGTAAAGATCTGAAGAAGAATGAATCTGATAGGAGAGGAGAGTGGAGCATGAGAGAAAGGTTTGGGAGGAGGGGAACAGGAAGGAGGTGCAAGTGGGCAGGTGAGGAGAAGTTCAAAGTTCAAAGTAAATTTATTATCAAAGTATATATGTCATTATATACAATCCTGAGATTCATTCCTTTTGGCCTTACACAGCAAATCCAAGAAGCACAATAGAATCAATGAAAGACTGCACCCAACAGGATGGACAAACAACCAATGTTCAAAAGACAACAAACTGTGCAACTACGAAAGAAAAAAAAAGAATAAATAAGCAACAAATATTGATAACGTGAGATCAAGAGGTTGGAGGGGAGTCACAGTAGGGAACGGAAAAAGAGAGAAAGGTGAGAAGGGAGAAATTACAGGAAGTTACTGGAGCTAATTCAGTGTTAACATGGACACCAACAAACAAACTTCTGGAAGAACTCAGTGAGTCAGGCAGCACCTGTAGAGGCAAATGGATTTGTTGGTGCATTGGCTTGAGACTCTTTCTTGGGACATCTTAATGTTGACAGTTTCTCCAACCATACTGCACTTTCTGCAAATTCACTTAGCATCTTGAGTTGAGACAGGGAGGATCACATATTTATAGAACAGATTGGTGCACAGATGACTGATTTTCTTCTGTCCAAGTGGGAATTCCCTTCAAGAAAACATTGCTTTGAAGCAAGAAGGAATCTGGGGACAGTGATTTGTTCTTTTATTCTGTCTGAAAACTTGTTGGTGCATATGTTCTGACATGAAAAGTGTGCATTTAAGTTGATTTCAAAGACACCAGAACAAAGAAGACAAATTTGGGATGAGTGTGTTGGTTTTTAGCTTTCTCTGCATAAATGATACAGACATCAGTTTAGATGATCGGTCATGCTAAGGCCCAAAGTTCAAAGTTCAAAATAAATTTATTATCAAAATACATATATGTTATCATATAATACCCTGAGATTCATTTTCTTGCAGGCATTTACAGTAACTACAAAGAAACAACAGACTCAATCAAAAATTGCACATGACAGATGGACAAACAATCAATAGGCAAAAGACCCAGTTCTGTTAGAAACAGGGGCCCCTAAAGGCGACAATTATAAGTACAGGCCTCAGTAAGGAAAAGCATTGATTTTACTGTCTTATTAGTGTGAAGTATTGTTACGTACCCCGTAACTGGGCCACTTACCAGCAAAGATAGAGAGGTCCGTTGAAGTCTGATGGTACTATTTTTAACAGTATTTATTGATAAAAATACACAAAAACAATATCAATGCAAACATACAGATAATATACATCGTCAATACTAAATCTAACAGCGCGGGTATAATAATAATCAATAAAGAATAGCTCTATCATTGTCTAGGGGATAATGTATTGTCCGATGGAAATATAAAAGTCACTTTAGTTCATTCAAGCTGCAGCTTTTTGGTTGGAGAGAAAGATGGGTTAAAACTTGCCCATTCCTTTCATGATGTCAATCCTTCGAGAGTCGTTGGGAGTTGATTTCCCCATTGTTAGCTAAAAACCGTTCTTCCGTGGTAAAGGACCACTGTTCTGGGGCAAATGGAAACGGACGTACGTGACCTTCCCACTGGCTTTTGCTATTATGGGATCGCTAGTGTTTCTTCTGGTGCGTCTGAGAGGCTGTTCCCATAGACCCTCTTTTATCCTGACTCACAGGGTCTCAGATGTCAATCCGAGTTGGGATGATGCAATCCCTCCACCAACCTCCCCCTTGGTTCATTGCCTGGGGGCTTCGATGCATCGTACAGGATTCAATACACAATTCTGTCTCCAAGAGACAATAGCCGGTATCAATGGTTCTGCCTTTCGGAAGCCAGGACACATTCCAACTCTTTGTGGATTCTGCGTGTCTTTCTCTCATTTCCTGGGTCTCCTGAATTGACTCAATAGTGATCTTGCGATTCTCAAAAAGGAGGGGGCTACCCCGCACCCTTCGGCCCCTCAGAGCTGTGGCACACATTCGTAACAGTATTAATAAAAACACTTTAGCTTTAAGTCACTGAAGATAAATATTGATTAGGCTCTTGAAATAGAGGGCATAACTCTACTTATTTTCATTCGTCCTATCACTGAACTCTTGCCACAAACAATGGACTCACTTGCAAAGACTTTTCATTTCATGTTCTTGATAATTATTGTTTATTTATTTATTGTTATTAATATTATTTCTTTCCCTTTTGTGCTTGTACAGTTTGTTGTCTTTTCTACATTAGTTGTTTGTATGTCTTGTTGGGTGTTTTATTAATTCTATTGTATTTCTGTTTTTCATTGTGAAGGCCTGTAAAAAATGAATCTCAGGGTTTTATATGGTAGTATATATGTACTTTGATAATAAATAAACTTTGAATTAAAATAACTTTGAAGCTTATCTTCAGACAGCTGTCTACATTTTTGCTCAGCAAAATACACATAGTGGCCACTTTATTAGGTACACCTGGTTATTCAGGAAAGTGTCTAATCAGACAATCATGTGATAGCAACTCAATGTATAAAAGCATGTAGGCATGATCAAGGGCTTCAGTTGTTCATACCAAACATCAGAATGGGAAAGAAATGTGATCTAACTGACTTTGATTAAGTGGAATAATTGTTGGTAACAGATGAGGAAGTTTGAGAATCTCAGAAGCTACTGACCTCCTGGGATTTTCACACACAACAGTCTCTGGAAAGAATGGTGTAAAAAACAAACATCAAAAAAAATCCAGCAAGTGGAAGTTCTGTGGGTTTTTTTTAATATGAGACGTCAGAGGAGAACAGCCGGGTGGTTCAAGCCGACAGGAAGTCGACAGTAACTCAAATAACTATGCTTTAAAGCTGTGGTGTGCAGAAGAATATCCCTGAATTCCAACATATCGAACCTTGAAGTGGATGGGCTACAGCAGCAGAAGACTACGAACATACACTTTATTAGGTATACAGTACAAAGTACCTTACAAAGTGGCCACTGAGTGTATTTATGATGTGGGAATTAATATTGCTCCAGCAGCAATAAATTGTGGGTTTGTTTTTTTAAATGTATTGATACTGCAAATCCAAGACAACAAGCACCGATGACTTAGTCAGTGGTTTGTTCAGAATGTGGATGTTATTGACAAGTTCAAGTTTAATTGTCACTCATCCATACTCATGAATACAGCCAAACATATCAGTTTCCCTCTGGGGCCAAGATGCAAAATACAATACCAACAGTTACACGCAGCACCAAGCTGTAATTATGATAGCTGTAAAACATAAAGTCACAAAAATAAATACAATATAGCCTAAGTTCCTGAGTGTCATGGCCTATAGCTTGAAGATGCATAAGACGTTGTCCTGGAGCCACATTTCTGCAGGAGCAAGTACAGCAGTTCTTCATCACGTGCTAGGGCAGCTGCAGATGAATGTAATCCAGCTTGTCTTCCACCGAGTGTACACTGGAAAGCAGCACAGATGGGTGGGGCCAGTCCCCACCCAGCCACACCTCATCATCTTTGTTGTCTCCTCTCCGGGTAGCTGCAACAGACGACCCCATGGCATGAGAACAGAGCAGCATTCACAGCCTATCTGTATTAGCTCTGTGAACTGAATGATTTAGTAGGCCACTTCTGTTAAGTATATTAGCTTAAAGTTACATACGGCTGAAAATGAGGAAAGATAACAGGTTTCTTCTCTAAAGACTAGTGATGAATGATTGATGATTATTTTATACAACAATCTAGTTGTTTCATGCTCACTATTATTGATGCTAGACCTTTTTTCTGATTTATTTAATTACTTGAATTTAAATTTCCTAATAGCCGCAATCTGATTCAAATTCATCTCTCTATTCGGATCTTTTGATGCAAGCCCAATAAATTAACACTTATATCAGTGTGCAATGTTATACTATAGCTGATCAATCTATCAAAGAACCTTATCTGTATTATTGAGAACTAACTTATTTCCATATGCCTCTAATTCCCAAAGAATCTAACCTGGACTATCAATACATCTCCAGTTTTATTGGTAAAATATGAACATGAAATACAGCTAATCTTTAGAAATGGAAGGAAATGGAATTCTGCTCTATTTTGAAGTTTATTTTATTGAATAATTACAGAATGATTTCACTGCAGATCTCTGAAACTGGTTTCAGAAACAGTAGGTGCTAATTGGCTAATCACATGTACAAAATGCAGTGAAAAACTGTTTTATCTGCCATTCAGATAGGAAATATCAAAACATAAGTACATTGAGGTTCTACAAGGGGAAAGCAATGATAGGATCCAGACCCGAGGACCTGAGTTATAGGGAAAGGTTGAATAGTTTAGGATCTTATTCCCTGGAACACCTCCACCTACTAGACCACCTCTGCACATCCCAAATCACCACTACTTTATCAATTCCTGTCAGTCAATTTATGTACAGTCACTCCTCTGTCTAGCATCACTTTATGGTCGTGCAGTTAATCTCTGTATAAAAGCTATCTGATGAATTTATATTTATTATGTTTTGGTATTATTATTGTGCTCTTTTTATCGATTTTTTGTTGTGCTGCATTGGATCTGGGGAAAAATTATTTTGTTCTTTACACCTGTGTACTGGAAACGACATTAAACTAACTTGAATCTTGAATTTAACTATTCATGCTAATTTTCACAAAACCTACTCAAAGTTCCTTTGAAGTTCTGGTACACTACATATTTTATGGAGCTGTGGTGACCTCAAAGAGTGATACCATTAGTTGACAATCTAAGTTATGTGATGCATAAGTGCAATAGACTGTAGTGTTGCCACACTGAATGACAATTAATATATAATTACTTTTTAATTCATGTGTACAAAGATATTTGTCTCTTATTCAGCATTCCCTTCATGGCCTGTCTTTCAATCTTTCGCTGATATTCATCCTTTGCTTCAGATCGAGTCTCCTGAAGATCTGACTATTGTCAATATATTCAAAGTCTTTTGGGACAGAATTCTTGCTGTCAATCTCATCCTTTTCTTTGGCTTGTGTGAAAAAGAGCATAACTTCAGGCTTAAGATGGTTATTCTATGATCAAATTCTAATATCCACCTCACCTGTTCTAACAAACTGTCTATGATTGAATATCTGTCATTAGGCCTAAAACTGTGTTATGTTTCCTCCCAGCACTAGCCGGCTTTCAAATGTAATAGTGTATAAGTATTTTAATGAAAGGAAGTACTTAGAAAAGTATTTAGAAATTAGTTTTCCAACTTGGAACAGCTTTTCTAAGATATTCAAGGGAAAAATATTCTTTTATGTATAGAAGAGCAGTAACACACAAAATGCTGGGGATCCCAGCAGGTCAGGCAGCATCTATGGAAAGGAATAAACAGTTGACATTTCAGGCTGAGACCATTTGTCCCTGCCTGCTAATCTCTCTCTTGGCACTTTTTCTTGTAAGCGAGCAGAAGTGCTAAACCTGTCCTTTTACCTCCTCCCTCACCTCCGCCCTTCCAGGTGAGACACCACTTCAGTTGTGAAGCTGTTGGGGTTGTCTACTATATCCGGTGCTCCAGATGTAACATCGTCTACATTGGCGAGACCTGACGTAGTTTGGAGGAACACTTTGTTGAGCACCTCCGTTCCATTCACAAAAAGTAGGATTTCCTGGTGGCCAAACAGTTTAATTCCAGTTCCCATTCCCATTCTGTCTTGTCAGTCCATGGCCTTCTCTTCTGCCACAATGAGATCACTCTCAGGTCGGAGGAGCAGCACCTCATATTAGAGTCATAAAAAACTACAGCACAAAAGCAGGCCCTTGGCTCATCTAGTCTGTGCCAAAGCATTTAATCTGACTAGTCCAATTAACCTGTACCTGGCCCCCATTCATATACCTATCCAAGTTTTCTTAAACATTGAAATCAAAATCACATCTCAGAAAGGCAGTGTCCATTATTAAGGACCTCCAGCATCCAGGGCATGCCCTTTTCTCACTCTTACCATCAGGTAGGGGGTACAGAAACCTGAAGGCACAACACTCAGTGATTCAGGAACAGCCTCTTCCCCTCTGCCATCTGATTCCTAAATGGACATTGAACCCTTGGACACTTCCTCGTTTTTTAAATATATAATTTTACTGATTTTTGCACGATTTTTAATCTATTCAATGTACGTATACTGTATAAAGTATACTGAATAAGGTTTACATTATTATTATTGTTATTATTTTACTTTTCTTCTTCTATATTATGTATTTCCTTGAACTGCTGCTGCTAAGTTAACACATTTCACATCACATGCTAGTGATAATAAACCTGATTCTGACCTCCACCACTTGCGCTGGCAGCTTATTCCATACTCTCACCACCTGCTGAGTGAAGAAGTTTCCCCTCATGTTCCCCTTAAACACTTCACCTTTCACTTTTAACCCATGACCTCTAGCTGTAGTCCCACTCAACCTCAGTGGAAAGAGCATGCTTGCACTTACTCTATCTATACCCCTTATAATTTTCTATACCTCTGCCAAATCTCCTCACAAATCTTTTACATTCTAGGAAACAAAGTTATAACCTATTCAATCTTTTATTATGAGTCAGGTCCTCCAGACAGAGTAACATCCTTGGAAATTTTCTCTCTACTCTTTCAATCTTATTTACATCTTTCCTGTATGTAGGTGACCAAAACTGCATACAATACTCCAACTTAGGCCTCAAATTAGGTCTTATTAAACTTCAAGAAAGTGATTCTGAGATTGAATGGCTTATCTTGTGAGGGCCTGTACTCCTGGGACTCAGAAGAATGAAGGCAGGATCTCATTTTAACTGATTGTATGTTGAAAGTCCTCAATAGAGTGGATGTGGAGAGGATGTTTCCTATAGTGGGGGTATCTAGGATCAGAGGACACAACCACAGAATACAGGGATGTTCATTTAGAATGGTGATGAAGAGATGACATCCTAAATGCTGTTCTGAATATTTTGATTTATGATGGCAATGTGCCAAAAGCTTTCTTTATAATCCTGTCTACCTGTGACACCACTTTCAATGACTTATGGACCTGTATTCCCACATCACTTTGTTCTACTGCTCACTGTGTAAGACCTACACTAGTTGGTCCTCCCAAGCTGCAATACCTCACTCTTGTCTGCATTAAATTCCATCTGCCATTCCTCAGCCTATTTTTCCAGCTGGTCCAGATCCAGAAGTAAGCTTTGATAATCTTCCTCACTGTCTACTATAACCCCAATCTTAGTATCATCTGCAAATTTGCTGATCCGGACATTATCATCCAGATTGTTGATGTAGATGACAAAGAGCAACAGACCCAGCACTGATCCCTGCAGCACTCCACATGTCACAGGCCTCCAGTCAGAGGGGCAACCGCCTATTACCAGGCTCTGGCTTCTTCTGCAATGCTGAAGTCCAATCCAATTTACTGCCTCATCTTGAATGCCAAACCTTCTTGACGAATCTCCCATGCAGGGCCTTGTTAAGTGCCTTGCTGAAGTCCATGTAGACAACATCCACTGCCTCGCCTTCATCAACTTTTCTGGTAACATCCTCAAAAAACTATAAGATTGGCTGGATATGACCCACCACACACAAAGCCATGCAGACTATCCCTAATCAATCCCTGTCTATCCAAATACTAATATATCAAGACTCATAGAATACCTTCGCACTACTGATGTAAGATCCAATGGCCTATAAAATCCTGGTTTATTCTTAAAGCCTTTCTTAAACAGTAAAAGAAGATTTGCTATCCTGCAATCCTCCTATTCTTCACCTGTCGCAATGGATGATTTAAATATCTCTGCAAGAGCCCCTGCCATTTCTGCTTTTGCCTCCCACAGAATTTGAGGAACACCTTGTCAGGTTCTGAGAATTTGTCCAAGACAACAGATGCCTCCTGTATAGAGTCCATGACTTTGCTGCTGCTTTGCTTCACTTCTGCAGACTCTATGTCCATGTCCTGAGTAAATACAGATGCAAAAAATCTATTTAAGATCTGCCTCATCTCTTTTGGCTCCATGCATATATTGCCATTTCCTGAACTCATTTTGCAGAACTCCCTCCCTCTCCCTGCCTATGTCATTGCTACTGATGTGGACCATGAACTCCAGCTGTTTACCCTCTCACTTAAAAATGCTGAGGACTTGATCCGAGATGTCTGGAGGCAATATATCATTCAGGAATCTCATTGTTGTCCACAAAGCCTCCTTTCTGTTTCCCTAAATAATAAATCCCTTATCACCACAGCTTCCCTTTTCAACCGTCTTTCTTCCCTTCTGAGTTACAGAGCCAGACTCAGTGCCACAGACCCGACCACTGTGACTTCCTCTGCTAGGTCATCCCCCCCAACAGTGTCCACCTGTTATTGAGGGGGTTGATGACAGAAGTACTCTACATTGGATGTTTAACCCCTTTCCCCCTCCCGACAGTCACACTATTTCTTGCATCAAGCACTTTGGGTGTAACTAATTATCTGTCTGTCCTGTCTATCACCCCATAACCCCCCACCCCAACCTCATAAATAATCTGGAGTTCATCCAGTTCCAGCTCCAACTTCTTAATATGGAGTGTTAGAAGCTTCAACTGGGTGCATTTCTTGCAAGTGAAATCATCAGGGATACTTGAGGTCTTCCCACATTTCACAATAATCCATCATGATAACCTCCAACCACTGAAAGAACATTGATTTCTCCAACTTCCTGCAATTTTTCCTCCTCCTACTTCCCTATTCTTCAATTCCTCAATCTACTTCTTAGAAGCCTACCGTCTCCCTGGTGACCCTCCTTCTTCCCTTTCTCCCATGACCCATCTCCTATCAGATTCCTTCTTCTCCAGCCCTTTACCTTTTCCACCTAACACCTGCCAGATTCTTGGTTTGCCCACCTTTCCCACCAATCTGGCTTCTCCTATTAACTTCTAGCTTGTACTCCTTCTTTCCCCCAACTTTTTATTTTAGCTTCTTCCCACATTCTTTCCAGTCCTGATAAAGAATCTCAGTCCAAAACATCAGAAGTTTATTCCATTCCATAAATGCTGCCTGACCTGCTGAGTTCCTGCAGCATTTTGTGTGGGCTGCTCCACTACTCTGTGCAGCTTTTCTTAAGATGAACATTCTGATGAAGGTCAACAATTCAACCCAACACTTGGACCAGATGGTCTATACCCCAGGGTTCTGAAAGAGATAGCTGAAGAAATGTGGTAATGATCTTTCAAGTAACAACTGATTCTGGTATGGTTCCAGAGGAATGGAAAATTGAAAATGTCATTCCAGTATTCAAGAAAGGAGCAAGGCAGAAGAAAGGAAATTATAAGCCAGTTAGTCTGACCTTAGTGGGTTGGGAAGTTGTTGGAGTCAGTTGCTAAGGATGTGGTTTTGGGGTACTTGGAGGCATGTGATAAAATAGGCCGTAGTCAGCATGGTTTCCTCAAGGGAAAATCTTGCCTGACAAATCTGTTGGAATTCTTTGAAGAAGTAACAAGCAGGATAGACAAAGGAGAATCAGTGGATGTTGTGTACTTAGATTTTCAGAAGACCTTTGACAATGTGCCACACATGAAGCTGCTTAACAGGTTAAGAGCCCATAGTGTTACAGAAAAGATTCTAACATGGATAGAGCATTGGCTGATTGGCAGGAAGCAAAGAGTGGGAATAAAGCAAGCCTTTTCTGGTTGGCTGCTCCACAAGGGTTTGTGTTGAGTCCATTTGTTATTACATTATATGTCATGACTTAGATAACAGAATTGATGGTTTGTGGCCAAGCTTGTGGTTGATACAAAGTAAAGTGGAGGGACAGGTCGTATTGAGGATGCAGAGGGGCTGCAAAAGGATTTCAATAGATTAGGAGACTAACCAAAGAAGTGGCTAATGGAATACAGTGCTGGGAAGTGTATGGTTATACACTTAGGTGGAATAAATAAAAAAAAGAATATTTTCTAAATGGAGAGAAAATTCACAAATCTGAGGTGCAAAGGGTTTCCTTTAAAGTTAATTTTCAGGTTGAGTCAGTGGTGAGGAAGGGAAATGCAATGCTTGTATTCAGTTCAAGAAGACAAGAATATAAAAACAAGGATATAATGTGAGGATTTATAAGGCACTGGTGAGGCCTCACTTAGAGCATTGTGAGCAGTTTGGGCCCCTTACCTAAGAAAACATGTAACCATTATAGAGGGTTCAAAGGGCAAAGGGCATTCAAGAAAATGATTCTGGGATTGAGTGGCCTGTACTCATGGAATTCAGAATGAAGGGGAGGGGGATCTCATTTAAACTGATCGTATATTGAAAGTCCTTGATAGAATGGTTGTGGAGAGGATGTTTCCTCTAGTGGGGGTATCTAGGATCAGAGGATGCAACCGTAGAATACAAGGGGAGGTATCTAAGATCAGAGGACATAGACTCAGGTAACGAGATATCCATTTAGAATGGAGATGAGGATTTTCTTTTGCCAGAAAGTGGTGGATCTGTGGAAGCCAAGTGATTGCATAGATTTAAAGCAGAAGTTGATAGGTTCTTGAATAGTCAGGGCATGAAGGGTTATAGGGAGAAGGCAGGAGAATGGGTTTGAGAGGGAAATGGATCAGCCATGATAAAATGTCAGAGCAGAATCAATGAGCCAAATGACCTAATTCTTCTCCTATGACTTATGGTATTATGGTCTATCATTTAAGTTTATTTGTCCCTTGCGTATACAATGCACAGTTGTAGTAGCGTGATCACTCACATTGAGTATATTGTTCTAAGGGGTTATTCCCATACTGGAGAATGTCTATGTGTGACTTTGGTTAACATGGGGAGGCTGATGCATGGACAGGTACTACAAGGTCAGTGACAGATGAGGGCTAGGGTCCCATGGCATGGAATGCAAGATGACTAGGGACCCTTCACTGCCATTGTGATGTGTCAGCACCTTCTGCCAGCTTCACTGTTGAAGTCTTGCCTTGATTGCACTTTGTCTGGAACCTCCCCTTTGACCTTACCACCATGGCTGACCCATCTAAGAGCTAAATTCTAGATGGTGTCCCACTTGGGATTTCAGGAACTCACAAACCTTTCCACCAAAGGAAGAAGACATTGAATACTGTAGACACAAATAGCAGGCTTATAATAATAGCAGGATCTACAGTTTACAGTATTGCTAAAGGGTTCGATAGGCCTTCACAAGCAGCTGATGAACTGAAAACTACAAGGACATGCATTTAAGGTGAGAGCGAGTAATTTCAAAGGGAATGTGAGGTATAAGTTTTTTATGCAGAGAGTGGTGGGTGCCTGGAATCCACTGCCTGGGGTGGTGGTGGAGATAGAGGCAAATTCATTGGGGATTTTAATAAGACATTTGGATAATGACTTGAATGCGAGGAAAATTGACATTGTGTAAACAGAGGGGATTAGTCCCATTTGATTACTAATTTAATTGGACTGGTTGGCACAATATTATGCTCTGAAGGGTCTGTTCCTGTGCTGTAGCGTTCCATGTTTGAAGTACAAAGCTTTGTATCATCCGGGATTCAACTATTTCTCAGATCACATTTAGGTAATCCATACTTGTGCCTAAATCGCATTTAAATCTTCCCCAGCACAGATTATTTTAAATTAAATCACCTCACTGACTTTCCTTACATGCGCAGTGGGAGGTCTTTCAATCACTTTTTACCATCAAAGCCAAGATTTTCTATTGAGAGTACAATTTGGAAATTTATTTGTTGGTGTTAGTCATAAGTTTCATTTGGCAGAATGATTGTCAGCTCCCATCTGTTGGGCTTGAAATATTCAGTGGACTTTGAAAAGCAGGTACTCTGATCATTTTCTTTAAACAGGGCTCTTTAATGCTAGAAATTTAAATTTTATATTTTCGGCTTAATGACAGGTGCCAAAATCATGGAAATTTCCTTCCTTTCTGTTGCATAAATTTGGTTTGTGCATTCATTTAAGAGTAGAAATAAAAATAGATGGAGAAAGCAATATGCATATTTGAAACTGATTTATTAAGTAACTAAAGGCTTTCAAAATCTATATATAAAATTTTGCAGAATCTAAATCTAGAATACAATACATTCAAACAGATTACTGTCCAAGAGAGCAGCATTTGAAGCTCAGGTATTTATGGTTCTGCATTTATCAAATTTACAGATGATTGAACAGTGATTCTATTTTCCTTATATTAGTATTCTGAGAACATATATTTTGAAAATTGCGAACTGAAAATTCTTGACTGACAATGAATATTTTTAATCATATGATAAAGTAAATTAAAATACAGAAAGCTTTCTCATGATACAAAATTCCATGCATGATGATTGGTTATTTAGAATTAAGATTAAAATTAAAGAATAAAATTATTTAAAATTAAAGAATTCTATATTATCAGGCATGAGAAAAGAGCTGGCCAAAATAGATTGGAAGGGAACCCAGCAGGGATGATGACACAACAGCAATTGCTGGAGTTTCTGGGAGTAAATTGGAAGGGAGAGGATAGATACACCCCAGGGAAAAAAATGTTTTCTAAAGGGAGGATGATGTAACCAATGCTGACAAGGGAAGTCAAAGCCAACATAAAAAACAAAGAGTGGTCACATAATAAAACAAAAATGAGTGAGAAAATTGTGGGAAGCTTTGAAAAAGCAGCTAGAAGGCAACTAAAAATCATAAAGAAGGAAAAGCTGGAATACAAAGTTATGCTAGCCAATAATATTAATGATCTTTCAAGAATCAAAGAATCAATGCATGGTTCATGAGGACTGAAAAATTGCAAATGTCACTCCACTCTTCAAGAAGGAAAAGAGATAGAAGAAAGGAAGTTATAGGCCAGTTAGTGCAACAGCAGCACCACCGTGGATGGGACAAAATGACAGCACTGGACTCTGGCAACCAACGGAAGAGTCTGGAGAACCTGTTGGACGGTGAGCTGCTCAGTTACAGGGACTTGGAGGATGGTTGAGGAGCCGAGGCTTAGTCTCAGTCTTGGATCCGTGGGATTGCTTCCATTGGGAGCAACTGCTGACCTCCATTTTTGCCTTGATGCTTCATTCCTCCTTGACGCTCCAAAATGGAGTTGATCATGGCCCTGCACTCCACCTCTGGTCTTCTGCAGAAAGCAGCTTGTGCTTGTGCGTTGTGCAGGACAGCAGAGCACTAGATCATTCGATACAACTCCAAACTTCAGAGGCTCTGACAGTTTCTGAAACGCAATCAGGACAAAAAGAACAAGCAGAAGGTGCAGACAAAAGTGAAATAATTAACAAGATCATGCAAGAAATAGAGTTACTATATTGTTATATATGACAATTTACAAAATTCAAGTGTTTTGCATTGATAAGAGACTTTTCTTGTTTCTCCATCCCAAAGGACACTACAGAAAATGATTTCCTTTTTCTGAAATACAACCATTTTAGTAAGGGAATATGCAGCTGATTTACATATCCCACAAGTAGTAATATGTTATTCTATTTTAGTGATATTGGTTGAGGACTAAATATTGACAGCTATAGTGGAATACGCTGCTCATAATAAAGTAGATTCAAGAGGGACATTTACATCCATTTATGAGGATAACAGGGATTCAGAGCACTTTTGACAACATCACACAGTCTCACCAGTGCTCTAAAATGTTGTCATTGTGTTTTGGAATGAAGGTTGATCCTATAACCTTTTAACTCGAGGGAGTGGTAGAACTGGAACTAAGACTGAAGCAGAACAGAGTAGGTGGCATTAGCACTGATGAATATGGAGCTACTCAGTTGACAATAAAAGTGGAACAAGTTGAGCATGTTAATTATATTCACTCAGAAGCATGCTTATAAAACATAATCTTGTAACCATTCTTCAAGAGCAGCCAAATTACATGGTTGAATATAATCTTGCATTGAGGAAGAGAAGCTGTGGGAAATGAATTTGACAAACTCTGCTGCAGTTTGCAATTTTCTTAAATGACAATAATTTCCTCTAATTGTTGCCTGATTAGGTACATAATCATGCTATTTCTGGAGTGTTTTGGATATACTGAAATGGCACAGCTCAAACCAAACTTCAATTGACAAAAAAAGGTAATCAGATACCCTGTCCTTCAAGCTGAAAAACTTGAAAAGAATTGTCAGAGGCTTTTAAATGTTCAAAAAGTTCAAAATAAATTTACTAATAAATTCTATATAGGTCACTGTATACCAAATCATTTTCTTTCCAGCATTCATAGTAAATTGAAAGAAACACAATAGAATCAGAGAAAGACTGCACCCAATAAGACTGACAAACAACAATGTGAAAAGACAACAAACTGCAAATACAAAAAGAGAGAAAATGATGAATGAATAAACAAACAAATAAATAAACAATAAAGATTAAGAACATGAGATGAAGAGTCATTGAAAGTGAATCCATAGGTTGTGGGAAAAGTTCAGTGATGGGGTAAGTGGGGAGGCTCTGCAGCATAGTGATTCTTTTTACGGTGCCGCTGCCTGTAAGGAGTTTGTACATTCTCCCCGTAACCATGTGGGTTTCCTCTGGATGCTCTAGCTTCCTCCCACAGTTCAAAGACATACCAAATGGTCAGTTAATTGGTCACTGTAAATAGTCGCATGATTAGGCTAAGATTAAATTGGGGGAATGCATGGCTCGAAGGGCTGGGAGAGCCTATTCTGCACAGTATGTCAATAAAAATAAAATTGAATGAAGTTATCCTCTCTAGTTCAAGAGCATTGATGTTTGAGGGTTAATAATTGTTCTTGACCCTAGTAGTGTGGGTCCTGAGGCTTCTGTATCTCCTTCCTGATGGTAGCAGCGAGAAGAGAGCATGGCCTGGAGGGTAGGGGTGCTTGATAATAGATGCTACTTGCCTGCGACAGAATTAGAATTAGAATTTATTTTATTTCTTACATCCATTACAATGCCTCTCTGTCACAATGTACAAGCAATAAGGAAGGGAAATGCGGAAAGATTTTGCCCAAACGCTAAGATTATATACATAATTATTTTGTACACATATATGTGCATTCAGATACACAATCAGATCAATGTGTATTGATGAATCTGATGGCCTGGTGAAAGAAGCTGTCCTGGAGCCCAATGGTCCTGGCCATAATGCTGTGGTACCATTTGCTAGATGGAAGCAGCAGAAACAGTTTGTGATTGGGGTAGCTGGATGATCCTCTGGGACCTTTTAATACACCTGCTGCTGTAAATGTTCTGAATAGAAGGAAATTCACATCCACAGATGTGCTGGGCTGCTTGCACCACTATCTGCAGTGCCCTGCAATTGAGAGTAGTACAGTTTCCATAGCTGGAGGTGACCCAGCAAGTTAGGATGCTCTTAATGGTGCCCCTGTGGAAAATCCTGAGGATCTGGGGACTCACGCCGGAGTTCTTCGGCTGTCTGAGATGAAAGAGGCATTGTACGTCACCACATAGCTGACATGTACAGTCAGGTGAGATCTTCGGTGATGTGTACACTGAGGAACTTGAAACATAGAAACATAGAAAATAGGTGCAGGAGTAGGCCATTTGGCCCTTCGAGCCTGCACCGCCATTCAGTACGACCCAGATCCATTTAACCACAAGGGCCATATCTACCTTCCTCTTAAATATAGCCAATGAATCGGCCTCAACTGTTTCCTGTGGCAGAGAATTCCACAGATTCACCACTCCCTGTGTGAAGAAGTTTTTACTCATCTTGGTCCTAAAAGGCTTCCCCTTTATCCTTAAACTGTGACCCCTCATTCTGGACTTCACCAACATAGGAAACAATCTTCCTGCATCTAGCCTGTCCAATCCCTTTAGAATTTTATACGTTTCAATAAGATCCCCCCTCAATCTTCTAAATTCCAGTGAATATAAGCCTAGTCGATCCAGTCTTTCTTCATATGAAAGTTCTGTCATCCCAGGAATCAATCTGGTGAACCTTCTCTGTACTCCCTCTATGGCAAGAATGTCTTTCTTCAGATTAGGGGATCAAAACTGCACGCAATATTCTAGGTGCGGTCTGACCAAGGCCTTGTACAACTGCAATAGAACCTCCCTGCTCCTGTACTCAAATCCTTTTGCTATTAATGCCAACACACCATTTGCCTTTTTCACCACCTGCTGTACCTGCATGCCTACCTTCAATGACTGGTGTACAATGACACCCAGGTCTTGTTGCATCTCCCCTTTTCCTAATCGGCCACCGTTCAGATAATAATCTGTTTTCCTATTCTTGCAACCAAAGTGGATAACCTCACATTTATCCACATTAAATTGCATCTGCCATGAACTTGCCCACTCACCTAACCTATCCAAGTCACACTGTATCCTCTTAGCATCCTCCTCACAGCTAACACCGCCACTCAGCTCCGTGTCATCCGCAAACTTGGAGATGCTGCATTTAATTCCCTCGTCTAAATCATTAATATATATTGTAAACAACTGAGGTCCCAGCGCTGAGCCTTGCAGTACCCCACTAGTCACCGCCTGCCATTCTAAAAAGGTCCCGTTTACTCCCTCTCTTTGCTTCCTGTCTGCCAACCATTTCTCTATCCACATCAGCACTACACCCCCAATACCGTGTGCTTTAAGTTTGCACACTAATCTGCTGTGTGGGACTATGTCAAAAGCCTTTTGAAAATCTAAATGTACCACATCCACTGGCTCTCCCCTATCCACTCTACTAGTTACATTTTCAAAAAATTCTATAAGATTCGTCAGACATAATTTTCCTTTCACAAATCCATGCTGACTTTGTCCGATGAATTCACCTCTTTCCAAATGTGCTGTTATCACATCTTATATAACCGACTCTAGCATTTTCCCCACCACCGATGTCAGACTAACTGGTCTATAATTCCCCGGTTACTCTCTCCCTCCTTTTTTAAAAAGTGGTGTTTCATTAGCCACCCTCCAATCCTCAGGAACTAATCCAGAATCTAAGGAGTTTTGAAAAATTATCACTAATGCATCCACTAATTCTTGGGCTACTTCCTTAAGCACTCTGGGATGCAAACCATCTGGCCCTGGGGATTTATCTACCTTTAATCCCTTCAATTTACCTAACACCACTTCCCTACTAACATGTACTTCCCTCAGTTCCTCCATCTCACTAGACCCTCGGTCCCTTACTATTTCCAGAAGATTATTTATGTCCTCCTTAGTGAAGACAGAACCAAAGTAGTTATTCATTTGGTCTGCCATATCTTTGTTCCCTATGATCAATTCACCTGTTTCTGACTGTAAAGGACCTACATTTGTCTTGACCAATCTTTTTCTTTTCACGTATCTATAAAAGCTTTTACAGTCAGTTTTTATGTTCCCTGCCAGATTTCTCTCATAAACTTTTTCCCTTTCCTAATTAAGCCCCCTTGTCCTCCTCTGCTGGTCTCTGAATTTCTCCCAGTCCTTAGGTGTGCCGCTTTTTTTTGCTAATTTATATGTTTCTTCTTTGGACTTGATACTATCCCTAACTTCCCTTGTCAGACACGGGTGCACTACCTTCCCTGGTTTATTCTTTTGCCAAACTGGGATGAACAATTGTTGTAGTTCATCTATGTGATCTTTAAATGCTTGACATTGCATATCCACCGTCAACCCTGTAAGTATCATTTGCCAGTCTACCTTAGCTAATTTACGTCTCATACCTTCAAAGTTACCCTTCTTTAAGTTTAGAACCTTTGTTTCTGAATTAACTATGTCACTCTCCATCTTAATGAAGAATTCCACCATATTATGGTCACTCTTACCCAAGGGGCCTCGCATGACAAGATTGCTAACTAACCCTTCCTCATTGCTCAGTACCCAATCTAGAATGGCCTGCTCTCTAGTTGGTTCCTTGACATGTTGGTTCAGAAAACCATTCCGCATACGTTCCAAGAAATCCTCTTCCTCAGCACCCTTACCAATTTGGTTCACCCAATCTATATGTAGATTGAAGTCACCTATTCTGATTACTGTTCCTTTATTGCACTCATTTCTAATTTCCTGTTTAATGCCATCCCCAACCTCACTACTACTGTTAGGTGGCCTGTACACAACTCCCACAAGCGTTTTCTGCCCTTTAGTGTTATGCAGCTCTACCCATATCGATTCCACATCCTCCAGGCTAATGTCCTTCCTTTCTATTGCGTTAATCTCCTCTCTAACCAGCAATGCTACCCCACCTCCTTTTCTTTCCTGTCTATCCCTCCTGAATATTGAATATCCCTGGATGTTGAGCTCCCATCCTTGGTCACCCTGGAGCCATGTCCCAACTATATCATATTCATTAATAACTATCTGCACATTCAATTCATCCACCTTGTTACGAATGCTCCTCGCATTGACACACAAAGCCTTCAGACTTGTTTTTACATCACTCTTAGCCCTTATACAACTGTTGAAAAATGGCCCTTTTTGCTTTTTGCCCTGGGTTTGCCTGCCTGCCACTTTTACTTTTCACCTTACTACTTTTTGCTTCTACCCTCATTTTACACCCCTCTTTCTCTCTGCCACATTAGTTTAAAGCCTCCTGAACAGCAGTAGCAAATGGTCCCCCTAGGACATTGGTTCCAGTCCAGCCCAGGTGAAGACCGTCCTGCTTATACCGGTTCCACCTCCCCCAGAACTGGTTCCAATGCCCCAGAAATTTGAATCCCTCCCCCTTGCACCATTTTGCAAGCCAGTGAGAGTGAAACTACTCACTCTCTCAACTACAGTCCCATTAATGTCAATAGGGGCTAGCCTTTCTCCGTTCCTCCTGTAATCCACTATGAACTCCTTTGTTTTTTCCATACTGAGGGAGAGGTAGTTTCTTGGCACCACTGTGTCAGGGTGTTGACTTCTCTTCTGTAGGCTGTCTCATCATTGTTGGAAATAAAGCCTACTTATGTCACGTCATCTGCAAATTTTATCAGTAGATTGGAGATGTGCATGGCGGCACAGTCGTGGGTATATAGGAAGTAGAGAAGGGGACTCAGAACACAACCCTGGAGGGCACCTGTGTTGAGGGGCAGAGCAGCAGAGGTGAGTGTGCCCATCCTTACCATCTGCTGACAATCCACCAGGAAGTCCAGGATCCAACTTCACAAGGTGGGCTTCAGGCCGAGGTCTCTGAGCTTCTTGTTGAGCCTTGATGGAATTATGGTGTTGAATGCTGAACTGTAGTCCAAGAACAGCATCCTCACATAAGCACCGCACTTCTCCAGGTGAGTGAGGACAGCGCTACCTGTCGATATACTCAATGGTGGACAGGGCTTTACCCATGACAGGCAGGGCTGTATCCATTATTTTTCAAAAGGATTTTCCATTCAAGGGCTTTTAATGAACATCTCGGCTTCCATAACAATAGAAGAGCGATGGTTCAAAATCTCAGGATAAATTCTAATGGATCATTCTTTTACTTATCATTGTTATGATACAGCTGTCATTAATATTTTTATGCATTAAATTGTAGGTTGACAGACATCCATCAAACTTATTGATTGGAAATGCTGCCACTGTGGTTTTAAGGTTTGCATTCTGACTGTGCCTTTGCATTATCTGTCTGTCAATAATATTAAATAGAGTATTCCCATGCTGAATTTCAAAATCAGAATCAGAATTAGGTTTAATATCACTGACATATAATGCATTATAGTCAAAATAATTTTTCCTGTGGTGGGTACCAAAGTATAGCCTAGGACAGCAAGAAGTTGTAAGTACCCTTCAGAACTTGCACCAACTGTTTGCGCAGTCCCTGAGAGCTAGTCCAGGTACACTGTCTGGTCCCACTGCTCTGCATGCATTGACATTTATGGAGTACTCGTCTCACCTCATGTATGTTCAGTGTTGGCACAGCTCCTCCATCCGATGTTACGGCCCTCATCACTGGTTCTTTATTGTCCTTATCAAAGTGAGCAAAGAAGTTGTTTAGCTCTTCAGCTAATTTGGCATCACCATGAGCAGAGCAGGAGACCTTTCCTTTGTAATTTGAGATGGATCTGATGCCTTCCTAAATGGGATCGGTGACATTATAGAAATAAGTCTTTGTTTGTACTTTATATGTCTATATTTGATGGTCTTGATGCTCTCATAAGATTTGTTCTAGCCTCACTATATACTTAGGCATCACTGGATCTATAAGCAGTGTCACAAGCTTTGAGCATGTTCCATACCTCGTTATTCATCCATGGCTACTGGCTCGGGAACACCTGGATGTTTTTGGTGAATTGTCTATGCAGAATTTGGTGCAGCACATAACTGAGGTTATCTATTCTCTAAATCAATGCCCAAGTTGTGCATAGCCTGGTGCGCAAACTCTGTTTCAATCAGTACTCTGAAAGGTATATTGAAGACTGGAGATGGTTCCCTCAGGCCACACTGTCACTGTCCTGGAGGCTGGTTTCTCCTTCTTTACCACTGGACTACACGCTAGGATCAGATTTAAGGACGGATAATTGGACAGTCCGAGCTGAGGGCATGGGAAGGCTCTATAAGCAACTGCGGTGTTGGTGTGCACCTGGTCCAGTGTGTTATTACCCCTTGTGGGGCAATTCAGATTCCGATGGAACTTAGGGAATGTGGAAAGAAACTGGAGGACCCAGAGGAAATCCTTGTAGTCACGGGGAGAACATACAAACTTCTTACAAACTGCATCAGAATTGATCTCTGAACTCTGACAGCCTGAGCTGTAATGGAGTTGTGCTAATTTATGCTACTGTGGCACCCAAAAGTTGTACCAAATTCATGGTCAGGTAGATCAGTTTTGATTGAAATGCTTGACATTTCAAACACCAACTCTGAGTGGTCTTTCAATTTGCTCCTAAAAATTCCAATTCATTTCCAAAATCCACATAGATAGAGGAAAGGATTGAGTCTGTATCTCTGAAGCTGTGAGACAGGGGCTCTAATAGCTGCACCACTATGCCACTAACATCCCTAGAAGTTTGCAAAGCTTCAGCATGACATCTAAAACTTTGACAAACTTCGAAGTGGAAAGTATTTGACTGGTTGCATTATGGCCTAGTATGGAAACACCAATACCCTTGAATGGCAGCTCCTCCATAAAGTGGTGGATATGGCCCAGTCCAGCATAGATAAAGTCCTCCCAACTATTGAGTACATCTACATGGAGTGCTGTCACAGAAAAGCAGCATTCATCATCAAGGACACCCACCACCCAGAAATATAGAAACATGCGCCATTTTCTTCAATGGCCAACTCAATTTGAGGATGAGCTGAGGGCAGTACACATGTGTCACTATACTTCAGCCACCAGCATAGCATGTCAATGACTTACTAATCCTAACTGTACGTCTTTGTCTTTGGGATGTGGGACAAAACTGAAGCACCCAGAGGAAACCCACATCGTCATGGAGAGAACATACAAACTCCTTAGTGGTAGGAATGAACCCCAATTTCATAGTTGCCACTGTAATAGTGATGCACTAAACCCTATGCCACCGTGACACACTATGTGACTAGAAACTAAACTAAACTAGGTCTGCAATTTCCAAGAAGAACTAAGCTTGCCTACACAAGCAGTTCCTCTATCATTGGTTCCTTGATCCCTGTGTAGAGTATGTAGAGGCAACTTCATGAATGAAGTTCCCATCGACCTGCTCAACTTGAGCTGTAGGTAGTGTTACGTACTCGTGACACGTGACAGTGGTACCCTTGTCACGTGACTGGGGTTGAAGCTATACTGGACTTGAGGTAATGGTCTTGTGATGGTAGAGTGATGGCATTTTCCCGCCAGTAGAGGTCATGTGACAGGGTATAACAGGGTATAAAAGGAGGACCCCTCCCTGTGAGGAGGGGCAGTTTGTCGCTGGATTTGCCATGTTGACTTCATGCCACTGCGTGATTTAATGTTATGACACAGATTAGTTGAAAGATGAAGTTTTATCTAATGCCTAAAGTTTAAAAGGTCATTGCCAGCAGTTTCTGTATAATACTGCTAGTTGAGAATCAGTGGAGAGTGAAGATCGGAGTTCGGGAGTTAAAGATCGAGGAGAATCGATTTCGACGGTGAAACAGGTTCGACCTTGTTTGATCCTCATTCGGAAGGAATTCGTTGACTGTTCTCGTGTTAATCCCTGCGAAATAGCAGAAAGGATTGGGTATAGTTCTGTAAAGGAAAGGTCAGTGCCTTTAAGCCGTTTCGTTTCGTAAATTCTTCGTGGGAAAAAGTTCGATCTTGGGAACCGAAGAAACACGACGTGAAAGAGAATTTAAATCATCTTAAAAAGTCTCTCCCTTAAATGGACTGTGAGTATTTTGAATTTTTGGCAATACTACATTAAAGATCTGTTTTTGCAACATTGTTTTAAGAACTGTTTAAGCTTCATTGCTTTAAGAACTGTTTAAGCTGCCGCACAGCAGCTGATTTCCGGTTGCGTTAGTGATTTGTTTACTTTTGGGGGGTTCGTTTTCAGTGTTTAATAAACATGTTATTTGTTATAAAAACTCCTGCCTGACCCATTATATTTATTGCTGCCTGAATCCGTAACAGTAGTCCAAACCATCTGGTCAAAACTACTAACCCCCTCCAACAGAAATGTTTTGATAGCTGGTTAACAACACATACAAAATGCTGGTGGAATACAGCAGGCCAGGCAGCATCTATAGGGAGAAGCGCTGTTGACTTACTCCCCCCCCCCCGCCCTTTTCTTTCTCCTGAAGCCTCCCGTCCCATGATCCTTTCCCTTCTCCAGCTCTGTATCACTTTCGCCCATCACCTTTCCAGCTCTTAGCTTCATCCCACCCCCTCCGGTCTTCTCCTATCATTTCGCATTTCCTCCTCCCCCCACTACTTTCAAACCTCTTACTATCTTTCCCTTCGGTTAGTCCCGATGAAGGGTCTCGGCCCCAAACGTCAACAGCGCTTCCCTATAGATGCTGCCTGGCCTGCTGTGTTCCACCAGCATTTTGTGTGTGTTGTTGTTTATACAGCATCTGCAGATTTCCTTGTGTTTGCTCTGATAGCTGGTTAAACTAGCTTCAGATCAAACTGCAGACAAAACAGTTTCCCTTCTATAGGCTCTGCCTACAGTTGTCACTGCCTTGATAAAGCAGCCAGCGTAATCAAAGACTCCACCCGCCCTGGACATTTTTCTTCTCTCCCCTCCTATCACTCAGAAGACACAAAAACCTGAGAGCACGTGCCATCAGGCTCATTGACAGCCTCTTCCTCGTCATTATTAACCTGCACAGCACGTTATCTGTCACACTTTATTCTGCATTAGGTTATTGTTTTTCCTTGTGCTATCTCAATGAACCATTTTAATGGAATCATCTATGTGGATGGAATACAAAACAAAGTTTTGCACTGTACCTCAGTACATGTGATAATAATAAAGCTATTCCTAATTACCAGTTTCAGTTCTCTTATGGTTAGTACAAACATTCAAGAAGTATTAAAAATTAATCACAGTATTAATTCGCATTATATCATTATTGAATGTATTTAACATTATTGAATGAATTGAAGACATTTGAAAGCAGTTGAACCAATTAAATAAATTTTGGATTAACTCAATCAATTCAATAATTAATTAAAGAAAATACGAATTAGCTGAAAGTTTCCTTACCATTAAAATGATGGATTCTAATCTGGCTGGGTTTCCCACTGTTATTGCTGGGGAACAAAGGGAATAGGACAATGCAGAAATGGAGTCTAAATGTAGAGTGTCACCAAGAAATCATCTATCTGGACCACACAGGAGCTCAGAGTTCCTCACAACCTCCACTCTGTACAAAACTTACATCTGACACCCCCCATATATTCTTCTCCAATCACCCTAAACTTATGCCCCCTTATATTAGCCATTTCTGCTCAGGAGAAAATTCTCTGGTTGTCCACTCAATCTATGCCTCTTATCTTATCATCTTGTGCACCACTATCAAGGCAACTCTCATCCTCTTTTACTAAAAAATGAAAAACCCTAATCCAGTCAACCTATCCTGTTAGGACATTTAGGCCTAAGCCAGGCAGCATTCTGGTAAATCTTCTCTGCACCCTGTCAAAAGCTTCCACATCCTTTCGATGGTGAAGCGACCAGAACTGAACATAATAATGAAGGATGGTCTAATGAAAGTTTTAGAGAGCTGCAATATTACCTCACAGGTCTTGAACTCAATCTCCTGACTCATGAAGGCCAACACTCCACAGGGCTACTTAATCATTCTATCAATCTGTGCAGCAACTTTGAGGGATCTATGGGCCTGGACATCAAGATCCTCCTGTTCCTCCATACTGCTAAGAATCCTGCCATTAACACTATGCTCAGTGGTCATTTTATTAGGTACTTCCTGAACCTAACAAAATAGACACTGAGTGTATGTTCGTGGTTTTCTCTTGCTGTAACCCATTCACTTCAAAGTTCAATGTGACGTGCATTCAGAGATGCTCTTCTGCACACTAATTTTGTAAGACATGGTTATATGAGTTACTGTCGCTTTCCTCAAAGTTTTTATAGCTCGGGGTGGTCGTGGGGATAAGCTCCCAATACCTATAAACTGCTCCCAATGCCATGTGTCACAAATAGCCTCTGACAATCAAGTCCAGCTCATGGCATTCACATGTGGCTTAGCTTCTAAGCCTGGCAGAACCATTTCTACTGACAAGAGAAGGGGAAAAGGCAGGTTACTGGCTCCTTAAAATGAGTCACTTAGCGTAGATGGGGCTTGCCAGCCGTAGATGGTAGCTCATCTCTGAGAAGGAAAAGTCAGATCTCAAATCTCCACTGCCTTGCGGTTATACCCACTCATGGTGAAGGCCTCAGCAGTAAACACTGAAGAACAGAAGCTGGAGTCTCGAAGGCAGTTCTACGTTGAGTTCAACACTGACTGCCAACTTCTGCGATGCCGCTGGTGCAAAACACATTGTCGTTCCTTTAGATATATCAGTTGTATGGAGAGGGGGCAACTGCCACATGGGCAACAGCTTGCTCTCCATAATCGTACTGCCCTGGCTTGTGTATCATGTAAACAACTGGGATGTAACATCTATGGTTGATCCTGGCCAACAGAAGGCTTCACGTTGCTTTCCAGTTGCTTTGAACCAGACTGGCTATTCTCCTTGTATCTTTCTAATTAAAATGGTGTTTTCACCCACAGAACTGCCACTCACTGGCTCTTTATTGTTTTTCACACCATTCTCTGTAAACTCTAGAGGCTGTTGTGTGAAAATCTCAGGAGATCCGCGGTTCTGAGGAGACTCAAAACAGACTCTCTGGTACTAACGATCATTCCACAGTCTAAGCTACTTAGATCACATTTCTTCCCCATTCTCATGTTTGGTCTGAACATGACCAACAGAGCCGCTTGACCATGCTTTTATTCAATGAGTTGCTGCCACATGATTAGTTGATCAGATATTTGTTTAATGAGCAGGTGTACAGGTGTTCCTCTGAGTGTAGAACATTGAACAGTACAAAGCAGTTCAGGTTCTTCAGCTCAGTGTTGTGTAGGAGGGTAGGGGACATTCAAAATAAGGATGCATCAGCTTGGAGTTGAGGAAAACATAGCCTTTTCAGGTTCCTGTGTATAATTGGAATTCCCCACTATGATGTGTTATAGAAGCTCATAGAACATAGACCAACAGTACAGCACACTTCAGGCCCTTTGGCCCACAAAGTTGTGTCAACCCTTTAAGCTACTCCAAGATCAATCTATAACCATATAACCATATAACAATTACAGCACGGAAACAGGCCATCTCTGCCCTTCTAGTCCATACCGAAAGCTTATTCTTGCCTAGACCCACCAACCTGTACTCAGCCCATAACCCTCCATTCCTTTCCTGTCTATATACCTAACCAATTATTATTTCTTTTTTAAATGACAAAATCAAACCTGCCTGTACCACTTCTACTGGAAGCTCATTCCACACAGCTACCACTCTCTGAGTAAAGAAATTCCCCTCGTGTTACCCCTAAACTTTTGCCCCCTAACTCTCAGCTCATGTTCTCTTGTTTGAATCTCCCCTACTCTCAATGGAAAAAGCCTATCCACATCTAACTAACTGTACCCTCCCACATAGCCCTCTATTTTCCCCTCATCCCTGTGCCTATCTATGCCTATCTAGATGTCACTAATGCCCCTGCCTCTGGTGAGCATGGATATTCCATTCAGTGAAACAAGATTGAAATACAAAGACAGAAAAATAAATGTGCCAAAATAAAATAATTCTTGCTTTGTTGATGCTGAGCCAGTCATAGTTGTGGAAGGCAGCTCAACACCCTGTCAAGGGCAACAAGGGATGGGTGATTAATTGCCGGCTTAACTTGAGAAGCCCACATCCCTTGAATGAATACAAAAAATAATTCCTTTTCAATTGTGTGAGGTCCATTGAGGAACAAGTGGGCAGTTATTTTCTGGTACCTTTGAAATAGAACGGATTGGATGTATTACTAAGTTCACAGATGATACAAAATTTGGTGGCATTCTGGATAGTGAAGTTTGCCAAAGGATACACTGAGCTGTAGATTGGTTGCAAAGCTGTACAGAGAAATGGCAGACAGAGTTTAATCTGGGCAAGTGGGAGATGTTGTACTTTGGGAGGTCAAATGTAAAAGGACAGTGCACAGTTCGTGGCAGGACCCTTATCAATATTGACTTAAGGAGGCACCTTGGCATCCAAGTCCATAGCTCTCTGAAAGTGGCTGCATGGGTTGATAGGATGGTAAAGAAGATGTATGGCATACTTGCCTTAATTGTACTTCTTTTCAAAGCTTTTACTCTTTATTCTGCATTGTTATTAGTATCATAGAGTCAGAAAGCATTACAGCACAGAAACAGATTCTTTGACCTATCTAATCTTTTCTGAACTACTATTCTGTCTAGTCCCTCATCTGCACCTGGCCCATAACCTTCCTCACACTCCCATCAAAGTACTTCTCCAAACTTCTCTTGTTGAAATCAAACCTGAATCCAACACGTTTGCTGGTAGATCTTTCCGCACTCTCCCCACCCTCTGACTAAGGAAGTTTCTTCTCATGTTTCCCTTAAACATTTCATCAGAAAAAGCCTGCTTGCATTTACCCTAACTATACCACAGTTAGTTATTTTGTATACCTCTATCTAATCTCTCCTCCTTCTACTCTCCAGTGAATAAAGACCTAAACTATTCAATCTTTTCCTATAACTTAGGTCCTCAAGTCCTGGCAGCATCCTTGTAAATTTTCTCTGCACTCCTTCAATCTTATTGATCTGTTTCCTGTAGGTAGGTGACCAGAACTGCTCACAGTACTCCAAATTAGGTCTCACTAATGTCTTAAACTTCAATGTAACATCCCAAATCCTGTAATCAATACTTTGACTTGTGAAGGTCAATGTGCCAAAAGCTTTCTTAAAAGCTATCTAATTGTAACATCATTTTCACTGAATAATGGATATGTATTTCCAGATCCTTTTGTTCTATCGCACTCCTCAGTGCCTGCGTTCCATGTGTCAGACCTACCCTAGTTGGTCCTCCCAATGTGCAAACCTCACACTTGTCTGCATTAAATTTCTTCTGCCATTTTAAGTCCATTTTTTTCCAGCTAGTCTGGATCCCATTGCAGACTTTGACTGCCATCCTCACTGTCCACTACATCCCCGATCTTGGTGTCATCCACAAATTTGCTGATCCAGTTTCCCACATTATCAACCAAATCATTGATTTAGATAGCAAACAACAACAGACTCAGCAATGGTCCCTGTGGAACACCACAGGTCACAGGCCTCCATTCAGAGAACAGCCAGGTAGTACCGGCAACATCCTCTTAAATCTCCTCTGTATTATTTCATGAGAAGGGAGTTTGAAAATTAAGGTGGGACAAACAAAAAGAAAACAAAAATAATAACAAATGCAACACAGATAAAATGCAGGAGGAACTCGGCGGGAAAACAGTATCTACACAAAAGAGTAAACAGTCGACATTTTGAGCTGAGACCCCTCGTTGGGACTGAGAAGGGAGATGCCTGAATAAAAAGGTGGGGGGAGGAGAAGGTGATAGGTGAAACCAGATGGGTGGGAAAGATAAAGGGCTGGAAAAGAAGGAATCTGATAGGAGAGGAGAGTGGACAGTAGAAGAAAGGGATGGACAAGGGGAATTAGCGGGAAGTAACAGGCAACTGAGAAGAAGTGAAAGGTTAAAGTAGGGAATAGAGGAAAATGGAGCAGGGGGAAATTGATCAGCAGAAGGAGAAAGCGATAATTATGCCATCATGTTGGAGGATACCCAGACAGAATATAAGGTGTTGCTCCTCTATCCTGATGGTGATCTCATTTTCACACAAGAGGAGGCCATGGATCAACATGTTAGAATAGGAAAGGGAATAGGAAATAAATTTTTTGGCCACCAGGAAGTCCTGGATGTGGAGGTGATTGACAAACCAGTCTCCAATTTATGATGGGTCTCTCCAATGTAGAGGCGGCTGCATCGGGAGCACAGGCAAAATAGACAGCTTTAACAGATTCATAGATGAAGTGTTATCTCACCTGGAAGGACTTTTTGGGGCCCTGAATGGAGGTGAGGGAGGAGGTGTATGGACAGGTGTAGCATTTTGACTACTTGCAGGTGTATGTGCCTGGAGGGAGTTTAGTGGGAAGCGACTAATGGACAAGAGAATTATGGAGGGAATGATCCTTGCAGAAAGTGGGGGGAGAGTTGAGGTAAAGATATTTAGTGGTGGAATCCTTTGGGAGATGATGGAAGTTGCAGTGGATAATGTGTTGGATGTGGGAGCTGATGATGGGGTGGTAGGTAAGGACAAGAGGGACTCTATCACTCTTACAATGTCAGGAAAATGGGGTAAGCATGGATGAATGGAAAATGGAAGAGATGTGGGTGAGGGCAGCATCAGGAGCAGAGAGAGGGAAACCCCATCTATAAAGAAGGAGGACATCTCTGATTTTCTGCGACAGAAAGCTATATCCTGGGAACAAATGCAGTTGAGGAAAAGAAACTAAGAAAAGGGAACAGCATTTTTATGGGAGATAGGTTGGGAAGAGATATAGTTGAGATAACCATGGGAATCTTTAAGTTTATAAAACACGTCAGTTGACTGGTTGTCTCCAGAGATGGAGACAGAGAGGTCAAGAGATCAGGTGTCAGAGATGAACCATGAATTTAAGGGGAGTGTGCAAGATAGAGGCAAAATTGATAAAATTAATGTGCCCAGGATGGGGGCATGAAGCAATGCCAATGCAAAAATCAATGGAGCAGAGGAAGCGTTGGGGAGTATAACCGGGGAAGTCTTCGAGCATAGACTGTTCTACCTAGCTGATAAAGAGGGTAACTTGGGCCCATGTGAGTGTGCTTGGCTACCCCTCAGGTTTGAAGAAAGTGGGAGGAGCTGAAGAAAGAATTGTTCAGGGTGAGGAGCATTTCTGCCAGACAGAGGAAGGTGGTGAGAGAGGGGAATTGGTTGGTCCTTTATCAAGAAAGAAGCTAAGGGCTTCGAGACCTTTCTGATGAGGAATAGAAGTATATAGGGACTGAACGTGCATGGTGAAGATGAGGTGGTCAGGGCCAGGGAATTGGAAGTTAATGATAAGATCGAGGGCATAAAAAGTGTTGGGGATGTTGGTGGGATAGGACTGAACAAAGGGGAATACAATGGAATCAAGATATGAAGACATGAGATCAGTAGGACAGGAGCAGACAGAGTCAGTAGGTTTATCTGGACAGGCAGATCTTGGGTGGAAGGTAGAAGCGAGCAGTGTAGGGTAAGGGAATTATGAGTTTGGTGGTTGTGGTTGTGAGCTCTCCAGAGTGGATGAAGTCAGTAATGGTATCGGAGACAGTTTTTTGATGGTGTGGATTGGGGTTCTCCTCGAGCGTTAGGTATGAGGAGGTGTCTGAGAGATGCTGCCTGGTCTCAGCAAAGTGGAGGTCTGTGCTCCACACTACAACAACAGCCTTGTCTATGGGTTTGATGGAAATGTTGGGATTGGTGTGGAGAGAGTGAAGGAAACTGTATTTGGAAGGGGTCAGGATGGAGGAGAGAGGAGTATTGAAATCAACATGGTTGATGTCTTGTCAGCAGTTAGAGACAAAAAGGTCCAGAGCAGGCAGAGAACCAGAGTGGGGTGCCCAAGAAGAGGAGGAGGGTTGGAAATGGGAGAAGGGGTCATTGGTGTGGGGTATGGAATAAAAACAAATGCTGACTTCCTTTTAATTGTAAAATGCTACTTTGTAAACGTAATTTATATTTGCCTATCCTACCAAATTATCACCTCTCTAGTAATGTCCATAAAACTTATTTTTGAAACAACTCTGCATGTATTTATAATTTGTTTTGTTCCATATTCATGAATGCAACTTCCTTTGTAGCCTTCCTGGAAATATTCGTCCACCCTTCTCACTGACAGAAGATAATGTTTCTGAACGTATTAGTTGATTCCATTTTGTGCATCTGCTAAACATATTCATGAACCTCCTCATAATTATGAGTCTATTATGAGAACCACAGCCTTTCACATGTTAATTGAGGAAATTTTCAGCCCTTTTATGTATGGTTATTTATGAAATTCATTCTTGGAAAATTTTGTATTTTTTAAAAATTCATGCAATAACCATTGAGCACATCTACAAGGGATGTTACCACAAGAAAGCAGCATCCATCATCAAGGACCCCACCATCCATCTCTTCTCATGGCAGCCATTGGGAAGGAGGTGCAGGGGCATAAGGACACACATCACCAGGTTCTGGAACAGTTTGAATGATCAGACTCTTGAAACAGTATGGATAACTCCATTCACTCAACAGTGAATTGATTGCACAACCTGTGGATTCACTTTCAAGTACTCAGAAACTCATTTTCTCAATAGTATTTATTATTATTATTATATATTTTTTGTATTTGCACTGTTTGTCTTGTTTTGAAGATTGGTTGTTTGCTTGTCTTCCTTTGTCTGTAGTTTTTTTTCAATCATTTTATTAAGTTTCAAATTGATAAACATAGCAATAATGATAATGATACATACAGATTGGGATTACATTAATAACGATTAACATGTACAAACATACAAATTCAAATTCAAGTTCAAGTATGTTGTCATGTATACAGTAAAATGGAACAATATTCTTCTCGGCAAAGGTGCAAAACATGGTACATATATCACTTACAGCACATGAAATAATATTAATGCAATAATATTAACAGGTAATAAAAATCTGTGGATGTTCAAGTTGACATAAGTGCATACACATCCTTTGATAATAAATCTACTTTGAACAAAATATTAGATGCAACAGTAAGTTACTATTAATATCAGACTTACCCACTTTTTAACTTAACATTCATGGGATTTCATTATCCATTCACTTGGGAGACATATGACATGTACTGACCACCTTTCAGACTGCCTTTGGAGTGGCTTTTGAGAACTGATTTAAAAATGTAGATTCAACATCTGAATTATAAGCATATATTCATAGACAAGCTGGATGGTCATTAAAGATCACATATGTAGTCATGTAGAAGTGTTGTCTTTGTATAAAGATGAATTATGAGGTTGATTGAGCATATCCGGGAATGAAACACTTGATGCTATGCCAAAACACTTCCAATGGCCATTGATTTTGTAATTTTCATCATAAAATAGAACATAAAATATGAATCCATAATTATACATATCTAGTAACAATTTTCAAAATTGATTGCTTTAAAACACCATAGAAGTGTATTTTCTGAAATAGTCATAATTCTACTGAAATGCAATAATATACAAAAAACAGACTGCAGGGTCGATATGGTGGAAAGGAAGAACTTACATTTGTCCAGCATCTTTCCTGCATTATATTTGTGACTACCAGTGAGGAACTACTGAAACATCAAAATTTTACAGCACAGTACATACCCTCTGGCCCATGGTGTTGTGTCAAACTTTTAACTATTCTAAGATCAATCTAAGCCTTCTCTCCCATGTCAGCATCCATTTTTCTTTCATCAACATACCTACCTATGAGTTTCTTAACTGTCCCCAATGCCTCTATCTCTGTCCCATACCTGGCAAAGCGTTCCATGCACCACTACTCTGTGTGAAAAAAAATTCCTGTGACATTGTCCAAACCACACCCCCCCTCCCTGTCCCTACTTTCCTCTAATCATCTTAAAATTTTACCCTCTCGTATTAGCCTGGGGATCCACTTGATCGATGCCTCTTATTATCCTGTACATCTCTATCAAGTCATTTCTCTTCCTCCTTCATTCCAGAGAGAAATGACCGTTTAAAAGTTGTCATTGCACCTGTCTCAATCACATCCTCTGGCTGTTCATTCCCCATTTTTTACACCTTCTGTGTAAAAAAGTTGCCCTTCAAGTTCCTGTATTTATCTATCCATCTATTTATTTCTTTATCTATTTATCCACTTACACTCAATGGCCACTTTATTAGGTACAACTGAACATCTGATTGTTAATGCAAATATCTAATCGGCCAATCATGTAGCGGCAGCTAAATGCATAAAACATCAGAATGGGGAAGAAATGTGATGTTGTGGCGACACATTTCCTGGCACATCCGAACCGACTCACAATCAGATAGCCTACGGGGGTTTGCGAGCACAGAGCTTTGGAGCCTCTGCGCCACGAGGGAGGTTTAAAAGTGAGGCTGAAGATTTCGAATAAAGTTTTTTCCTTCGACTGCAGTTACCGACTCCGTGTCGTAATTTTAGCGCTGCGTGTAGCACACCGCTACAATGTAAGTGACTTTGACTACGGAATATGTGTTGGCGCCAGAGTGTTGAGTATCTCAGAAACTGCTGATCTCCTGGGATTTTCATGCACAACAGTCTCTCTGGAATTTGCAGAGAATGGTGGGAAAAACTAAAAACATGCAGTGAGCAGCAGTTCTGTTGGCAAAATCGCCTTGTTCATACGAGAGGTCAGGAGAGAATAGGTGGACCAGCTCAATCTGACAGGAAGACAACGTTAACTCAGATAACCATGCATTACAACACTGGCATGCAGAAGAGCATCTGGGAATGCACATGTCAACCCTTGAAGTGGATGGGTTTTGGCAGCAGATGACCACAAACACACACTCAGTGGGCACTTATTTGGTACAGGAGGTACCTGATAAAATACCAACTGGGTATATGAATGATCTATTTATTTATGTTTATTGTTCTTCTTTTGCACATTTGTTATTTGTGAATCATTCTTCATGTGTAGTTATCATGAATCCTTTTGTATTTCTTTATTTTTCTGTAGATGACTTCAAGAAAATTAATCTCAAGGTAGTGTCTGGTGACATACACAGACGTAATTTGATAGTAAGTTTACTTTGATTAAGGTTTTTGGTTCTTTTGAATCATATTGAAGTAAAGACAGCTGAGAAGGTGGCTATAATACAGATGACTTTCATTATTGACTCTTTCCATCCTTTCTTCCAGTCACTGGCTTAATGTTTTAAGCATTTTGCCACTTCACCTGCCCCAAACCCATCAGTACCAAGAAAAATAATCACCTGGTATGCCTCACAGTTTACATTATGGAGTGCCTTTAGAAATCTGTAGCTAGTGTATATTGAGTGCCTTTGATCGCTCGTTCTAATCAGAACTTCAAAAACTAGATCAAATTGTCAGCCCTGGCTCTGCCTTCTGAAGCTCTGCTGGTGTCCCTTTTATGTTGAAATTCCTCATTTATGGTATCTTTTGATTAATTTCGAATAACTTCTTCGCTGCAAAGATTCGCTCTCCTACATGTCCCAGGATGCTGAGTTAATCCCTTTTAGAGCAGGGCGCTTTCCCGCAGTGTGGCACTACCCTGGTTCTTAGAGAGCTATTGAAGAATTCATCTAAAATATCAGACAAAAACAAAAGTTCAAAGTACATATTTTATTAAAGTAAGTACTGTATAGAACCTTGAGATTCATCTTCTTTCAGACATACTTCGTTTGAACTGTGATCGCTGCATTCTGCAAACGGTCTTCTTCTTCTGGCTATCCATCCTATAGGGTGATGATGGTTCCTTTCAGTCAGTTAGTCTGGAACCCACTCCTCAGAAAGGAACAGTGTGTGCGTGAATGGATTTTAGGTGAGTATGGGGTTGCACAGGTCCAGACCCACCCTCTTGACATTCCCTCCCGGATCCAGTGGCATGGTGAGGTCCAAGACGGCTGGGGGAAGTTCTGTTGCAGTGAATGGCCAGACCGAGCTTCGATGCAAGGGATGCCCTTTCCGCACTTCCCCGCATGTGTTTGCTAGTTGGCTGTTGACCCTAATAGAGGGTTTATCTGCCCTTTGACAGGTCTAGCCATCTACTCACCAGGCAAGCCCAGTGGGGGAGCTGGTTTAGCTGCCAACCACCTGACCATACGACAGGTCGTACCGGGTTACATGGTACCAGTAGGACTCAGACGAGTCTGCAACCTATAATTTCCCTTTTAAGGATGTTCTTTTGAATTGACTAAATGATTTGGTGCTTTTGCAATATCCTGAGCAATTTGGTGAACTAGGGACTTGAGAGTGCAAGTGTGGCTGAGGTGGCCATTGCTGGGGGTGGATGCTGCGCTGTGGCCCTCTGGCAGAAGACCAACCTGAGGTGGGCTCCATTATTCCACACCGATTAAAGCCACGAGTAAGGTTAAAATGGTCTCGAGGATGAGATGGAAAACAAAGAGGTGTTCAGCTCTTTCTGTGACTGTTGTCACTCCCTTCATGAGATTGCTATCAGGCAGGTGCAGGAGCTATGGTCCCATGCTGCCAGCTTCGGGGGCAGTTGATGCCTAGCAGCCAAAGGGGTCCTGGATATTCTTCACTTGCCTCAGCGCTGAGCAGGCTCCGCAGCTGTGAACCCAAACTTTTGGGGACTCTGAAGTTCACGTTCCAAGTGCTTTTGTTTTCTTGTTTTTTTAATATTCGTGCAATTTGATCAAGGTGTCAAGGATGAGGGTGAATGATGCATTGGTGTTCAGCTCACTTCAGCACTGAGCTGACTGTGCAGCTGTAACTTGCGACCATTGGAACTTGCTTCAAGTGTTGAACAGGCTCCATAGCTATGGCCTGCAGCCATTGGCCTCCTGGACCAGCTTCATTTGCCTCAGTGCTGAACAGGCTCCATGACGCAGACTCACTTTTGTTGATTCCAGTCATTGTGTATGTATAGATAACTCCAAAAATTTTATAGCATTACTTCATTTTCCTGTAAATGCCTTCAAGAAAATGAATCTCAAGGCAGAATAAGGAGAAAAACATTCAGTAGCCTGCGTGTTAATATCGAATCAGCCAATCATGTGGCAGCAATTCATTGTGTAAACTCATGCAGACATGGTCAAGAGGTTGTTTGGTCTAAACAACAGTTGTTCACACCAAACATCAGAATGGGAAAGAAATGTGATCAAAGTGACCTTAACCATGAAATGGTTGTTAGTGCCAGATGTAGTAATTTGAGTATCTCAGAAACTGTTGAACTCCTGGGATGTTTATCCACTATTCTCTAGAGTTTAAAGAGAACAATGTGAAAGACAAATACATCCAGTGTGTGCCAGTTCTGTGACAAAATGCCCGTTACTGAGAAAAATCAGAGGAGAATAGCCAGACTAGTTCAAGTTGACAGGAAGGTGACAGTAACTCAAAAAATCATGTATTACAACAGTTGTGTGCAGAAGAGCATCTCCAAATGTACAACACATCAAACCTTGAAGTGGATGGGCTGTAACAGGAAAATACCACCCTTGGTTCCATTCCTCTAATAAAGTGGTCACTGAGTATACAAAGCATGCTGGCCAGTACATTGAATATTTCAGACACATAATTTTTGTTAAAGAAATCATGAGGCAGTTGTCCTTCCACTAGTTCCACTTTCCTTATGATTGACAAACACTTACCTCATTAAGTAGACAAGATTCTCAGAGTTCAAAACAAAACACTTGAAAAGATGCTTTTGTTTTCCTTTATAACCACCTCAACATGTTTCAAATCCTTTCCCATCTTTTTCTCAAGCTACCAGATAAACAGAGCAGATGCACTTGGATAATTGATCAGTTTTAACAGATTATTTTATTTGCTAATTATGATAGTTTTTTATGTAGAATTTTCTCATTGTTTTACCCGCATTCATGGGCAAGAAATGAAATGCCCTATAAATATAAAAACACTGGACTATAGAAATAAATGGGGAGTGAAAATTTCCATCTGGATTGGAAAGAAAGAAGGGGGGGGGAATTGTAAAGCAGGCAGCATAATCAAAGACCCAAGCCACCTTGACATCTCTTCTTTCCCCTCTTCTTTCACTTCTTCTTTCCCCTTCCCAAAACCCTGAAAACATGTACACCAAGCTCAAGGACCGCTTCTACTTCATTGCTGTAAGGCTATTATATGGGCTTTTTGTATGATAAGGTGGACTATTGACTTTACCATCTACCTCATCATGACCTTGCACATTATTGACTATCTGCAGTTCACTTTCTCAGTAACTGCAACACTTTATTTGTTTATTCCTTGTACTTAATGTCCTTATGTAATTAAATGATCTGTATGGAGGGTATGCAGAACACCATTTTTCACTGTACCTCAGTACACACGATGATAATAATAAATCAATTACTAATTTACCAATTTAGCTTTTACAAAGCAAATGTTAGTTGCCAATATCAGTCTATACTGGATCGTTACTTTATTCTTGCTGAAGGCTAGTGTTACTTTAATTGCCTGAGGAATTATTGGAATTGAACACTGTGCAATCACTGGTGAGTGAATCAGAATCAGAAACCAGTTTATTATCACTGACGTATGCCATGAAATTTGTTGATTTGCGGCAGCAGTACAGTGTGATACATAAAAGTTACTACAAGTTACAATAAGAAGTATAAAAGAATAAATGAAGAGTGCAAATTGAGATCAAAATAGTGGGGTAGTTTTCACGAGTTCGTGGACTGTTCAGAAATCTGATGTCAGAGGGGAAGGAGCCAATCCTGAAACATTGAGAGTTTGTTTTCAGTCTCCTGTACCTCCTCCCTGATGGTACTAATGAGAAGAGGGCATGTCCTGGATGCAAAGGTCCTTCATGATTGGTGCCATCTTCCTGAGGATGTCTTCGATGGGGGGACGGCAGTGTCCATAATGGAGTTGACTGGGTCTACAACCCTCCGTAGTTTATTCGAATCCTGTTCATGGGTGTCTCCTGTCAGAACCACAAACTCTGCTACAGGGTCTATGCACCTGTGCAGGCAGGTAGCGTAATGTGTTCAGCATTCATGCTTGTGAGTATACACATTCCAGCTAATTACTTTCTCATTATCGTGGTATTTAACTCCCTCCTTTTTGTTCTAGTCTTGACCAAAAGGACAGCAACATTTACATTCCCTGCTTACCCTCATCCTGGTCCTGGAAAGAGGACTACCATTTTGACTGATGCTGTAAAGGACCAGCATTCTTGTAGCATTTAATTATTTCCTCCAGACACATTGTTACCATTTACCTTTCAGTTTGAGAGTTTCAGTTAACAGCCTTGTTGGCCCAGCTCTTGTTGTTTTTCTTTCCCTTTAAAGTCTGCAACAGTTTTCATTAAAGTCAGTGAACTGTTGATCCACTTGAGTATTTCCCTCTCTCTCTCCACAGCTGGGCCATTTCAGAATGTTTCTCACACTTCCATTCCAGAATATGATGCAACCAGTCAAAATATTCTTGATCAGAATGATGCAAATAACTGTCCTCTGCCCTAACGATGCAAGGAAAGGCATTGATGAAGCAGCTGAGAAAGTTTGGGGCCAGGGCAATGCCATTAGGAACTTCTTTTGTGATGTCCTGGGACATAGGCTCAATAACCATAGCAACTCTCAAGCATAGCTTCTCAGTCCATCATGGGTAAAGCCCTTCCCACTATTGAGCACATCTACATGGAGTGCTGTTGCAGGAAAGTAGCAACCATTGTCCGAGACTCCAAACACCCAGGACATGCTCCCTTCTTACTGCTGCCACCAGGAAGGAGGTACAAGAACCTCAAGTCCCACACCACCAGGTTCAGGAACAGTTATTACCCCTCAGCCATCGGGCACTTGAACCAGAGGGGTTAAGTTCACTTGTCTTATCACTGAAATATTCCCAAAACCTTTGGACTCACTTCAAGGACTCTTCATCTCATTTTCTCGTTATATATTGTTTATTAATTATTATTATTTTCTTTCTTTATTTGCAAAGTTTGTCGTCTTTTGTTCATTCATTGTTTGTCTGTCCCATTGGCCATAATATTTCACCGATTCTATTGCATTTCTTATACAGTACTCGCTGTGAATGCCCACAAGAAAACAAATCTCAGGGTTGTAAATGGTGACATATATTTATTTTAAAAGAAATTTACTTTGAACTTATTGAAATTGGCCCTTGGAATGTTGTCTAGACAGTATTTTCTTTCCTTTGCATCGCAAGTGATAAGATAGCCTTTTAAATTCTTTCCATGTCCCTCAACTTATTGCAAGTACTGGCTCAGCAAGAGGGATGAGCAGAAAGGTAATGAGCTTCTAATAACAGATATAACATGAACTATTTATTACTTTTACTTGGTTTAATCTCACAAGGCTGACCAAGCACAGTTAGTTAAACAAGGTTAGCTATAGATTGCTAAACTGTTGTAGGTATTTCATGCTATGCTGGACATGATGGGGTCAGGCACACTTCACTCAATCAATACAATTCATTTCTGTGTAATAACACATAATGCAGACTACATCAGACCAATCCACATCACTCGCCTTAATCGAGATTGCTTGTAACCATTTTCTAGCACTTCTAACCTTTAACATCAGTGAAAGTTACTTCTTTTGAAAAACTAAGTGACTTTGCAAGTTTCCTCTATCATTGTCATCTACTCATATCAGTCCTCAGAGTTCTTTTTCAACAAGGTCTATGAGTGTGTATGTGTGTGTGGGTGACTAAATGTGTGTATGTATGTCTCTGTGCATCTGTTTCTGAGTGAGTGAGCATGTGTGTGTCTGTGCGTGCGTGTGTGTGTCTGTGCGTGCGTGTATGTGTGTGTGTGCACATGCGCATGCTTATCTATTGATCACAGAAAACTACAACATAGAATCAAGCCCTTTGACCCAACTAACCCTCGCTGAACTATTACTCATTGGCCAACATATGAACCAAGACCCTCCATATAGCTCCCATCTATGTACTTAACCAAACTTCTCTTGAGGACCTGAGTAATAGGGAACAGTTGAATAGATTAGGACTTCTTTTCCCTAGAGCACAGGAGAATGGGGGGAGATCTGATAGAGGTATAAAAATTATGAAGGGTATAGTTAAGGTAGATGCAAGCAGGATTTAAGGTAAAACATTTAAGGGAAACTTGAAGGGGGAGCTTCTTCACTTAGAGGTTGGTGCGAGTGAAACAAGCTGCCAGCTTATGGCTTCAATTTCGACATTTAAGAAAAGTTTGGATAAGTACATGGATGGAAGGAGTTTCGATGGATATCATCCCTGTGTGAGTTGATGACAAAATAACAGTTCAAGACAGACTTGGTAGGCCGAGGGGTTTCTTTCTGCATTGTAGTACTATTTGACTCTAAATGTCGATATTGAACCTGCATCTACCATTTCCACTGGCAGTTTGATCAACACTTGCATAACCCTCTGAGTGAAGAAGTCCCCACTCATGTTCCCCTTAAGTATTTCACTTTTCAACCTTAATGCATGACTTCCAGTTGTAGTCTCACTCAACTTCAGTGAAAAACCTGCTTGTATTTCCCCTATCTATACTCCAAATAATTTTGAATTTCCCTATTACATCTCCCCTAACTTTCTCTAGGGAATAAAGTTCTAATCTGTTCAACTCAGGTCATTAAGTCCTGACAAAGTCCTTGTAAATTTTGCATGTACTCTTTCAATTTTATTAATATTCTTCCTGTGGGGTGATGGCCAGAACTGCAACAGTTCTGTATTTTTCGGCACACATCTGTATTTATTCAGGGGACAGACATAGAGTCTATAGAACTGAGGCAAAGCAACATTGAGATCGTGGACCATATACTGATTACAGAGGAGGAGGTGCTTGCTGTCTTAAGGCAAAATATTGCAGGTACATCCCTAGGGCCTGACTGGGTGTTCCCTTGGGCCTTCTGGGAGGCTGGTGCAGAAATTGCAACGGCCCAAGCAGAGGTATTCCTTCTCATAAAACTGTGTCTACTTTATGTTTTTTTTGTGAATGCTGCTTAGATAATGCTCTGAACCTGTGAGGCTGCTGTGAATAAGTTTTTACTTGCACCTATGCATACATTTACTTGTGCATGTGACCATAAATTTCGTTTTAATTTTGAATTTTTGTAAGGTTCCATTCTAAACTCAAAGTATCACCCAATAAATGAGAGTCAAATAAGGTAGTTGCTTTCTCTTGATTTAAGTATTTTATTCTATTTTAATATCTGGAAAATCAGGAGCATTGTGAATCCTACATCACAACCTCAAGGCCATATTTTCTGCTTTACATCCCTGATGAGTGAGACTTCACTACTGGAGTTTTATTATTCAAATGTATCCTTTTTAGAACACACATGGGAAAACTGATTTAGGTTTGATAATGAGCTTGTATGGCCAGTTTCACACAATACAGTTTAAATGCGATCAATTATCCAAGCCATTACAATATTAACTTCACATCTAGATTAATAATTCTACATGTATTACTTTTTAATTATTTGTTCAATGGATACGAACATCACTGAGAATGTTAGCATTTATTCCCCATCTCTAATTGCATCTGAACAGTTGTTAGCAGTCACATTGTTAGGTCTTGTGCAACACACAATCTGCTGGAGGAACTTAGTGATTCAAGCAGCAACTATCAGGGGAAAGGAACATTTGATGTTTCAGTCTTGATCCTGTGCACCTGGACTGAGAACGCAAAGCAGAAATAGTCAGTTTTAAGAGCAGAGAAGTGGTGAGACAAGGTAAATTTGGTAAATCAAAAAATTGGTTTATTGTTGTCACATGCACCAAGATACCATGAAAAACACTGTCTTGAATACTATCCAATCATACCAATTCACTGTTGTTGACATCCGTCTATCTCGACGGACAATGAGTGATGGTGATCATCATCACAAGCCTGGGTGGAAGCTATGGGGAAGCTGAGACGCCCAGTCATCATGATACCCCTCTCGGCCTCACCAGTGTAGTCCAAAGGAACGCTTATGAAGCAATACGTTTGGCACCAGCTTGGCTGTAGAAGCTGCCAGAAGGATGTTCAATGACGTCCAGCCTCCTTAGGGGCTCCACTCCAGATTTGCTGTCTGGGTTACTTCCATAGCCTTTGTCCCTCCTGAAGCCGCCCACAAGGGCTATTTCCTCAGAGCTGGAGATCTGGTTCACGAGTACCAGGGCATATCCAAACATCAGGGCCTATGTGCTGTGTGTGCAGGGGCCTGACCTACTCCCAGTCTTCTGTAGTTCAGCCTGAGTCCAAAAGCATTCCAGTTTCCGTGTGTCGCCAGCGAGGAAGCACGACTGAGGCTTGCTGTTGGAAAGGTTATGTACTGGCAGGGAGAGACTTACACATTCAGCTCTCCTTTTCACAAGACTGCTAGCCAGCAGTGGAAGCTGGAAGAGAGAGTGACAAGCATTACTCACTACACTACCACACTAGATGCATCACAACAACCATTTTGACATCACCAATTCACTACAACAGTTCATTAAGGTAGATAAAACAATAACAGAGTGCAGAATAAAGTGTTACAGTTACAGAGAAAGTGCAGAGCAGGTAGACTATGAGGTGCAAGGCCATAATAAGGTAGATTCTGAGATCAAGAATCCATCTAGGAAACTCTTCAAGCATCGTGTAACAGTGGTGTTGAAGCTGTCCTTGAGCCTGGTGGTATGCACATTCAGGCTTTTGTATCTTCAGCCATTTGGGAGTGTGCAGGAGAGAATATCCAGGATTGCTGGGATCGGTAGACAAAAGAGGGGTGAAGGGTGATTGGTGGATCGGGTCAGGTAGGGGAAGGGATTGGGAGAGAGAGGCAGCTGGAGATGAGTAGAAGCATATATTATCCTGACTGACTATGAGTGGGAAATTTTCACCATGAAAGACATTAATGAACCAGATAACAGCTGTAAAGACTGAAAAATAGCATTAACTAAATCCTATAGAAATAATCCACCCAATACCTAAAACTCAATTTCCCTTCTCAATTCACCATGAATTTGCACAAGCTTTAAATTAGTGTACATGCTTAAAAATAGATCATAAATCACTGTTATTATAATATTTCTGTCTTGATTTCAAAGACTGTTGAATGGATCGCACCCACCCTGCCTATTGATTGTTTGTCCTACTCCCACCAGGGAGGAGGCTGCATAGCATCCACACCAGGACCACCAGACTCAAAAACAGTTACTTTCTCCAAGCAGTAAGACTGATTAACACCTCCTCCCATGAACCCAACCCCCTACATCCCCAACCTTATCATTTCCCGTACCTAGTGTCACTTTGTGTACATAAAAAAGGTGTGTATAAGCTATCTTATGTATTTACTGTATATTCATTGTGTTTTTCAATTATTGTGTTCTTTATCTTATTGTTCTTTTTTTGTGCTGCATCAGATGCTGTGTAACAATTATTTAGTTTTCCTTTGGAAAGGACTTTAAACAATCTTAAATCTGTTAACTTTTTGTGTTTAATCGGAAATAGTTACGACTACAAATCAAATTGATTTTGTTTTATTAACATTCACATTAAAATATTATCAATTAGTCTGAGAGCAGAGAGGCCTTTTACCATCACAAAATCGTTTGAGGATGATTAACTATTCATGGACATTATTGACCTCATTATCTTCCGAGTAACATCAGGTCATTAATTACAAACAAGGGAATATAATTGCAAAGAACTGGTGCAGAATTATTACAATTATCTCAGTATGTGTTCAAGCATTTTCTGATGAGAATAGTTAAATTGTTTCTCATTAATGAAAGATGCAAAATCATTAAATCCTTGTGAAATGCTACTTCAAACAAATATAGGGAACAAATGGGATGAATTGTCACGTTTATATGATGGGCAATGTTACATATGGATGAAAAGTACAAAAACTTACTTCATTAGAGACACACTGTGTTCATTTACCTTGTGAATCAATAGCCAAATATTGATTATTCTATTTCTCTGAGTAGCTAATTGAAATATCATTCTGTTTATAAAAAAGAAATGATTTTCTCTAATATATCTCAAAAAGTACAGGATATTTCCATTGCCTGTTGAGATATTGCACTTAAACTGGAAAATCTAAATAGACTTATTCCCTTACAGTCACATAAAGATTGTTGTGTTTTGTTTTCATGCTTGTCATTGTTTTCAATATTTTTAAATTAATCATATCTGAATATCACAGTGGACATCAAAAGCTGGTTTTAAAAGAAACAAAGTGAAAAATCCATCACAAATACCATATTGTTCATTCACTGCCTCTTCTATTGTAAATGGATCATAAAAATATGCAGCTGAAAAGTTCATACAAACATATCTTGGACCTTTTTGCACTCAGTGGCCACTTTATTATGTACCTCCTATATCTAATAAACTGTCCACTAAGTGTATGATCGTGGTTTTCTAGCTCATCTACTTCAAGGTTCGATGTGTTGTGCATTCAGCACCACTGTTGTAACACGTGATTATTTGTGTTACTGTCGATTCCTGTCAGTTTGAACCTGATGAATACCAAAAAAGAGAGAATCTGCAGATGCTGGAAATCCAAGCAACACACACAAAATGCTGGAGGAACTATGGAAAAGAGTATAGTTGACAATTTGTGCTGAGACCCTTCGTCAGGACCTTTGAACCAGTCTGGTAGCTTTCCTCTGACCTCTCTCAGTAATGAGGCATTTTCAACACAGAGCTGCCGCTCACCAGATTTTCTTTTTCTTTTGTTCACCATTCGTTGTAAACTCTAGAGACTTATGCATTAAAATCCAATGAGTTCAGCAGTTTCTGAGATACTTCAACCATCTGGAACCAAGATCAAAGACACTTAGATCACATTTCTTCCCCATTCTGATGTTTGGTCTGAACAACCACAAAAACTCTTGACCATATCTGCATGCTTTTGTACATTGAGTTGCTGCCACATGATTGGCTGAGTAGATAATTGCGATAAGAAGCAGGTGTAGAGGTGTACCTAATAAAGTTGGACTGAGTGCATTTTTCTTCTGAATAGAAGGTGCTCAGTAATATTGTAGAACAATGAAGAAAGAAGAATTGGATATATATAAAAGCATGTATCTTTACTTAAATAATTTGTTCTTTTTCTTATATTTCTGTGCTCCAAGTGGCTCATTGACATCAAATTTTAGAGATGATTTACTAGGATACAGCCTGGATTAGAGGAAAGGTTGCGTGACTGGGAGTTTTTTTCTCTTTGGAGCAAAGAAGGATAAGAGGAGACTTGATAGAGATGTATAAGATAATAAGAGGCATCAGTAGAGAGGGTATCCAGTCTTTTTTTTCCCAGGGCAGAAATTGCTGATGTGAAGGGGCATAACTTTAAGTTGATTGGAGGAAAGTACAGAGGGGGTGTCATAGGTTACGTTTCTTTACACTGAGAGTGGTGGGTGTGTGGAATACCTAGTCAGGGATAATGGTAGAGGCAGATACATTAGGGGCATTTTTGAAACCTTTATATAGGCACGTGGATGATAGAAAAAATATTTACCTATGTAAGAAGGATCTCTAAGAGGACCACTACCATGTCGTAGGGCTTTGAGGCTTGCATGCTTTAATGACCTGGAGAGCTAAGTTGGCTGTAGTCATGGCCTTGTGCTTTGGCTCTTGGTAGGATCCACCATGCCAAACAGGTAAAGGGGTAGAGTCAACACTAAGAGTGGCCTAGGCCTAAGGGATAACAGCCCTGGTTCTTCAAAAATTCTTGTTACTGAAACAGCAATGATGAGTCCTTCTAAATGGAGGACCTTCATTGCTGCCCCAAACACGAGCAGTGTAACAGGCAGTAATGAATTACATAGGAGGGAAGGGTTAGATTGTTCTTAGGGTAGGTTCGGCACAATACCATGGGCAAAGGGCCTGTACTGTGCTCTAGTGTTCAATATTATATTCTACAGATGTATTATTAAAAATATCCTGACTGATCTTCTGACTGACATCTTTTACCTCTTACCTTAAACCTGTGCTCTCTAAATTTCTGTTCCCCTGGGGGAAAGATTGAGTGCATTCACCCTGTCTATACCCCAATGATATTATATACCTCTGTAATTATTATTTCTTATTATTGAGATACAGCACACAATAGGCTCACCTGGCCCTTCGTGGCATGCTGCCCAGCAATCTCCCAATTTAATTTGAGCTTAATCATAGTACAATTCACAATGATTTTGGACTGTGTGAGGAAAACGGAGCACCCAGAGGAAAAACATGTGGTCACTGGTGTAGTATTGATGTGACTCGGACACCACTGTAGATTGAACAACCACGTTTATTCAACAGACTTCCATTTTTCTTACCCCCGTCCTGACGTCATACGTGCTCTGACCTATGAATCCTCACACAATACATTACATCCCCCTTTCTCAAGATATTTTTTACATCACTGTGAATTACCAAAACAATGCCTTTCTTACATTGCAACAGCCATAACATAAACTAAAAAAAATCTTAACTTCTTATACTGTATTCTATATTGTATCTTACAATACTAATGGCAGTGTATTTTACTAACATAGAATAATAAACCTTTCATTTCACACCTTGGAACTTATAGCATGTGTGACTTGGTCTCAAACTGTGTGAGACTGTAGGTGGATCTCTTCTCTGTATCTAGCTGGAAGTTTGACTTGTCTCCCAGACTGTATGTAACACAGCTGTGACTGTACGTCCTTCATCAGTGTCAGTCTCTCGAGTGACCTCTCTGCCTTTGTGTTCTGCATCATTCTTGGTGTTGTTTGTTTCCATGCCTGTGTATGTGGAAATGTCCTGTGTATCTGTACGTGGAAACTCCCTCTCGCCTGTCTTCAGCAGATGCTTCCTGTTCCTCCTGTAGACTCTTCCATCCGGCATGCGAACTATGAAGGATCTTGGCTGCTGATGCCTGTTCACAGCCACAGCTGGTTGTCAAGTGTCTCCTGTCTGTATTCTGACATTTTCACTGTATGCAGATCTGGCAACTGTCTTGTATGTCTGTCATAGTAGCTCTTTTGCTTTATTTGCTTGTACTTTTGCTTGTCATGTACTTGAGCATTACCTTCAGGAGTCAGTAGAGTTGTCGATGTTGGCAGTTTGGACTTCAGATGACGTCCCATCAACAGCTGTTCAGGAGAGAACCCGACACCATCAATCGGTGTGTTGTGGTATTCAAGCAGAGCAATGTACGGGTCACTGTTGCTGCTTTGTGCATGTTCTTGACAGTTTGTACAGTTCTCTCTGCTTGTCCATTAGACTGAGCGTGCCCTGGACTGGAAGTAACATGTTGAAATTCCCAGTTTTCTGAGAACCCTCTAAACTCACCACTGGCATATTGTGGACCATTGTCACTAACGACAATATCTGGAATATCATGTCTTATGTATGTCGACTTCATTGCGGTAATGACACCTTCACTGGATGTGTCACTTAACTTGGTGATCTCCGGACATTTTGAATAGTAGTCCACACAAAGCAGATATTCTGCACCATTGTAGTGAAAGAGATCTGTGCCAAGCTTCTCCCATGGTCTTCCTGGTAGTGGGTGGGGAAGCAGAGGCTCTCTTGGATTGCTGTTTTTATTTTCATTACAGACAGCACACTGAGACACAATGTCCTCTATCTGAGTTGACATACCTGGCCAATAGAGAATGTCCCTTGCTCTTTCTTTACATTTCACTATCCATAGGTGTAATTCATGAATTCTGTTGAGCATTTCCTGTCTCATTTGGTTTGGTACGATGAGTTTTGCCGTTTTGAACATTAGTCCTGATGCGTAGCTGATTTCCTCTTTAAATGTCCAGTATTTCTGCATTTCCTTTGGAGCATCTTTTCTTTCTGTTGGCCATCCATTCATTGTAATGTCTCTTAGCAGTTGCATTTCAGGATCATCTGTAGTCACTTTCCTGAACATGTTCAAATTCTCCTCAGAGATGGGTAGCTGAGGTGCAACCCAACTGACCTCCAGCTCTCTTCCTAGCAACTCTTCCTTTTGCTCTTTGAGGTAAGCACAGCTCAAAGCATCAGTGATGTGCAGTTCTTTTCCTGGCTTATAGGTGACAGTGAGAGTGTACCTCCATAGCCTGAGAAGCATCCTTTGCAGCCTCATAGGAGCTTGATGAAGTGGCTTTTTGAAGAAGCTCTCAAGTGGTTAGTGATCACTCTCAACCTGGATTTCTTTGCCATATACATACTGGTGGAACTTCTCACACCCATAAACTATGACGAGTAATTCCTTCTCAATTTGAGCATATCGGCGTTGACAGTCCGTAAGTGGTCATGATCCATATGCCACAGGCCTCCCATCCTGCAGTATAACAGCTCCTATTCCTTCCGAACTGGCATCCACAGACATCGTCACCAGTTTATTGATGTTATAGAACTTGAGTGCTGGTGCATTGGTAACCAACTGCTTCAATGTGTCAAAACTTTTCTTTTGTCCTACAGGTATTTCCATGCTTCTGGCTCCAACATAGCACAGCTACTACTCCTTAGCCTTAACCCTGACTGTATGGCTTTTGGAATGTGGAAGGAAACCAGAGCACCCAGAGGAAACCTACGTGGCCATGGGGAGAATGTATAAACTCCTTATTGACTGTGGTTAGAATTGAACCCTGATTGGTGATCACTGGCCCTGTATATTACCATGCCATCCTCTATGGGCCTGTGCCCTGCTTGAAGAAATGTGTACTGGTTTGATTATAGGAAAGATGTTATTAAATTAGAACGAGTGCAGAAAAGATTTACCAGGATGCTGTCTGGACTTCAATTGCAGGGAAAGCTTGTGTAGATTAGGACTTTATTCTGTGGAACATAGAAGACTGATGCATGGCCTGATAGAGGGATATAAGATGAAGGATCAAAGATCAACTTTATTCACCATATCGATTTACATGCATTAAGAAATTGTTATGATGTGTTGGCGCAACATGCAACGAAGAATTTCAAGAATTATAAAGATTAAGAATCATATTAAAATGTTAGAAGTATGGTTCTGGAATAAAATGCGCATATATAAATGAATACCAGCATGCATTTGCAATGTAAACAACTTTATAAAAAGTAGTTTAAAGTGTTTACAATGCAGTGTAGTGACAGGGTAATAGATAGAGGGAGGGTGAGGGGGTGCTATCTAGAATAGTTGATCAGATTAACTGCTTAAGATATCTTGAGGGTTTTGTTTTAATAACACAATAGCTCTTTGCAGAAGGGGAGATTTTAGAAAAGACAATTTTTTGGGTGTATAATGTTGGCAGTGATTTTTCCTAAACACTTCTATTTCCTAGACATTTATAAATCCTTCAGTGATGGTAGACTGCAGCCAATATCCTTTTCTGCTGACCCGATGGTTTGGTGTAGTTCTCATGTATTGCGAGAGGATGCCACACCACACCAGGTGGTAATGGCTGATGTGAGGTTACTCCTTATGATGGCAATGCAGAATTAGAGAACGTAGAACAGTACAGCACAGTACAGGCCCTTCAGTCCACCATGTTGAGCCAAACCAATTAAATTAGTAATCAAATGGCTAACTGAACTAATCTCTTCTCCCTATACAACATCTATTTCGTTCCATTTCCCTCACATTAATGTGCCTTTCTAAACATCCCTTAAAAGTATCCAATGTATCTGCCTATACCATCACCTCAGGCAGTGCATTCCAGACACCCACCACTTTCTGTGCAGAACATTTTGCCCCTCATGCCTCCTTTGAAATTATTCACTCTCAGCTGAAATTCATACTCTCTGGTATTAGATATTTTAACCCTGTGGAAAACATACAGTCTGTCTGCTCTCTGTGCCTCCCATAATCTTATAAACCTCTATCATATCTTCCCTCAGCCTCCACCGCTCCACGGGAAGCACAGGTTTGTCCAACATGCTTTGGAGCACATGCCCTCTAATCCAGGCAGTATCCTCATAAATTCTTCTTCACCTTTGCCAAAGCCTCAGCATCCTTCCTATCATATGGCAACCAGAACTGTATGCAATATTCCCGAAACAGTCTAACTAGATTTTTATAAATTTCCCCAGTATGTTCTGGGGAAGAAGGAATTTTACCAATTGCCACAGGATGTACATCCTTAGATCAACACAGTCAGTATGGATGAGTTGGGCTGAAGAGCCTGTTTCTGTGTTGTATGTCTCCGAGTCTGTGAAATTATAAGCATTGTTTTTCGTGCTGAATGGTACACTTCAGAATTATAGAAAATCCATGCTTGAAAGCCCATGATAGCTCTGTTTTCTGTCCGTGTAGTAATCAGCAAACATGATTGCTTTGCCATTGATGACAGAATCCAGGCCATTTATATATGACAAGCACAAAGATAACTTCTCTTCACACCCATCTGCAAAATGTCAGCTTCAACTAAATATCACATAGGATTTATCTCCCAATTGAAATGAAAATAAAATATCTGTCTTCTAATTTGAAGAAAAATGTAATTGAAATCACTAGTAATTCATTCAGTATGTCAAGGCAAAAAAGACAAATATTTATCATTTGGTATATTTTATGTTGACGAAGTTTATTTGGAGTTTAGAAGAAGGAGCATGTGTACATCTTTCCTCACCATTGGTCCTATATACAGGAGGTGTTGCCTCAAAAAGGCAACATCCATCATCAAAGATGGTCATCACCTGGGCCATGCCATCTCCTCACAGCTACCATTGGGTAGATGGTACAGAAGCCCGAAGTCCCACCCCACCATGTTCAGGAACAGCTACTTCCCTTCAGCTTTCTGACTCTTGAACCAACTTGCACAATCCTAATCACTACCTCAATATAGCAACACTATGACCACCTCACACTCCAATGGACTTTACTTTCTTTTGTTCTCATCGTGTTTTCTTCTGAATGCAGCTTATCTGTTGTTATTTTACTTTCTTTTTGTACTACATCCTTTCTATATCTCTTCTTGTAAGTTATAGTATATTTATGTATTATGTATAATTTAACAATCTGTCTCAGAGATAATGAACCTATTCCTGATTCTGATTCTATGTGCTAGCACCTGAAAGCATCTGTTCATATGACAATAAATCTGACTTCAAATACTCCATTCATCTGAATTTCACCTCGATGCCCCATTTTTCCTTAAATTCACTTTGCGGTGCATGGTAGTGTAGTGGTTACTGTAACACTATTACAGTGCTAGTGATCCTGTTTCACTTCTGCCTCTGACTATAAGGAGTTTGTACATTCTTCCTATTACCACGTGGGTTTCCTCCCACATCCCCAATCCCCAAAGATGTGCAGGTTAGTAGATTAATTGGTCACATGGGTGTAAATGAGTGGTGCAGGCTCTTTGGGCCAGAAGGGGCTGTCAGTGTGCTGTATATCTGAATAAAATATAATAATCAGATCATAGCAGTCATGTCATTTCCTGTCAGTTGTAGTCCAAAGGGTAATATTGTCCTGTGTACAAAGCAAAACACAATGACATTGAGTTTTAGAATTTACATTTAATTTGCATATTGGTATCAGTTATGCTTCAGCCGAAACCCACGCAAGAGCATTCTACGCACTGGACATCTGTCTTTTAGCTCTCTCTAGTTGTTTGCATTTCATCAGAAGGATTTAGTTCATTAGCATTTTCATGAGATCAAAAAATGATTAGCAGACATGAAGAAAATGTCCAGAGTTATTGTATCATAGAAAAACTTTATTTTTTTTGCCGAACTTTGCAGAAAGATTTAAGATTTAATTGCTTCCGGAATGGCTTTCATACCCCACCCATAAGGCCATCAGACATAGAAGCAGAATTAGGCCAAATGGGCCATTGATTCTGTTCCACTATTCAATTATGGCTGATTTATTTTCCCTCTCAACCTCATTCTCCCTGTAACCTTTGCCATCTTTAATAAAGAACCTTTCAATCTCTACTTTAAATATACCCATTAGCTTAGACTCCACAGGTTTCTATAGCTGTGAATTTCACCAACCTTTGGCTAAAGAAATTCTCTTTATCTCTGTTCTAAAGGGATATTGACATGAACAGACACATCCACAGATCCCTGCCGTATGGGCCATTCCATCTTCTTGTAGCTACCACCATGTTGGAGGTACGTAAAGCTGAAGTCCCACTCCACCAGGTTCAGGAACAGCCACCTCCCTTCAACCAACAGGTATAACTCACAACACTACTTGAGTATACTGTAGAAACCACTTTGATCACTTTGCACTAATGTGGACTCTTTTGTTTTAGTTTTGCCTTTTCTCTTTTAAAAATAATGTATAATTCATGTTTAATTTATGTTTATGTTATGCATGTTGCTTATCTGATGCCCTGTACCTGAATGCTGCTGCAAGTAAGTTTTTCATTGCACTTGTGCATATGTATATGTAATGTATTGTGTATAAGACAATTAAAAAAAACTTTAGCTTTTTTTTCTATTACTGCCCCAAAAAAGAAAAGAAAGAAAAGCTTTATTTGTCACATGTAGTACATAGACAGATTAAAACATATAGCACAATGTGTCATTTTGCGTTAATGACCAACACGGTCTGAAGACTTCTACAGATAACCATAAAAGAATAAGATCATATGATATAGGAGCTGAATTAGGCCATTCAGACCATTGAGTCAGCTCCATCTCTCCATCATTATCCCTCTCAAACCCATTCTCCTGCCTTCTCCCCATTACCTTTGAAACCCTTAATAATCAAGAATCTATTAAAGATTCAAAATTGTTTAATGGCATTTCCAGTAAACAGCTGTAAAAGAGAACAAAATAATTGTTACTCTGGATCTGATGTAGCAAACCCCCCCCCCCCCCCACACACACACACACAATAACAGAAAGAACACAAAAATAATAAAAAGCACAATGAATATAAATACATAAGATAGCTTATATGCATAGAGTGCTTGGATGTCCATAAAGTGATGCTAGGCACAGTTGTGTCTGTACAGAAGGTGACTCTGACAGGAAAGAACAGAGTAGCGGAAGTGGGAGTTGTGGAAGGGTGCGTTACTATGTGGAGGTGTTGATCCACCTTACTGCTTGGGGGAAGTAACTGTTTTTGAGTCAGGTGGTCTTGGCGTGTTTGCTATGCAGCCTCCTCTCTGATGGCAATAGGATAAACAGTCCATGAGTGGGATGAATGGCTCCCCCATGATATTACTGGCCTTTTTCCAGCACCTTTCTGTATATATGTGATTGATAGTGGGTAGATTGGTGCCGGGTGATGTGTTGGGTCATTTTGACTACCCGAAGGAGAACCTCCCTGTCTGCCAGAGTGCAGTTCTCTTACCTTCTATTGATGCAGCTTGTTAGGGTGCTTTCTACTGCACAGGAGTATTGATGTGCACGGTCAAGCTCCTTTCAACCTCCTCAGACAGTAAAGGTGTTAGTGAGCTTTTCTGATTGTGTAGGATGTGTTCAGGTACAATGAGAGGTTGTGTGCGATGTGCACTCCCAGGAGTTTGAAACTGTCCGCCGTTTTCACCGCAGTGTTGCCGAACCAAAGAGGGGCATGGGTGGTGCAAGTTCTCCTGAAGTTCAGGAGAATCTTGAAATTCAGCTACAGATTGGCAACTAAGTTGTTGTGGCTATCACTGAAACTTGGCTAAAGGATGGCTACCATTGGGAGCTGAACGTCTAAGGATATATAGTGCATTGGAAAGGTACGTTAGTAGGCAGAGAGGGTGGTGTGGCTCTGTGTATAAGAAATAATATTAAATCATTAGAAAGAGATCACATAGGATTGGAAGGTCTAGAACATCTATGGGTTGCGTTAAGAAATGGCAAACGTAAAAGGACCCTAATGGCAGTTGTATACAGCCCTCCAAATAGCAGCCAGGATATGGATTACAAAAGGCAGGAAATAGAAAAGGCGTGTCAGAAAAGCAATGCCATGATGTTCGTTGGTGATTTTAACATGAAAGTGGATTTGGAAAACCAGGTCAGTGCTGGACCTCAAGAGCGAGAATTTGTAGAATGTCTAAGGGATGGCTTTTTAGAACAGCTTGTTGTTGAGCCCACTAGGGGATCAGCTGTGCTGGATTGGGTGTTGTGCAATGATCCAAAGGTGATGAGAGAGCTTAAGGTTAAGAACCCTTAGGGAACAGTGATCATGATATGATTGAGTACACATTGCAATTTGAGAGGGAAAAAATAAAATCCAATGTGTTGGTATTTCAGTGGAATAAAGGAAATTACAATGGCAAGGGAGGGGAACTAGTTGAAGTTGACTGGAAAAGGACATTTGCAGGAAGGACAGCTGAGCAGCAACAGCTGGAGTTTCTGCAAAAAATGAAGGGAAGTGCAAGACAGATATATTCCAAATAAGAAATTGTCAAAGGGAAGAAGGACACTACCGTGGCTGACAAGTGAAGTCAGAGCCAAAGTAAAAGCAAAAGAGAGGACATACAAGGAAGCCAGAGCTAGTGGGAAGATAAGAGGAATGGGAAGTTTTTAAAAACTTACAGAAAGAAACTAAGAAGGTCATTAGGAAGGAAAAGATGAATTATGAAAGGAAGCTGGCGACTAATATCAATGAAGATGCCAAAAGCTTTGTCAAGTATATAAAGGTTAAAAGAGAGTTGAGGGTAGATATGGGACCAATACAAAATGATGCTGGAGATATTGTAATGACAGATGTAGAGATGGCAAAGGAACTGAATGCATATTTTGCATCAGTCTTCACAATGGAAGATACCTGCTGTATACCGGACATTCAAGAGTGTCAGGGAAGTGAAGATTGTGCAGTGAAAATTACGACTGAGAAGATGCTCAGGAAGCTTAATGGTCTGAGGGTGGATAAATCTCCTGGACCTGATGGAATGCACCCTTGGATTCGGAAGGAAGTAGCTGGAGAGATTGTGGAGGCATTAACAACAATCTTTCAAGAATTAATGATTCTGGTATTGTACCGGATGACTGGAAAATTGCAAATGTTACCCGCTATTTAAGAAGGTTGTGAGGCAGCAGAAAGGAAACTATAGACCTGTTAGCCTGACATCAGTGGTTGGGAAGTTGTTGAAATTGATTGCTAGGGATGAGATTACGGAATACCTGGAGGCACATGACAAGATGGTTTCCTGAAGAAAAATCCTACTGACAAATCCTACCACAATCCTTGAGGAAATTACAAGCAGGGTAGACAAAAGAGATACAGTGGATGTGGTGTACTTGGATTTTCAGAAGGCCTGCATCTGAGGTTGCTTAGCAAGATAAGAGCCCGTGGAATTACAGGGAAGTTACTAGCATGGGTGGGGCATTGGCTGGTCAGTATAAAGCAGAGGGTGGGAATAAAAGGATCCTATTCTGGCTGGCTGCCGATTACCAGTGGAGTTCCACAGGGGTCAGTGTTGGGATTGCTGATTTTTACGATGTATGTCAATGATTTGGACTATGGTGTTAATGGATTTGTGGCTAAATTTGCCAATGATACAAAGATAGGTGGATAAGCGGGCAGTTCTGAGGAAACAGAGGGACTGCAGAGAGACTTAGATAGTTTGGGGGAATGGGCAAAGAAGTGGCAAATGAAATACAATGTTGGAAAGTGTATGGTCCTGCACTTCGGTGGAAGAAATAAACGGGCAGACTATTATTTAGATGGGGAGAGAATTCAAAATGCAGAGATGCAAAGGGGCTTGGGAGTTCTTGTGGAGGTTATCCTTCAGGTTGAGTTGGTGAAGAAGGCAAATGCAAAGTTGGCATTCATTTCTACATGTATAGAATATAAGAGCAGAGATGTGATGTTGAGGCTCTATAAGGCACTTGTGAGACCACACTTGGAATATTGTGTGCAGTTTTGGGCTCCTTATTTTAGAAAGGATATACTGACATTGGGGAGGGTTCAGAAAAGATTCATGAGAATGATTCCAGGAAGGAAAGGGTTAACGTATGAGGACGGTCTGGCAGCTCTTGGGCCGTATTCCCTGGAGTTCAGGAGAATGAGGAGGGATCTCATAGAAACATTTTGAATGTTAAAAGGCCTGAACAAATTAGGGGATTCTACAATGAGAGCATGACTTCAGGATTGAAGGATGTCCATTTAGAACTCAGATGCAGAGAAATAACTTTAGTCAGAGAGTAGTAAATCTGTGTAATTTGTTACCATGAGTGGCTGTGGAGGCCAAGTCATTGGGTGCATTTAAGGCAGAGATAGATAGGTTCTTGATTAACCAGGGCTTTAAAGGGTATGGGCAGAATGCAGGGGAGTGGGCATGACTGAAAGAATTGGATCAGCCCATGATTAAATGGTGGAGCGGACTTGATGGGCCAAATAGCCTACTTTTGCTCCTAATATCTTATGGCCTTAAATCTTGTTGACATTGAGGAACAGGTTATTTGCCTGGCCCCATGCCTCATGCTCTTTCACCTTCTCTCTGTAGGCCGTCTCATTGTTGTTGGTGATAAGCGCCAGCAATGTTGTGTCATCGGCGAACTTGACAATGTGATTACTCGGGTGTTTGGCCATCAAGTTGTGTGCAAGCAGGGTTTATAGGAATGAGCTCAGCACGCAGCCCTGGGGGGCATCTATGTTGAAGATGATGGGAGGGAGGAGCGGGTGTGCATCCTGACTATGAGGTCTGTTGGTTAGGAACTCCAATACCCATTTGCACCGTGGCATATTTAGTCTGAGGAGTAGGAGTTTGTTCACCAAGGTCTGTGGGACAATAGTGTTGAATGGTGAACTGAAATCCAGAGACAACATTCTGACAGAAGTGTCCTTGTTTTCTCGGTGTGTCAGGACCAGGAGTGTAACAGATGCTAAGGCATCTGTCGTAGAGCAGTTCTTTCCATAAGTATATTGGTCAGTGCGCAATATGGCAGGAATGGAGTCTTTGATACATGCCATTACCTGGTTTTCAAATTACTTCATCATATTTGGCATCAGTATCACCAGGCAGTTGTCTTTTAATTCCGAAGGTGTAGAGTTCTTTCGTGTAGGGGTGATCAAGTCTCAGTTGAAGTATGTGGGAACAGTAGATGGGATGCATGAAGTGTTGAAGGTACCAGTGAAGACATCAGAGAGCTGGTGTGCATGCTCCCTGAGTACTCAGTCAGGGATGTTGTTTGGCCCAGCCACTCTATCAGGGTAGACTCTTTGCAGAGTTCTTCTCACATCGGTTGCTGTTACAGACAGAGGCTGCTCACTTGGGAGGATGGTAGCCTTTGTGGCTGATGCATGCCTCGAAGTGTTCAGAAAAGCTGTTTAGAGTGTCAGGAAGTGAGGCGTCACTAGTGCAGTCAACACTGTTTTCCCTTGCGTAGTTAGTAATGCCCTTAATACCTGCCACATATGTCGGTGATTTTTATTGGATAAGTTTCCTTGAATTTTTTGATCATAGGCTGGTCTTCGCCCTCTTGGTGTCCAAGATGGAGTTTCCTGTTGCTCTGAGAACCAGATTTGAAGGTGGTGTCCTCAGCTTTTAGTAGGAAGTGCACTGCAGCGTTCAGCCAGATCTTCTGGTTGGACTGTGAGATGACTGCTTTTGATGCACCAACATTGTCCAGACACTAACTAATGTAACCGATGAAACATGTTCTTTGAGGTCTGTCTCGTCTTCACTTGTAGTGGCCCCTCTGAATATCAGCCATTTTTCATTCAAAACAGTGCTGAAGCATAGCGATTACCTCTTTAGGCCATACCACATATGTATTAAGTATACCCAATGACTTGGCCTCCACAGCTATATGTAGCAATGAATTCCATGGATTCTCTACCCTGCTAAAGACATTCCTCCTCACCTCTATTCTAAATGGACAATGAACTTGACTCAAGGTTCCTAAATGACATGCTCCCTTGCAACCAAATACCCCTCAGCCATCTGGCCAGCAGCTTGAGCAAGTACCTATTCCTAGCAACACACACAAAATGCTGGAGGAATTCAGCTGGTCATGCAGCAGCTATGGAAATGAATAAACGGTCCACCTTTCTTGCTGAGACCCTTCATTGGGACTGGAAAGCAAGAGGGAAGACGTCAGAATTACAAAGTGGGGGAAGAGGAAGCAGGACAAGCTGGAAAATGATAGGTGTAGCCAGGTGGGTTGGGGGCTGGTGGTGAAGTAAGAAGTGATAGGTAGAAAAGGTGAAGGGCTGGAGAAGAAGGAAAAGAGTGTGGACAATGGAAAAAGGGAAAGGCGAGGAGCACCAGAGGGATGTGATAGGTAGATGAGGAGAAGAGGTATGAGACCAGAGTGAGGAATAGAAGAAGAGGAAAGGGAGAGGGAAAAAATTACCAGGTTGGAGGCTGCTGGTTACAGCAGACACACTACCACTTTTTGTATTGCTGAGGAGCTGGAGACAGAAGTCATGACTAAATGTAAAAGTAATGAAACTGGCTGCCATCCTGGCAACAAAATAAATGAAACTATGCTGCAATTTCTATTGTTCATTCTAAAACAGAGCCAATGAATATATTTGGAAAAAAAATGAATAGAAAATTATTATAATTTGTCACACAATTAAAGAGGCAAAAAGTTGGCAGCAGAGATGATTCCCCAATCAACAAAGTGGACCATTGCTGCCAGTAGGGACTCCAATTCAAATTCTATGAAAAATTGGAAAGGAAACTAAGGCACAGCCAAACAAAAAGCTATTATTATCTTTGACAGGTCAGAGACAAAAACATTGCTGGTTACAGAATAAAGTAAATGTGGGGTAACTTGTAAAATTATCCCTGGTAGGGGTATGAACATACTAAGTGTCTGGTCAGGTATTTGCCACTTTGAGATCAAGGACAAGAAAATGGAGAATTGTAATTTTGCCTATTGAAGCTGAACTTTTTAGACCATAAAATTGTAAGACATAGGAGCAGAATTAGGCCATTCAGCCCATTGAGTCTGCTCCGCTATTCCATTATGTCTGAAACTAGATCCCTCTCAACCCCATACACCTGCCATCTCGCCATATCTTTTGATACACTGACCATAAATAGAACAGAGAATTGGGCAAAGGAACCAAGATAAGAAATAGGTAGATTGAGAGGTAGTCAGTAGAAAAATATCTGTGATCTGATGTATGGATAACACACTCCAATGCACAAGATTACAAGAGATGTAGAGTCAGCCAACTGCATCATGGGTACACCCCACCACACCATCTAAGTTCAAAGTTTAAAGTAAACTTATCATCAAAGTACATATACACTCAGTGGGTTCTTTATTAGGTACAAGAGGTATGTTCGTGGTCTTCTGCTGCTGGAGCCCATCCATTTCATGACTTGATATGTTGTGCATTCAGAGCTGCTCTTTTGCACACCACTGTTGGAACTTGAGTTACTGTTGTCTGTCAGCTCAACCAGTCTGGCCATCCTCCTCTGACATCTCTCATTAACAAGGTAATTTGCCCACAGAAATGCTGCTCAACCATGGACTTTTTACTGTCCTCCCATCCGGTAGGCGCTACAGGAGCCTCCACTCCCACACCAGCAGGCACAGGAAGAGTTTCCTCCCTGAGGCTGTGACCTTGCTGAACCTCACATCACAGCGCTAAGCAGTATTGAACCCATATTGTACTGTCTCAGTACTTTTATATCTGTATGCTGCAGCACTTACATTTTATTCTCAATTATTTTGTAAATAACACTATTCTTTTGCACTTTTGGTTACGTGCTAATTGCATTTCATCGGCTTTGTATCTGTACTCGGCACAACGACAATAAGGTTGAACCTAATCTAATCTAATCTAATGTCACAATATAGTACCTTTAGGTCCATTTTCTTGCAGGCATTTACAGGGAAATAAAGAATTGAATTGAATTGACTTTATTTCTTACATCCTTCACATACATGAGGAGTAAAATCTTTACGTTATGTTTCCATCTAAATGTGCCATGTGCAATCATAGTAATTTATAATAATTTATAATAAATAGAACAGTCAATGTAACACAGAGTACACTCAAATCAGCATGAGTTAATCAGTCTGATGGCCTGGTGGAAGAAGCTGTCACAGAGCCTGCTGGTCCTTGTTCTTATGCTTAGGTACAGTTTCCTGGATGGTAGCAGATGGAATATATTGTGGTTGGGGTGACTTGGGTCCCCAATGATCCATTGGGCTCTTTTAGACAATAGGTGCAGGAGTAGGCCATTCGGCCCTTCTAGCCAGTGCTACCATTCACTGTGATCATGGCTGATCATACACAATCAGTACCCCGTTCCTTCCCTCTCCCCATATCCCTTGACCCCGCTATCTATAAGAGTTCTATCTAACTCTCTCTTGAATGCATCCAGAGACTTGGCCTCCACTGCCTTCTGGGGCAGAGCATTCCACATATCCACCGCTCTCTGGGTGAAAAAGTTTTTCCACATCTCAGTTCTAAATGGCCTACCCTTTATTCTTAAACTGTGGCCTCTAGTTCTGGACTCAACTATCAGCAGGAACATGCTTCCTGCCTCCAGCTTGTCCAATCCCTTAATAATCTTATATGTTTCAATCAGATCCCCTCTCATCCTTCTAAATTCCAGTGTATACAAGCCCAGTCACTCCAATCTTTCAACATATGACAGTCCCGCCATTCCGGGAATTAACCTTGTGAACCTACGCTGCACTCCCTCAATAGCAAGAATGTCCTTCCTCAAATTTGGAGACCAAAACTGCACACAATGCTCCAGGTGGGGTCTCACCAGGGCCCTGTACAGCTGCAGAAGGCCCTCTTTACTCCTATACTCAATTCCTCTTGTTATAAAGGCCAGCATGCCATTAGCTTTCTTCACTGCCTGCTGTACCTGCATGCTTGCTTTCATTGACTGATGTACAAGAATACCTAGATCTCATTGTACTTCCCCTTTTCCTAACTTAACTCCATTTAGATAGTAATCTGCCTTCCTGTTCTGGCCACCAAAATGGATAACCTCACATTTATCCACATTAAACTGCATCTGCCATCCATTTGCCCACCCAACCTGTCCAAGTCACCCTGCATTCTCATAACATTTTCCTGACATTTCACACTGCCACCCAGCTTTGTGTCATCACATGGAAAGTTCACAACTACAGATGTGCTGGGCTGTCCTGAGATTAAAGGAGGTACAGTTCCCATATCAGGCAGTGATGCAGCCAATCAAGATGCTCTCAGTTGTGGCCCTGGAGAAAGTTCTTAGGATCTGGGTGCCCATAGCAAACTTCCTCAACTCTGAAAGAGGCGCTGTTGCACCTTTTTCACCACACAGCTGGTGAGTACAGACTACGTGAAAGAAGTACAATAGAATTTATGAAAAATAATACATAACCAAGTCTAACAAAAAAGAAATGTGCAAAAGAAGATAAACTGCACAATAAACAAACAAACAAATAAATAAATAAATAAATGACATTGAGAACATGGGTTATAGAGTCCTTGAAAATAAATCTATAGGTTGCAGAGTCAGTTCAGCTTTGAAGTTTGTGAAGTTATCTTGGCTGGTTAATGAGCCTGATAGTTGTAGAGTAATAACCATTCTTGAGCCTGGTGGTGTTGGACCAAAAGCTCTTGTACCTCTTGCCTGATGGAAGTAACAAGAAGAAAACATGGCCTATTTCTTAGGGGTCCTTGATGATGTATGCTGCTTTCTTGTGGCAGTGCTCATTGTAAACATGACTGTGCTTTGAAAACTTTCTTGTGGCAGCACTGAGGAAGGAGGCATCCATCATTAAGGACACCTATTACCCAGGAAATGTACTCTTCTCATTGCTAACATCAAGGTAGGAGGTGCAGGAGCCTGAAGACTTATATTCAACGTTTCAGAAATAGCTTCTTCCCCTCTACCATCACATATCTAAATGAACGATGTACACATGAATATTATCTCACTCTCTTTTTATTTAATTTATATATTATATATATTGTAAAGCTATATCTATTTATACACAATCCATATATGTACACACACATATATGTGTGTATATATAACATAATATATTGTATTATAATATAATGATATAATAATATATTATAATATTTTATATATATATATGTGTGTGTGTGTGTGTGTGTAGTGTATAGATAATTAATAGTGATAGCGTTCTTTGTAAATGTGTTCACTGATGGGTGGACATCTTAAAGAGGTGTTGCCTCAAGACGGCATCCATGATGAAGGATCCTCAACATCTGGGACATGCCTTTCTCTCATTACAACCATCGGGGAGGAGGTACAGGAGCCTTAGGTTCCACACAACCAGGTTTAGGAACAGTTATTCAAAATTCAAGATTGTTTAATGTCATATCCAGTACAGAAGTGTAAAGAAGAATTAATAAATATGAATATATAAGTAGCTCATTTACATAGATTGATTTTATGTCCACAAAGTGACACTAAGCGTAGGAGTGTCAGGTGACTGACAGGAAGTGATAAAGTAGTGGTGATGGGAGGCCTGGAGGGTTGGATTTATGAGTGGAGGTGTTGATCAGACTTACTGCATGGGGAAAGTAACTGTTCTTGAGTCTGGTGGTCCAGGCATGGATGCTTCATAGCCTGCCCACGGCTGTGTAGATAACTTCACTCACCTCAACATGAAACTGATTCTACAACCTATGTAATCTCTTACTATATTTTCTTTCGGTTAGTCCTGATGAAGGGTCTTGGCCCGAAACGTCGACAGCGCTTCTCCCTATAGATGCTGCATAGACTGTGTTCTACCAGTATTTTGTGTGTGTTGTTGCTACAACCTATGGACTCATTTTCAGAAAGAGCTTTATTCCCTCTGCCTTCAGATTTCTGTATGGTCTATGAACCCCTGTACAATACCTCATTATTCTTTCTTTTTGCACTATTTATTTGTTTCGTAAGTTATATTCTGTCTTTGAATTGGACTGCTGTTGCAAAACAACAAATTTCAAGACATATATGTTGTGGCAAAGCTGATTCTGAATTAATAAGAGTTCAGGGAAGGCTGGATCTTTAAGACTGCAAGAAAAAGTTATCAAGCCTGGAGAATAGTGACTCAAGTAAAATCAGACAGACGAGATAGTTATGTACAAGGCACAAAATGGAAATAAATGAACTTGATTTGGTGGCCATTACTGAGAGATTATTCAGGAACAGGCTATTTCAGATCTGGTTTTCTGCAATGAAGCAGAGTTAATTAGTAATATCGTAAGAAGTCCATTGGGAAACAGTGGTCATATTATGATTGGAATTCAGATTACATTTGAGAGTAATGTGGTGCAGTTTGAAATGAGGATATTAAATTTGAAAAAAAAACAATTACTGAGGTAGGAGGCTGAGCTGTTTAAGGAAGACTGGGAAGTATTAAAATATTTGACAGTGGATAATCAGTGGCAAACATTAAAGATTGCTAAATCATTAAAAACAATAGAAAAGCAGCTGCATCATTCTCAAGAGAGAAGGGAAGTAGATCCGAGAGAAGTTCAAGAATCACTCATCTAATGAATTCACCGCAAGCTACAAAAAATCCTCTCAGAAGGAGGAAAATTCAGCTGAACAGAAAAGGCTTTCTTTATTCCTAGTCTCTGCCTCTTTCCAGTCAGTGAATCTTCTATCTGTTCTACCTTTTCTGTAATACCATGGGCTTTTATTTTGTTAAGCAGCCTCATCTGCATCACCTATCATGAGAGCAATCCTCTTTGCCCCCCCCCCCTTTCCATTCTGAGCCATATAGCCAGACTTTGTGCCAGAGACCTAGTCGCTGCAGCTTTGCACTGGTAAGTCACCCTACTCAACAATATCCAAAGCAATATACTTATTATTGAGGGAAATGGCAACAGGTGTACTCTACACTGGCTGCCTCTTTCCTCTCCCTCTCCTGACAGTCACCCAGACAGCTGCCTCCTGCAACTTAGAGGTGGCTACCGCCCTGTAACTCCTATCACCTCCTCATTCTCTCATATAAGCTGAAAGTCATTAAACATAGAACATAGAATAGTACAGCACATTACAGGCCCTTTGGCCCACAATGTTGTGCCAACCCTCAAACCCTGCCTCCCATATAACCCCCCACCTTAAATTCCTCCATATACCTGTCTAGTAGTCTCTTAAACTTCACTGGTGTATCTGCCTCCACCCTGACAGACAGTGCATTCCATGCACCAACCACTCTGAGTAAAAAATCTTCCTCTAATATCCCCCTTGAACTTCCCTCCCCTTACCTTAAAGCCATGTCCTCTTGTACTGAGCAGTGGTGCCCTGGGGAAGAAGCGCTGGCTGTCCACTCTGTCTATTCCTCTTAATATCTTGTACACCTCTATCATGTCTCCTCTCATCCTCTTTCTCTCCAAAGAGTAAAGCCCTAGCTCCCTTAATCTCTGATCATAATCCATACTCTCTAATCCAGGCAGCATCCTGGTAAATCTCCTCTGTACCCTTTCCAATGCTTCTACATTCTTCCTATAGTGAGGCAACCAGAACTGGACACAGTACTCCAAGTGTGGCATAACGAGAGTTTTATAGAGCTGCATCATTACATCGAGTCTCTTAAACTCCATCCCTCGACTTATGAAAGCTAACACCCCATAAGCTTTCTTAACTACCCTATCTACCTGTGAGGCAACTTTCAGAGATCTGTGGACATGTACCCCCAGCTCCCTCTGCTCCTCCACACTACCAAGTATCCTGCCATTTACTTTGTACTCTGCCTTGGAGTTTGTCCTTCCAAAGTGTACCACCTCACACTTCTCCGGGTTGAACTCCATCTGCCACTTCTCAGCCCACTTCTGCATCCTATCAATGTCTCTCTGCAATCTTTGATAATCCTCTACACTATCTGCAACACCACCAACCTTTGTGTCATCTGCAAACTTGCCAACCCACCCTTCTACCCCCACGTCCCGGTTGTTAATAAAAATCACAAAAAGTAGAGGTCCCAGAGCAGATCCTTGTGGGATACCACTAGTCACAACCCTCTAATCTGAATGTACTCCCTCCACCATGACCCTCTGCCTTCTGCAGGCAAGCCAATTCTGAATCCACCTGGTCAAACTTCTCTGGATCCCATGCATTCTGACGTTCTGAATAAGCCTACCATATGGAACCTTGTCAAATGCCTTACTAAAATCAATGTAGATCATATCCACTGCACTACCCTCATCTATATGCCTGGTCACCTCCTCAAAGATCTCTATCAGGATTGTTAGTCATGATCTGCCCTTCACAAAGCCATGCTAACTGTCCTTGATCAGACCATGATTCTCTAAATGCCCATAGATCCTATCTCTAAGAATCTTTTCCAGCAGCTTTCCCACCACAGACGTAAGGCTCACTGGTATATAATTACCTGGACTATCCCTACTACCTTTTTTGAACAAGGGGACAACATTTGCCTCCCTCCAATCCTCTGATACCATTCCCGTGGACAACAAGGACATAAAGATCCTAGTCAGAGGTTCATCAATCACTTCCCTTGCCTTGAGGAACAGCCTGGGGAATATTCCATCAGGTCCCAGGGATTTATCCATTCTAATGTATTTTAACAACTCCAACACCTCCTCTCCCTTAATATGAACATGCTCCAGAACATCAACCCCACTCATATTGTCCTCACCGTCATCAAGTTCCCTCTCAGTGGTGAATACCGAAGAGAAGTATTCATTGAGGACCTCGCTCACTTCCACAGCCTCCAAGCATATCTTCCCACTTTTATCTCTAATCGGTCCGACCTTCACTCCTGTCATCCTTTTGTTCTTCACATAATTGAAGAATGACTTGGGGTTTTCCTTTACCCTACTCACTAAGGCCTTCTCACGCCCCCTTCTTTCTCTTCTTAGCCCCTTCTTAAGCTCCTTTCTTGCTAACCTATATTCCTCAATAGACCCATCTGATCCTTGCTTCCTAAACCTCATGCATGCTGCCTTCTTCCACCTGACTAGATTTTCCACTTCATTTGTCACCCATGGTTCCTTCACCCTACCATTCCTCACCGGGACAAATTTATCCCTAACATCCTGTAAGAGATCCTTAAACATCGACCACATGTTCATAGTACATTTCCCTGCAAAAACATCATCCCAGTTCACACCTGCAAGTTCTAGCCTTATAGCCTCATAATTTGCCCTTCCCCAATTAAAAATTTTCATGTCCTCTCTGATTCTATCCTTTTCCATGATACTGCTAAAGGTCAGGGAGCGGTCATCACTGTCCCCCAGATGCTCACCCACTGTGACCTGATCTGTGACCTGACCTGGTTTGTTACCTAATACTAGATCTAGTATGGCATTCCCCCGGTTGGCCTGTCAACATACTGTGACAGGAATCCATCCTGGACACGCTTAACAAACTCTGTCCCATCTAAACCCTTGGAACTAATCAAGTGCCAATCAATATTAGTGAAATTAAAGTCAACCATGATAACAACATAAAGCTGCAACTCAATGCACTTTATGCAGATGCAATTATCAGGGAGACTAGATGTCTCCCAAATTTCCCACATCTTACACAGCAAACATATCACTACCTCTGGATCCATTGTCAGTGTACTAGCTATATACTAACAGAGAAAAAAAAAACCCTTATTAGAAAACTTATTATTACTTAGAATCTCCACCTGTGCTTCTTCAAGCCTGTTGAGCAAAATTGTTACCAGTCAACTCAAACACTGGCCCACTCCAACACTGACCAGTCCCTTTACATCTGTTCACTTTTTATTGGTTCCTCACAGATTGCTGCCTGCCAAAAACAAATTGAAACACTCCTGAATTCTTTATAAACCTTGTGCTATGTCACCAATGTATGACCTCTCACACCGATTGCCACCAGCTGAGAAAAAACATGTGGGGAGAACGTACAGACTTCTTGCAGACAGCAGCAGCAGTTAACGACACTGTGAAGTGTAGTAATAACAGCTACACTACAATGCCACAAACATGGAATGCTTACAACTTGGCGTGATATCCTGCACAGTGGCACTCCATGTAATGATTGAATGACCCATCAGACTTGATGGCCTAATTCTGCTCCTATGTCCTATGGTCTTAAGGAAAAGCTGAAATTGGAATGAAGCTTCAAAAAATGCACATTGGCTGCCTAGTTTTTATTGATCATTCTTGTTATCGATAGTTAAATAAACTACCAATTCCCAGAGCTCATGAACTCATAAGGACACTGCAGCCTGCTTGATAGACACCCTCTTCCACAGCCATTAATTCACTCCACCACCAACAGACAGTCACAGCAGTTTGTGCCAGCTACAGCACACACTGCATCAATTGTGGCAGAGTAGCATAGTGGATAGTGTGCTGCTATTACAGCTTGGGATGTCGGAGTTCGGAGTTCAATCCAAGCATCCCCATTAAGAACTCTCTACGTCTAGGTGCTCCAGCCAGTTTCTTCCCACTGTCCGAAGATGTACGAGGTAGGTTAGTTGGTCATTGCAAATTGCCCTATGATTAGGTTAGGGTTAAATTGGGGTTGGTGGGGGTTGTTGGGTTGGTACTTCTTGAATGGCCAGAAAGGACTTCCCTGTACTTTATTGCTAAATAAGTAAGTGAAATAAAACTCACTGAGGCAGTTTAAATGGCACTTTCCAAACCCACCACTTATAACCAGCTGGAAGGAGAAGGTCAACAAAGGAACATCAGCACCTGGAAGTTACCATCAATCTGACTTGGAAATATATCAACATTCAAAGTTCAAAGTTATTTTGTTGTTAATGTATATATACCATATGCAACCATGAGGTTCATCTTCTTGCAGGCAGCCACAAAGAATCACAACAATCCACAAAAAGACTCATGCAGCAAGGATCAACAGGCTACAGAGTTAGTTCAGCACTGAGGTGAGTGAAGCTGGTCCAGGAGTCCAATAGCTGCAGGGCAATAGCTACCCCTGAACCTGATGGAGTGGATCCAAAATTACTGCACCTCCAGACCAATGGTAGCAACAAGAAAGGAGGGAGATGGGTCAAACACAGGCAGACAGGAGGGACACAGGTGGGGGACCTTGATTGATACAGAGAGGTGAGCTGAGCACCAGGTTTGACCCCCACCCTTGGCCTCAAGGCCTTAATCATTTAAATCTAGCTCAGCTCTAAATCGGCTAAATATCAGATTGTTGTTTGCTCCCACGTCTGGACGCTCCAGAGGCCACCACAAAGATGGCTGTACCTGCATTCTCAAGAGTCTAGTTTGTCATTGTTCCTTCACCATCACTGGTGCAAATTTTTGGATTTCCCACCTTATAGCAGTACTTCAAGAACGGAAGTGGTTCAAGAAGGCAGCTCAACATCACTTCTTCAAGGGCTACTGGTAGTCAATTAAATACTCGATCAGCTTGTGAAGTTTAAAGTTTAAAGATACAGCATGGTAACAGGCCAATGAGCCTGACCACCCAATTAACCTGTTAACCCAGGTGACATTTTGCAATCTGGGAGGAAACCAGAGGACTCGGAGGAAACCCACACGGTCACGGGGAGAAAATACAAACTCCTTACAGACACTCCTCTCATTGCTATCATCAAGGAAGAGGTACAACAGCCTGAAGACACACACTGAATGTTTTAGGAACAGCTTCTTCATCTTTGCCATCAGATTTCTGAATGGACAATGAACCCACGAACACTACCTCAATATTCTCTTTTTCTCTTTTTTGCAGTACTTAGTTAATATAATTTTCTTTTTTTATATATACTTATTGTAATTTATAGTTTTTATTATTATATATTGTGATGTACTGTTATTGCAAAACAGCAAATTTCAGGTCATGTGCCAATAGCATTAAAAGTGATTTTGATTCTGAATTTGATTCAGAAACTGACCTCAGGTTAATGATATCTTCTATCTTAAGCAATCCCTGGATGCCAAATGCTGACAGAAGATTGAGTATAATATTTTACCCTATTATTTTTGGGCATATAAGTTGTCCAGGGAGGGGCAGCACCTCTGGTAATGGTCCTGCTATGTCCATTCTGGGACAGGTCACTAGCTTCTGGTCCCCACCTGTGCTCAGCTGTGGCTCCAAGTAGCTGTTTGCATGGGACAGTGGTCACATTCCAGAACCTGGCAGGCCTCATACTCCAGACAGATAGGAACATGCCTATCCTGGCATAGGAAGTCAGCACCGGCAGACAGGGCAGATAAGATCTACAGTGAGACCCAATGGCTATGAAGGTGGTTCTCCAATGCTTCTTGGAGAGCGAAGGGCATGACAAGGCACAGAAGTCATGGTCATTCATGCAACCAAGGAAGACCAAGCTGTGATGAATTCTTGTACCACTGGATCGACCTCCAAGGTTGAGAGGACTGCCATTGAAATTCCCCAGTGCAATGGCTTTTCTGCTTTAAGATCTCTCCTGCACAGGTTTCAGTGATCAATGAGAGACTTCGATCGTGTGCATAGTTAGAGGCTTTCTCCCAAGGCTGAAATGGCTAACACGAGAGGTGTTTGGAAGTAGGTACAGAGGAGATGTCTGGGGTAAGTTTTTTATGCAGATAGTGGTGAGTGCGTGTAATGGGCTGTTGGCGATGGTGGTGGAGACAGATATGATATGGTCTTTTAAGAGACTCTTGGATAGGTACATGAAGCTTAGAAAAATAGAGTGCTATGGGTAACCCTAGGTAATTTCTAAAGTAAGTACATGTTCGGCACAGCTTTGTGGGTCAAAGGGCCTGTATTGTGCTGTAGGTTTTCTATGTTTCTATCTACCTTCACACTTAACAGTTTTCTGTCATTGTTGGATACTATGGACATCCACCATCGTCCACAGGAAACAACAAATTGACACATTTATCTGAGAGAACAGTAGTCATCTACTCAAGCACATGGGTGTGGTGAGATAGCACACACAAAATCTTGCAGTTCTGAGAAGAAGGGCTTTTCCACATAACTAAAAACAGAGCAGATATCAGGTGAATAAGACTGCATCTCTGCAGTCACAAACTGCAGTTCAAAGTAAATTTATTATCAAAGTACATATCTATCACCATATACAATCCTGGGATTCATTTTCCTGCAGGCATTCACAGCAGAACAAAAAAAAATACAACAGAATCATTGAAAAATAAGGACTGACAAACAACCAAAGTTGAAAAAAAGACAAACTACACTAATACGGTAAAAAAATAATAGTAATAATAAATAAGTAAGTAAGTAAATAGTGCTGAGAGCATGAGTTGTAGAGTAATTGAAAGTAAGTCTGAAGGTTGTGGAATCAGTTCAGTGTTGAGGTTGGTGAAGTTATCCACACTGGTTCAGGAGCCAGAGGGCATGGCATGAATTGTGAGGGCTCTTGATGATGGATACTGCTTTATGTGGCAGTGCTCCTGAAAGTGGTGGGGAAGGTTCTTCATGTGATGGACTGGGCTGTATCCATTACTTTTTGTAGTGGATACAATGATAATTAGGGATAAATTTTATTTATTTATTTCCATAAAGATACTGTGTGGAACAGGCCCTTCTGGCATTTTGAACTGTGCCACCAGCAACTTACCATTTAACTCTAAGCTAAACCCTGGACAATTTACAATGACCAATTAACTAACATACTAATGGATATGTTTTTGGACTGTGGGTGTAAATAGAAGCACCCCAATCACAGGTAGGATGTACAAACTCCTTACAGAGGATGCCCAGATTTAATTCTGAACTCCGACACTCCTGACTTTAATAGCGCAATGTTAGCCATTACATTACCGTGGTGCTCTGTGCATGGTGTTACCCTGTGAACAACATTGTGGGCATGCTTTGGAGCTCTGTACTTTGCTTAGAGTCTTTACATGATTACTAACAGGTAATCCATACAAGAGTGTGTAACATAATTAAAAATAAGGGAGATGGCACAATCGTGCAAAAGCTTCCAGATCAAGAAAGGCAATTGCTTGACTGGAATGGCAACATAATGCTGGAGGATTGCCTCATTACTGTAGAGGTGTTATTAAATTACATGGAAATCATTAGCTCTGTCAAGATAAATTACGCAGGCAAATGAGCAATCAGCAACCCCACCATCTGTTTGCTTCATAACTTACATTATTATTAGGCTTAGATGCAGTGTGAAATGCTCACATTTTAGCTGAATTGAGAATCAGAATCAAAATCTAGTTTTTTATTACTGGCATACTGTATGTCATAAAGTTTGTGGCAGCAGTACATTGCAATACATAATAATAAAAAGCCTATAAATTACAAAAATATATGTTTCAGAAAATTCAATTTAATAAGTAGCGCAAAAAAAAGCAAAAAAGAAAAGAAAAAAGCTATTAAGTTAGTGTACATGGATTCATTGTCCATTTAGAAATTTGATGATGGTGGGCAAGAAATTGTTCCTAAAATGCTGAGTGGGTGTCTCCAAGCTCTTGTACCTCTTCCTTAATGGTGGTGATGAGAAGAGAGCATGGTCTGGGTGATGGGAGCCCTTAATGATGAATGCCGTCTTTTAGAGGCATCACCTTTTGAAGGTGTCCTCGATGCTGGGGAGGCTAGTGACCATGATGGAGCAGCCTGTGTGTGCAACTTTCCGCAGGGTGATTCCTTCTTAGGAAATAGGCAGAAGTGCTTATTCACATACAGTACAGTATTTGTAACGAGTACCTTTCTATTCATATTTCATTCCATAGTAATCGATTTTCATAGGTTTTATCTGTAATAAAGTCACAGTGCCAGGGTTAAAGAACACATTATTTGTCTCCCACTTTGAATATTAAGTGTTACTGTAATTCCAGATTTGCAGTCATCTTAAAGAAGTGTACAGAGGAAGCTACCATCATTAATATCAAAAGGACCCACACCATCCAGGACATGCCCTCTTCTCATTGCTACCATCAGGGAGGAGGTAAAGGTGACTGAAGACACAGACTCAACATTTTGGGAACCCCTCTGCTATCAGATTTCTGAATAGGCAATGAAACTGGTGAACACTACCTTGTTATTTTGCTTGCTTTTTGCACTATTTATTTTTTAAATTATATTTCTTATTGTAACTTACAGTAATTTATTTTTATGTATTGTCTGTACGGCTGCCACAAACCAACAATTTTCATGACACACAAGATTCTGCTGATGCTGGAAATCCAGAGTAACCCACACAAAATGCTGGAGCTCAATAGGTCAGGCAGCATCTATGGAGAGGAATAAACAATTGATATTGCCAGGTCAAGACCCTTCATCAGAACTTCTTTAGCATTTCATGACGGATGTTAGTGACAATAAACCTGATTCAGTTTCTGATTCTGAATGCCCAGGAATGCCTACAAAAAGTGACGGACACAGCCCAACCCATCACAGGCAAAGTCCTCCTCCCATTGAATGCATCTACATGGAGCACTGCCACCAGAAAGCAGCAGCCATCATTAAGGACCCTCAACATCCAAGCCATACTCTACTCTCAGTATTACGATCCAACATCACCAAATTCAAGGACAGTTATTGCCCTTCAACCGTCAGGCTCCTGAACCAGCATGGATAACTTCACTCACCTCAAAACTTACCTGATCCGCAACCCATGGGCTCACTTTCAAGGACTCTGCAACACACATTCTCAAAGCTATTTTAAAATTCATTATTTTTTTTTAATTTGCTCAGTTTGACTCAGTTGTTTGTCAGTCTTTGCTTGTGGTGAGTGTTTCATCGATCCTATTGTATTTCTTTGTTTGACTGTGAAGGCCTGTGTGGTAAACCATATATACCTGTCTGGACACGCCCCTCTGCTGACTGCTCTTGTGGCTCCTCCCACAGACCCCTGGATAAAGGTGATTGGGGCACTGCTCCTCCCAGTCATCCAACATGGTTGTGCTTCATTTTCACTGTTACTAAAAGCCTATCATACTTTACTCTACTTCCAGTCTCCTAGAGTTATTGATAGAGCATCAATTTTATTAACTGCAATTTTAAAACATGGAATCCATTTTAAGACTGGACAGATTGGATATCAACCCACAATCCCGCAAAGCTGGCAACGCCTTCGAACTCTGGCTAGCCTGCTTCGAGACATACCTGGAAGAAATTCAAGTGACCGAGCCTGCCACAATGTGCAGAGTTCTCCTCTCCAGGGTCAGTTCACGGGTCTACTCGCTTTTCAGAGACCAGCCGAGCTACCAGGGTGCGATGGACGTCCTCAAAAGATGATAACTGCGGCCAGTGAACACCGTCTATGCAAGACATCTCTTAGCGACACAGCAGCAGCTGGCAGGAGGGTCGAGCGCTGAGTTTGTCCGGGCCCTACAGACACTCATGCGGGCCTGTGATTGCCGGGTGCTGACAGCCGAACAGCATGTGGAGCTCCTGTTAAGAGACGCCTTCATCACAAGGATCAGGTCAGTGTACGTGTGCCAGTGACTGCTGAAACACGCCGATCTTACTTTACATTTGGTGATTGAGCTGGCTGACACGCTAGAGGCCGCTCTGCACAACTCTGACGCTCTCCAGGAGTGCGATCTCCCGCTGGCCTCGTGGACGCCTCCAACTTTGCACTGGCTGCTACCCTCAATCAGGCAGGAAGGCCGGTAGCATTTTTCTCCCGTACCCTTCAAGGCCCTGAAATTCGGCACTCCACGGTGGAGAAAGAAGCCCAGGCCATAGTGGAAGCTATTAGGCACTGGAGGCACTATCTCGCCGGCAAAAGGTTCACCTGCTGACCGACCAGCACTCAGTTGTGTTCATATTTAGCAACCAACAGCGGGGCAAAATCAAAAATGATAAATTTTTGAGGTGGAGAATTGAACTCTCCACCTACAACTATGACATCCTGTACTGACCTAGAAGGCTCAATGAGCCCCCTGATGCCCTATCCCGGGTAACATGTGCCAGCGCGCAGATCGACCAGCTATACATTCTCCATACAGATCTTTGCCACCCGGGGGTCACCCGGCTTTTCCACTTCATGAAGGCCTGGAACCTGCCTTAGTCCCTTGAGGAGATCAGGACAATGACCAGGGACTGCCAAGTCTGCATAGAGTGCAAACCGCACTTCTACCGACCTGAAAAGGCACAACTATCAAGGCCACCTGCCCCTTTGAGTGACTAAGTGTCAACTTTAAGGGCCCCCTTCCCTCCACCAACCGGAATGTGTACTTTCTTAACATAATCAATGAGTACTTGCGGTTCCCCTTTGCCATCCCCTGCCCCGACACCACTGCCACGTCCGTCATAAAGGCCCTGTGCAAGCTCTTCACTCTGTTTGGATATCCCTGCTATATCTACAATGACAGAGGGTCTTCGTTTATGAGTGACGAGCTGCGCCAATACCTGCTGGCTAGGGATGTTGCTGCTAGTAGGACCATGAACTATAATCCCCGGGGAAATGGACAGGTGGAGAGGGAGAATGCCACCGTATGGAAGGCCACACTCTTAGCCCTTAGATCAAAAGGACTGCCAGTCTCTTACTGGCAGTTGGTCCTCCCCGAGGCACTCCACTCTATCCGCTCCCTGTTATGTACGTCCACCAATGCCACCCCTCATGAGCGCCTCTTTTCTTTTCCCAGGAAGTCTGCCACTGGGACCACCCTACCGGCTTGGCTGATGTCCCCAGGGCCAGTGCTGCTCCGGAAACATGCCAGAAGCAATAAATACTCCCCGATGGTCAAGAGGGTTCACCTACTACATGCGAACCCCCAGTATGCCTGCGTGGTCTTACCTGATGGGCAGGAGGACACGGTCTCCGTCCGCGACCTGGCAGGAGCACCTGAACCCTACCCCGAACACTCCATGGTGACTATGCACCCTGTACCCACTGATGTATGTGCCCACGAGACACTGCGCACACAAAGCCCTACACAGACACCTCACGACACTCCCATAACTGGGCGCCACACACACGCATGAGGGGTTACTGACGCCTAACGGGCTGGCACCTCCGGTCAGGCTGGAGCCAGCACAACCACCGTCACCAGTGCAATCACCACCGGTGCTACGTAGATCGCAGCGACGGACTCGACCATCTGATAGGCTTGACCTGTAAATATACTTGGTGAGAAACTTCACCCCGTGGGGACTCTCTTTTAAAACAAAGGAGGGGTGAACGTGGTAAACTATGTATACCTGTCTGGACCTATCTGGCTGCTCCTGTGGCTCCTCCCACACACCCCTGTGATTGGAGGCACTGCTCCTCCCTCAGTCATCCAACATTGGTCGTGCTATGAAGATCAATATGTACTTTGATAATAAATTTACTTTGAATTTTGAATGTTAATAAGTATCTGACTTCCCGTAACTAAGAGGCTTCTCTTTAAGCTATTATCTCATTGTACAGGTGAGGAGCAGTTTAGGGGATGCTTATTGTCTTCAGCTCCAAGACAAGGTAATTGATGTACTTCATTGTGACAATATAATTGTGAGGCATTTTCTTGTGAGGCTTACACATTATGTGCTCAAGGGTAAAAGTCAATTACTGATGTGTTCTGATAACCGGAGGGAATTCTGGCTAAGGACACTTGGATTAAAGCAAATCATGATACATGTGTAATTCACCTTTTAACTTTTCATCAAACAGAGTTGAATCTAGCAGCACAATGAATCAAACCTTGTCACTGAATTCCAAACAGTCTAGATCAGGGGTGGCCAACCTTTTACATTCCATGCGTCAGATTTTTCACGCACGAGTTCAGATGCGTCATACAACCCTTGTACCCCCATTCAATTCTTGTAAAAACATGTTAATATAGAAGTCGTGCGTGTAAAAAATCACATCTGAACTTGTGTGTGAAAAAACGAATGCACGTAATGGAAAAGGTTGGCCACCCCTGGTCTGGATGTTTGTTCTCTTCGGGATTCAGTTCCCAACAGATGGGTAACTGAGGGTGCTAGTCATATTTACAGGAAAGTTCAAAGTTCAAAGCAAAGTTATTGTCAAGGCACATATATGTGACCAAATATCACCTTGAGCTTCATTTCCTTGCAGGCATTCACAGTAGAATAAAGAAATACAGCAGAATCAATGAAAATCTCCACACAAAGACTGACAAATAATATACAAAAGAAGACAAACTGAGCAGGTACAAAAATAACAAATATAAATAATAATAAATAAGTAAATAAATAATACTGAAAACACGAGTTATGGAGTCCTTGAAAGCGAATCCATAGGTTGTGGAATCAGTTCAGTGTTGTGGTGAGTGAAGTTATCCACACTGGTTCAGGAGCCTGATGGTTGAAGATTAGTAACTGTTCTTAAACTGGAGGTGTGAGACTTAAAGCTCTGTACCTCCTTCCTGATAAAAGCAGCAAGAAGAGACCATGGCCTGGATGTTGGGAGCCCTCTGTAAAAGTTAAGACTTTTAAGACTCTGTAAAACTTAAAAGTTCTTAAATTCAATTTTTCTACAGGGAAAAAATAAACATTGAGAGAAGACAGAAAACTTAGCTTTTCTTGTCAATTTACTGTTTTATTGTCGATAATGCATTTTTCAGGGACCCATAATATGACTGTGGTTCTTTTGTTCAGAATGGTTATTTCATTATTATGGTGTGTATTACTTATCCATGTAATATTCAGTGTGATCATTTACTCAATTTAAATTTCTTCTTTCACATGAAAGAGTATTATTAAACTAGAAAGAGTACAGAAGAAGATTTAACAGGATGTTGCCTGACTTGGTGGGTGGTGCTATGTTACAAGGAGAAATTACCTGGAAATTATGGAATGATTGAGAGGTGACCTGATTGAGGTACATGAGATCATGAAGACCACAGACAATGTGAATACCTGCATTTCTCCCACATAGGGGGTGTTAAAAGCAAGAGAGCATAAGTTTACAATCAGAGATGAAAGAGTTGAAAGGGCCATCACAGAATATAGAACCGTACAGCACAGGAACAGGTCTTTCAGCACGCAAAGTTGTGCCAAGCTATTTAAAAAGTAATCAGGGAGAGCTTCTTCATGCAAAGGGTGGAGTGTATTTGTAATGAGGTGCCATAAATGGTGATTAAGAGATACATTAGCAATGATGCAACAGTAGTATAGAAGGTGACACAGTAGTGTAGAGGGTGACACAGTAGTATAGAGGGTGATACAGCAGTGTAGAGTGTGATACAGTAGTGCAGTGTGACACAGTAGTGTAGAGTGTGATATAGTAATATAGAGGACGACACAGTAGTGTAGAGGGTGATACACTAGTGTAGAGGGTGATACAATAGTATAGAAGGTGACAGTAGTGTAGAGGGTGACACAGTAGTGTAGAGGGTGACACAGTAGTGTAGAGTGTGATACAGTAGTGTAGAGGGTGACACAGCAGTGTAGAGTGTGATACAGTAGTGTAGAGGGTGATACAGCAGTGTAGAGTGTGATACAGTAGTGCAGTGTGACACAGTAGTGTAGAGTGTGATATAGTAATATAGAGGATGACACAGTAGTGTAGAGGGTGATACAGTAGTGCAGAGTGTGACACAGTCGTGTAGAATGTGATACAGTAGTGAAGAGGGTGACACAGTAGTGTAAAGCATGATACAGTAGTGTAGAGCGTGACACAGTAGTGTAGTGTGTGACACAGTAGTGTAGAGTGTGACACCCTTCCTTTCCGACGTCTCCCCGGCAGGGTGAGTAGGAGCGCCTGAGCGCGGCCGGTGTTATCCGCGTCCATCGGCTTGAGGAAGCGCCTGCCGACCACGATGGCTCCGGCAAAAAAAGGTGGAGAGAAAAAGAAGGGCCGCTCTGTCATTAACGAGGTGGTTACCAGGGAATATACGATAAATGTGCACAAGCGTATCCACGGAATTGGCTTTAAGAGGCGAGCTCCACGAGCCATCAAGGAGATACGAAAATTTGCTGTGAAGGAGATGGGCACTCCTGATGTGTGTATTGACACTCGCCTAAACAAGGCTGTTTGGGCTAAAGGTGTGAGGAACGTTCCATACCGCATTCGTGTGCGTTTGTCTAGAAAACGTAATGAGGATGAGGATTCCCCCAACAAACTCTACACATTGGTGACCTATGTTCCTGTCACAACATTCAAAGGTTTACAGACAGTCAACGTTGATGAAAACTGATCACACGTGATTTAAAAAAATAAAACAGTAACTTGAAAAAAAAGTAGTGTAGAGCGTGACGCAGTAGTGTAGAGCGTGATGCAGTAGTGTAGAGCGTGACACAGTAGTGTAGAGCGTGACACAGTAGTGTAGAGCGTGACACAGTAGTGTAGAGTGTGTTACAGTAGTGTAGCGGTTAGTGCAGTGCTCTGCAATGCCAGCGATCACTGTTTCAGGTTTCAGGGTCAGTTTCTGGTGCTACCTGTAAGTAGTTTTAACATTCCCCATGTGACAGTGTAGGTTTCAAGTTCAAGTTGAAGATTTTTTGTTAGAATGGGGTTAGGGAGCTTTGCATGCCACAATCTCAGAAAGTGTAGACACTGCTGTGCCTTATTGACTAATGAGGAGGTGTTGTGGGTCCAGATTAGATTGTCCATTTTGTGCAGAGCAAAGAACTTTGTGCTCAGCACCCTCTCCATGGCAGAGCCACTGATGTGCAAAGTGATTGATCAGTATGTTACTGAAGTCCACAATTATCTCTTCTGTCTTGGTCACATTGAGATGCAGGTTGTTGCTTTTACACCATTGACAAGCCTCTCTGCCGCCTCTCTCTGCATGCCTCTGGGTGCTCTGGTTTCCTCTCACATTCGAAAGGCATACGGGTAGTGTTAGTGTGCTGTGAACGTGCTATGTTGGCACCGGAAGGATGGTGACGTGGGCTGCCCCAGTGCAATCCTTGAACATTATTGCTCGTTGATGCAAACATTGCAATTCACTGCATTTTTGCATGTTTCAGCGTATGACAAATTAAATCTAATCTCTAATCTTTAATCCTTAAAGCATTTAAAAACCATTCAGGAAAGTACATGGATATGAGAGGTTTATAGTGTTGTGGGCCAATTGTGGACAGATGGGGCTAGCTGGCTGGATAACACAGTCAGCATGGAGGAGTTGGGCTATAGGTCCTGTTTCCATGATGCATGATTCTAAATCACTTCCCATCTATCATGCACTTCAAAATCATAATTTTTCTGCCAAGGACCATATGACACAGGGGCACTCATACCTTACAGACAGGCAGGACGCACTGCTCACTTGACCAACTTCTAGAAGGGTATGTTCTATGTAACAAATTAATACTGCATTAGTATGCAAGAAGAGGAGAAAGTGTGAGTTATAGAACATGGACTATAAAATAGTACAGCATAGTACTGGCCTTTCAAACCATGGTGATGTGCCAGTCTTTGAACCTACTCTAAGATCAATCTAACCCTTCCCTTCCACAGAACCCTAGATTTTCCTTTCATCCATGTGCCCCTAAACACCTGACTTCTTTCGTTCTTTCTTTTGCCCTTCAGTCACTAGATGGTGCTCATTAGGATTCCTTACATGCAAACATACAATCTTTTCTCCTTGCAAATGTATGAACAAAGTTCACTGGGCACAATTGCTAGAGCTGCTGTATATAATAGGTTTTATATACAAGGTAAAATGAGACCTGCTGAGAAATATATCAGTGATTGCAATTAGAGGAGCGCGGATAAGTTAGACTGATTAGCAAATTTTGGTTTGTGTTGGATCCTGATAATTCAGAGATCCAAAGTTTCTTCAGAAGTCAAGAATGTGGCATAAAACTAATGGATGTTTTATTAAATGTCACAAGAATGAAAAACAACTGAGAGAACAAAGGAAAGACAAAGGAAAAAGTATTGGTGGCTGTCTCATATTCAGACTGGAGATAACAAAAATTTAATTGATAATGATTATCCTATAAAATAGCCAAAATCAAGTAGTGAGACATCTGCTATTGAAAAATAGTATGTCTCTAGAAAAATACAGAAGCAACTATGCCATAATTACTGGAAAATATGCTGAACAATTACATGTATATAGGTGATTATATAAAATACAAACAAGCATAGGAAAGTTACACTAAAAGAAAAATAACAATTATATTATTATTATACAAGTTACATTCACCAAATAGTAAGTCTGATCAACAACTCCACCCATTAATGTACCCCTCTACACCCCCCTACCACCTCTATTTTTATCATTTCTGGTCAGTCACCTTAAGTACATATATTCCTGAGCCTAGCATCACTTTATGGACAAACAATCAATCTACATAAATAAGCTATCTTATGTATTTATACTTATTGCATTTTTATTGTGCTACATCAGATCAAGAGTAACAATTAGTTTGTTCTGCTTTCTGCTTGTGTACTGGCGATTACATTTACCATTACATAATCTTGAATCCAACCTTTGAATGGTATTATAGTCTATCAATGACATAATCCGTGCTAATAACATTAAAGAAATCTTTTTAGCAGTTACTCCATTTGGGATTTTTCAGTTCAACATGGCACAAATAAATTATTAATTAAGGGTTCATTAGAATGTGAAATAAGACATTTACCATGACATATTGGGATGGGTGCTTGTGAAGTCTTGGTTTAGTGAGTAATACAAAATGCCATAAAAGAATCATTAAGGAAATGTAATAATAATCTTTCAGTAAAGAAAGGTTGCAGATTTCAATTAAATCATTTTTTTTCATTTTACTACAAATGATATGCTTGGGATGTTTGACTTTATGAAGTTTCACATTATTGTTCAAAGATGCTTTGGACAGTATGTTTCTGCGTTCTGCTGCAGAGAGCAGTGTAATACTCCCCATGATGTAATGGATGCTGTGGAAGCATTTTAAAAGTTTAACATACTGTCCCAGCAGCTCCACCTACACTGATTTGTTTACTTTCTCTTTTCCTGAAGCTGGCTTCAGGCACGAGGTACAGGAGCCTGAAGATCCACACCACAAAGTTTAACAACAACTTCTTTTGTGCGGCCTTTATTGGGCGGGCCAGACCCTCATGCCTTAGGGTTGCCTGTTGCAGCCAATAGGGAAGAAGATGCCAGAGCTGGCTGTGCGCATTGGATTCCATGCTGGGTGGAAGGCTAGCCTTCCAGCATTATCCATTAGAGGCTTGTCAATGGTGTAAAAGCAACAACCTGCATCTCAATGTGACCAAGACAGAAGAGATAATTGTGGACTTCAGTAACATACTGATCAATCACTTTGCACATCAGTGGCTCTGCCATGGAGAGGGTGCGGAACACAAAGTTCTTTGCTCTGCACAAAATAGACAATCTAATCTGGACCCAAAACACCTCCTCATTAGTCAATAAGGCACAGCAGTGTCTACACTTTCTGAGATTGTGGCATGCAAAGCTCCCTAGCCCATTCTAACAAAAAATCTTCAACTTGAACTTGAAACCTACACTGTCACATGGGGAATGTTAAAACTACTTACAGGTAGCACCAGAAACTGACCCTGAAACCTGAAACAGTGATCACTGGCATTGCAGAGCACTGCACTAACCGCTACACTACTGTAACACACTCTACACTCTATCCAGCATTGGTGCTGTCCTCCAGTGTTCGCTTAGTGGAAGACAAGCTGCCTTGCGTTCGTTTGTGGCTGCACTTGCATGAGATGAGGAACTGCTGCAGGTTTGTTCTTGTAGAAACGTGGCTCAAGGACAACATTCATGCACCTCCTCAGAGCATGACACTCAGACACTCATGACTCTTGGGCTATATTTTTTATATTATCATTTTTTTTGTAACTATGTTTTTCTGCTATCATAATTATATGTGCTATATGTGTTGTATGGTGTATGACTGCTGATATTGTGTTTAGCAGACATTTTGGGGTAGAAATTTTAGCCAATTTTAATCATTTGTAGATCTGCCATGATTTAGGAGTGGGAGTTGAGCTACACCCGCTGATAAGTATATGCAGAGATGTACAGCTCAGAAATAGGCCATTCAGTCAATCGTGTTCATACTGACTAGCAGATACTCTTCCATAATATTCCAGTTCACCTATTCCTTGAAAATCTAGATACTTTTTGTATGTTGTGAAAGTCTCTGCCTCTACCATCTTCCTGGGAGGAATGTTCAAAATGGTGATTACCTTTCAGATCAGATTTTTCCCTCAGGTCTCCTCTAAGGATATCCCTTTAGGGCAGTATTATTTTGACATTTGTTCTTTATTTCAAATTACAGTCACTTGGCATCTCACAAATGGACTCAGCACTGTGTGCTTTGAGGATTCAATGAATATGTCACAAATGTTTACGAGAAGGTTCATGAGAATGATCCTGGGAACGAGAGGGTTAATGTATGAGACGGGTTGTTGGCTCTGGGCCTGTACTTGCCGGAGTTTAGAAGTGTGGGGGTGGGGTCTCATTGAAACCCACAGAATATTGAAAGGCCTGGACAGAGTGGACATGGAGAAGATGTTTCCTATCATGGGGAAGTCGAGGACCAGAGGCCACAGCTTTAGAACAGAGATGAGCAGGAATTTCAAAGGGTGTAGTGGGGGATGCAGAGGGATGGGTTAGTCGGTAGAGGTGTCGATCAGCCTTGCATAGGGAAAGTAACTTGAAGTTTAGAATTGTTATTGTTCTTGTAGTTTAGCTTTTCTATGCTTGTTTGTATATTGCATAATCACCTATATAAAGGTCATTTTTCAACAAATTTTCCAGTAATTATGGTCACCAGTGAGTGGTGAATCTATGGAATTCATTGCCACAGATGGCTGTGGAGGACAAGTTATTGAGTATGTTTAAAGCAGAAGTTGGTAGGTTCTTAATTAGTAAAGGTGTCAAAGGTTACAGGGAGAAGGCAGGAGAATGAGGCTGAGAAGGATAATAAATCAGCCAAGATGGAATGGTGGAGCAGACTTGATGACCTGAATGGCTTAATTCTGCTTCTATATCTGATTGTCTTATGGTCTAAACCTTTTTAACATCTCCCCTCAAAAAATGGTTTCCTGAAACCCATGCCAGTCAATTTTATTCACAGCTGTTATGGGGTATAGTGTTTCTTGCCATCCACTCTTATCGTACAATCTCATGCTTTGGAACTCCTCAGGATTTGTCTCCTCTCAGTCTCTTGTCCTTCATGGAAACCAAACCCAGCCCTTTCAATCTCTCCGCTTAAATGAAATGCTCTATCCCAACTAATACTCTGGTATATCTTCACTACATGCTCGCCAGTGCAATCACATCTTTCCTATTGTAGAATGACTGGAAATGCACACGGTACTGTGACAATAACCAACACTTTATAAGGTTGTGCCAGTGCCTCCATGCTCTTATATTCTTTGTAACACACATAAAATACTGGAAGAACCCAGCAGGCCAGGAAGCATCTATGGAGAGGAATAAAGAGTTGAAGTTTTGGGCTGACATCATTCATCGGAATTGGATTGTCCTGACCAAGAAAGGCATCCATATTGAATGCCTTTTTGAATTACCTGAAGAGAAGGTGAATGCAGGTAAGGCAGCTTGAAGCAGATGAAGTTTGGCCATCCCCAGAAGCAAGAGCGCTGGGGTGGACTTCAAGCAAGATTAGAGCATCGAGACATGAGAGCAGAAAATGAACTGGTGTTCAGCTCCATTGCTCCGGACCAACCAACATCTCCCACCTGAGAATGTCAGTCTCCCTGCATCCCCCATCTTCTCACTAATACCAGTGGCAGGAGTTTTGGGAGTCTTGGGTCCATGCTGTCAGGCTCAGGAACAATTGTGCCTTGCAGCCGTTGGGCTCCTCGACCTGCTTCAGTGCCAAACGGACTCCGTAGTTGTGGACTCTTAGGGACTTTGCAGCTCGTCTCCAGTATTCTCTGTATTATTTGCTTACTTTTTTGCATGATTTGTCTTCTTTTGCACATTGGATGTTTGTCAGTCTTTGGTTCCTCATGGATTCTATTGTTCATCTTTGTTTTCTTTTGGGTGCCTGCAGGAAAATGAATCTGAAGTTTGTATACTGTATGGTATAGGATCATCCCTCAGAGACTAGTGTCCTCGGGAGGACTTTCCTCTCTGTAACTGGACCTTGGACCTCTTGATGGAATATCCCCAGTCAGTCAGAGTTGGCAGCAACATCTCAAGGCCCATCATGCTGAGCTCTGCTGTCCCCAGGGCTGTGTGCTCAGCACACTGTTGGCTCATGACTACACCACCAGATCCAGCTCAAACCATAACATTAAATTCACTGATGAAACTGCAGTGGTTGGACTCATCAGAAAGGAGCAGGTCGATCACTCTCCATTGTACATCAATGGCTCTGCTGTGGAGAGAGTGAAGAGCACAGAATTCCTTGGTGTGCACATAACAGATGATAAACTCAACCTTCAGCACTTCCTCACTAGTCAAGAAGGCACAAGTGTCTACACTTTTTGAGGAGTGCAAGGTTCCCTAACCCCATTCTAACAACTTCTACAGGAGCACCATTGAGAGCATTCTGTCTGGCTGCATCTTTGTGTGGTATGGAAACAGCAGGGAATCAGACCACAAGACCCTACAGAGGACAGTAATGACTGCTGAGAGGATCACTGGGGTCTCCTTCCCCACTATATGTGATATTTACCAGGAGCATTGCAGACAAAAGGCCCAAAGCTTTACTGAAGATCCCTACCACCTATCCCACAATCTCTTTGACCCATTACCATCAGGAATCAGGTACAAGAGCATCAGGACTAAGAATACCTATTGCTTTTGTAACATTAATGGCCAGAAGGTCTATATTACAAAATTGGAAAGAAGTAAATCCTCCTACCACGTCTCAGTGGCTTTTTCAAACTATTTCTTATTTGAGTTTGGAAAAAATTAGAAGCACTATTTTTGACTCGTCAATTAAATTTGAAGAAACTTGGGGACCGTTCATTCGACATTTTCATATGAATTAATTTGGCCTTTTCCAGACCTTCTCTCTGTTTATTCTTATTCAGGTATGGAGTTCCGGAGTTCTTTGACACTATCATATACTTATAAACTGTTATTATTGCCCATGTTAGTTTTAGTTTAGTGTTTGTTTCATATATATATTTTCTTTCACACATTTTTAATTTTATTTTTCTTATTCTTTTGATGATTATTTTTGTTTTTTTTCATATATAATTATATAGACTCGATTGATTAATGTACTTTTTTTTGTTGATGTTTAATAGGATATTATTATCCTATTATCAATGTAATCTCAAGTCTATTGTATTCATAACCTATTCATTATTATGTTATGTTTTTTTATATTTATATGAAACTTAATAAAAAGATAGAAAAAGAAAGAAAGGACTAAGACTACCAGTCTGAGTAACAGCTTCTTCTGTCAGGCTGTAATGAATATCCTGCCACCACTGAGGTCTTGTCACTAGGGCAGCTGGCTAGTTTTCTGTTTACCTTTACTGTGCACTACCTGCATTTGAAATTATATTTTATTAATGTACTTGTGTTAATATCTTGTTTTATGTGCTGTGTGTGATATATGTTTTGTGGATGCACCATGGTCTGGAGGCACGTTGTTTTCTGTGGTTATATGTATGTACAGTCAGGTGACAATAAACTTAGACAACTTGTGTATGGTATTCCCACTTTGATAATAAATTTACTTTGAACTTTGAAGTTCAATTGGAGTCAAATACAACATCAGGACTGGACAGCTCATTTCAATCAGTAGGGAGAAGAGATTGCTACTCAAAAAAGAACTATTTAAAGATACTTTTTTAATAAAAAGATTTATCTTTATGTTAAATGTGAAAGTTTTCTTTCTCATCTCTGCTAGCTCTTCGTGCCTCTTCCACTTGTTTGAACACTATAGATTTTTAATGTCCTACATTATAGATTAAACAGTGGGAAGGGGGTATGCCCTTACAGAAGCTTTCATGCATGGTTTTCGAAAGCTCGCTTCTCTGAAGTAGAGAGAGTTTAAGGAAGAAAATGAAACCAATTATCCTTTTCTGTTTGAGCTGTCACAATCTCTTCACTGTTGGTATGAGAAATCTTTTCCTGATTGTGCAATTACTCAGATGAAAACAAGCAAGGTATACCCATGTCAACAGTAAATAGCACAGTGGTCATCTTTGAACTTTAAGAATTAAGTAATGCAATGCTAACACTCAGCATCTTGCTTTAGCTGCTTTCAGATCTAATTGAGTATGCAGCCCCAAGGATTTGCTTGGTTTCTGACCAGAAATTTGCATAATCTGCGTGGAATCAACTTGAATAGTGCAAAGGGTTGAAGAAATTAAAAATCATGATGTTGCATTTGACTCAAATTGAAGCTATGTCCTTAACCACTTAAGAGTTATAGAACACCATACGATGGCTGTTCATTGTATCCAACAATGACAGGAGAGCTGTATGGAATAGTTTGGAAGTGGAAATGCCATTGCACTGTGGCAATTCCATTCTCTCAACTTTGGAAGTCTGGGTCCAGTGTATGAGTAGTCATCACAAACTGGGGTCTTCTTTGGTTGTAGAAGATAACCATGACTTCTTTTGTGCTTTGTGATGTCCTCCTCACTCAATTAAGCCTTGTAGAACTGACTTCCTGGCTGTTGAATCTCACTGCTAATCTCATTCATCCAGTCCACTGGAGTTGACATTTCATTCTAGGGCAAGCACACGTCTATCTCACTGGAATGAGGTTCATTGGCTACCCTCATCCGCTTAAGCCTGCCTGTCGAAGCAGTGTACTGGGATGTGACTGCTGTCCTATGCAAACAGCTATAAGAGCCACACGTGCGAGCTCAGTGTCTGCTGTAGACCAAAGGTGAGTGAGTGGCCCCAGAATGGACATGACAAGTCCTTCAATCAGAGGTGCTACACTCCCCATACACCCATCCTTCACATTATTCCTATATGACCCCATCGTTTTAAACTTCCACACAGTTCAGAATTAAATTTCAAAAGTTCAAAGTAAATTTATTATCAAAAGGCATACATGTCACCACATACTACCATGATATTTATTTTCTTGTGGGCATTCATAGTAAATACAAAGAAACCCAATGGAATGTATGAAAAGCCTCATACAACAAGAAAAACAATCAATGTGCAAAACAAAAAGAAAAAAAAAATTAATAAGCAATAAATATTGAGAACATGAGATGAAGAGCTCTTGTAAGTGAGTCCACTGGTTGTGGGAACCGTTCAGTGTTGGGGTAAGTGAGGTTGAGTGAAGTTATCCCCTCTGTTCAATAGCCTGATGGTTGGGGGGGGGGGGGGGGGGCAGGGGTTCTAACTGTTCCTGAACCTGGTGGTGTGGATCCTTAGGCTTCTGTGCTTTCTGAGGCAGCAGCGAGAAGAGAGCCCGGTTTGACTGGTGGGGATCCTTAATAATGAATGCTGCTCTGCTGCGATAGCACTCCACGTAGATGTGCTCAATGGTGGGGAAGGCTTTACCTGTGATGGACTAGGCTATGTTCTCCAATTTTTGTAGGCTTTTCTGTTCATGGGAACTAGGGTTTTCATACCAGGCTGTGATGCAACCAGTTAATATACATTTCCACCACACATCTATAAAAGTTTGTCAAAGTTTCATATGGCATGTCAAATCTTTTCAAACTTCTAAGAAAGTAGAGGCACTGCTGTATTTTTTTTATTGTAATGGCACTTACGTACCAGACCCAGGAGAAATCCTCTGAAATGATAATGCCAAAGAATTTAAATTTGCTGACCATCTCCACTGCTGATCCCCCGATGAGGACTGGCTCGTGAACCTTCAATTTCCTCCTCTGTAGTCAATAATCAGTTACTTGGTTTCATTGACATTGAGTGAGAGGCTGCTGTGTGGCACCACTCAACCAAGTTTCAATCTCCCTCCTATATGCTGTTTTGTCACCACCTTTGATTTGGCCAATGACAATGGTGTCATCAGCAAACTTAAGTATGACATTGGAGTTGTTATTAGAGTCACTGTCACAAGTTTTGAGTGAGTAGAGCAGGGGCCTAAGCACAAAGCCTGGTAGTACATGTTGAGTGCCAGGTTGTTGCTATGTCACCATTCCACTAGTTGGCATATCTCACTCCCATACGCTCTCTCGTCACCACCTGAGATTCTACCAACAATGGTTGTATCGTCAGCAAATTTGTAGATGGTATTTGTAGATGGTAGATCGTCAGCGAAGAAGATATATTATCATCACAGAAACATAATAGATTCAATGAAACACCACACACAACAAAATAGATTAGCAACCAACATTCAAAAGACAATAAACTGTGCAAATATGAAAGAAAAACATAATAATAATAAATAACAGCAATATGTATTCAGAACTTGTGATGAAAAGTCCTTGTAAGTAAGTCCATAGGTTATAGTCATTGAGGGGTGAGTGAAGTTGAGGGAAGGCTGCTCTCTGGTTCTGCAGCCTAGTGCTTGAAGGGTAATAGTTGTTCCTGAACCTGGTGGTGTGAGACCTTAAACTTCTGTACCTCCTTCCCGATGGTAACAGTAAGAAGAGAACATGGCCTGGATGGTGGGTGGTCCTTAATGATGAATCCTTCATTCTTGCGAGAGCGCTCCTTATAGATGTGCGCAGTGATTGGGAAGGCTTTACCCATGATGACTGGGCTGTATCCATTACTTTTTGCAGGCTTTTCTGTTCAAGGGCTTTGGTGTTTCCATGGTAGTATTAGAATCAGAATTAGGTTTATTATCACTGACATACATTGAACAATTTGCTGTTTTGCCGCAGCAGTACAGTCCAATACATAAAAATTGCTATATATTACAGCAGAAATATATTTTAAAAATTAACAGCGCAAAGTGAGGGCATAGTAAAGAGGAGTTTAGATTATCATGGGCTCATGGACAGTTGGGGTTGTTGATGGTGGAAGAGAAGAAGCTGAGCTTAAAACACTAAATGTGAGTCTAGGTTCCTGTACCTTCTCCTGATGGAGAGTAATGAACAGTGGGCATTTCCTGGATGGTAATGGCCCTTCATGCTGGATTTTACCTTCATGAGGCACCATAACTGAAGATATCTTCGATGGTGAGGAATGTTGTGCCTTTGACGGAGCTGGCTGAGTCTACAACCCACTGCAGCTTTTTCTGATCCTGCATATTGCAGCATCCATGACAGACGGTGAATATCCAGTCAGAGTGTTCTCCACAGTACATCTGCAGCAATTTGCTAGTGTCTTTAGTGACATTCCATCAACACCCCCAGATGTCACCACTTACTATGCACTGTGAATGTCCGCAAAAAATGAATCTCAGCCTTGCAAATTCTGATGTATGTGTACTTTGATAACAACATTATTTTGAACTTTGAACTTTAATAATTAACTAAGGGCAACATAGACCAACCCACACGTATTTGGGATGTTGAAGGAAAATTGTCACAGGGAGAATGTGCAAACTCCACACTGGCAGTGCCAGTGACAAATTTGATAATTTGGTCAATTGGTTTATTATTGTCACAGGTAATTTGTGCTGTGACTCCACATCAGTAAGATGAAAGAGCTGATTGTGGACTTCAGGAAGGGTAAGACAAAGGAGGGATCAGAAATGGAGAGAGTGAGCAGCTTCAAGTTCCTGGGAGTGAAGATCTCTGAGGATCTAATCTGCTCCCAACACATTGATGTAGTCATAAAGAAGGCAAGACAGCAGATATAGTTATTTGGAGTTTGAAGAGATTTGGAATGCCAACCAATACCCTCAAAAACTTCTTGTCACAGGGTGGGGACAAGGGTGCTGGGAGAGGACCCACATGCAGGACACAAACGTGTCTTTCTTAGGTACAATAAAATAGCATTTATTACTCGCTACACAGAAGATCAGGAAATCGAGGACAAAGGAACACGAACCTTGGACTAGGGGACTAAGGACTTGGATCGCCACTGTTGGACTTGGACCCTGGGACCTTGATTCACTGTCACCAGACACTTGGATACCATGGATCACTGCAGCCAGAAATGTGGACACCAAAACACAGGACTCTTCCTTCAGATCAAGCATCAAGCTGGGACTCTTCGAGGGATAGACATGGACAAGGGGCATAAACATTGAGTCAGGACTCCGCCTTCCACTCACCCCTGGTAGATTGACCTTGCCCGGACCCACTCTGGCGACGGAAGGTGAATTGCTGGTACTCCAATGCGGGCTGGATCACTCTGGCTTGTCGTAGCAGCGGTGACTTGCGAAGGCTTCTTTAACATTCTCACCCCGAATGGCTAAACCAAGGTCTTATAAGCTGCCAGTTCAGGTTGAGGGTAGATTACCTTGATTGCCAAGCTCAAGGGACGCGTGAAATGAAATTAAAAGGGAACAAGGCAGCAATGGTCCGGATCGCAACCTAACTAAATTTAAAGGGGAACCGATCTGGACCATGACCCTTCTATCATTGTACCATGGAGAGCATATTATTTCATCAGTACATCAAGCTAGTGCAAAATACTGTTATGTTTTGTAACTCCAGAAGCTAATCGAAAGGAAAACACAGGGAGATGGATAATGGTCTACTTAGTTTCTTCCTGTTTAGTGAGTCACTCACAAATATGGTGGCGTAATGATGTATTCCATTCACGTACATCTTACATGCAACATATAATAAATTCTGTAAACAAAAAATGCTTAATCAAACATTATATTTACAATATTACTCTAATATTCCTGAGATATTAAATACACTAAAGGGACCAACAATAAGTCAGAGACACGAGAGATTCTTCAGGTGCTGGAATTCTTGAGCAACATGCACAAAATGCTAAGGCAACTGTGCAGACCAGACAGTATCTGCAGAGAGAAATGAAAATTCATTTCCCTCCGTTGATTCTGCCTGACCTGATGAGTTTCTCTACTGTACTTGAGCTTGGTGATGTATACTTTCAGGCTTTTGTATCTTCTGCCTGATTGGAGAAGGGAGAAGAGGAAACATGACAGCATGTTAGTGCAGCAGTTAGCATAACACTCCACAGTGCCAGCGATTGGGGTTCAATTCCCGCTGCTCTCTGTAAGGAGTCCGTGTGTTCTCCCCGTGACTGCATGGGTTTTTCTTGGGTGCTCCAGTTCCCTCTCACATTACAAAGACATACAGGTGTGTATGCTATGCTGGTGCCAGAAGCACGGTGTCACTTGCACATGGCTCCCAGAACATCCTAGCACAGTAAGAAACACATTTCACTGCAAGTTTTGATGTACATGTGTGTTGTGTGAAATCAGTGAGTGGGGACAGAAGGCACTCATGAATGGTGGGTAAGTTAACCATTTATTTACAGGACAAGGCAAGCACTAAATATTTAGCTTACAAAAAGTAACAAATACTAATTGAAAGTGTGAGGGTTTCTCTTTGCTACATCACACTTCAACTGTTTACTGTTTCCATGGCAACACTCATGGTGACCCAGAGAGCAAAAATATGGTTTCCGCATGTTAGATTTAAACTCTACAGGTACCATGACATCATTAGCTAAATGGGAGCTAGTGGGAGGGGCTGCAACTCTCCTTAAGCAGGCCAATCCCTCGTTAGCATGGGGGTGTGGCTTTCGATGAACAGGTAGGGTGGACACTTACTGCAATAATGGGACAGATAAAGATATTCCCTCTAATCTCCCTAGTCTCTCTAGAGAATGTCTAGGGCAGCAGGGGGTCTTTGATTATGATGGCTGCTTTACCAAGGCAATGGTCAGGATTGAACCTGGGAGTCCACACTGCAAGATAGTAGCTACACTTGTTTCATTACTTGTACCCATAACTGTACACCCATTTGAAATTGTTATTGAGTTGTAGTGACCAACAACCACTTGAACTCTTTGCCAGGTCTTTTTCTCAGCCTTTCTTTGCAATCCTTCCAAATAACATCAAATTCCACTTAAATGGGTTCAGCTTTGGCCAATTGATTTGCCCTTGGACCATAAGACGTGAGTCTTGCAATCAATCGTCTCTTTCTTTAACTGGTTTCATTCCATGGACACATTTCTAGTTTAAATGAGTTTATTTCAGTGTACTTGAGACCCTGATTTTTGTCATTAATTGATTGTAGTTGATGGTGTTGCTCACCAGGTTTGATTGCTAGAAGATGTTATATTCATGCTGAATTAAATAAGCCAAATTGTAGGGTTAATTTCAGAAGCAGAATCTGGTTTATGTTCATTAAGAACAGAGGCCACTTTATTAGCTACACCTGCTTGTTAATGCAAATATCTAATCAGCCAATCATGTGGCAGCAGCTCAAAGCATAAAAGCATGCAAGCATGGCCAAAAGGTTTAGTTGTTCAGAACAAACATCAGAATGGGGAAAGAGATGCAATCTAATTGATTTTGACAGTGGAATGATTGTTGGTGCCAGATGGAATGGTTTGAGTATCTCAGAAACGGCTGATCTCCTGGAGTTTTTATGCACAGGTCTCTAGAGTTTACAGAAAATGGTGAGATAAGCAAAAAGCAACCCGTGAATGACAGTTCTGAAAATGCGTTGTTAATGAGAAAGGCCAGTGAAGTATGGCAAGATTGGTTCAAGCTGATAGGAAGGTGATGGTAACTCAATTAAGCACGCATTATAAAAGTGGTGTGCAGAAGAGCATCTCTAAAAGCACATCACGTTGAACCTGGATGGGCCACAGCAGCAAAAGACCAGGAACATACACTCAGTGGGAACTCTATTAGGTAGAAGAGGTGCCTAATAAAGCAGCCACTGAATGTATTGTATATGATGAAATTTGTTGCTTCATGGTAGCAGTACAGAGCAATACTTAAAATATACTATAAAGTAGAATAAGAAATATATATATAAAATAAAAAAAAGTCATGCAAAAAGAGAGCAAAAATATTGAGGTAGTGTCCATGGGTCACTCAGAAATCTGATGGTGGAGGGGGAGAAGCTGTTCCTAAAACGTCAATTTACTTTGACAAGGCCAATGCAATTATAAACACAAGAGATTCTGCAGATGCTGGAAATCCAGAGCAATACACATAAAATGCTGGAGGAACTCTACAGGTTAGGCAGCATCTATAGAAAGGAATAAAGTCAACATTTCAGCCTAGTTACAGTGTAACTTTCAGCTGTTTCTCTGTTTATTCTTTTTGATGCCAGATTGCAGATCCAAGTGTTACCACTTTGCTGTGTTTAGCTTAACAAAGCATTCTATCTTCCTTCTTCACACAACTGGTATCCCACTATTAACACGAGAGGCTTTCAAGAACCCAACATACATCAAAATCATTATGTGCTCAAAGAATAACAACCACTACTGAATTTCATGTGAAAATTCTTTAACAGAAGAGATTCTGCAGATGCTGGTATTCTAAAGCAACACACACAAAATGATGGAGGAATTCAGCAGGTAATTCTATGCTTCTATGGAGGGGAATAAACAGCTGACGTTTCAGGCCGAGACCTTTCATCAGGAATACAAAGAACTTACTTACCCTGTCTGGGACATAGCTCAGTCTACCAGAGTCCTCTGTCCTGGGAGAGTCTTTCAAGTTGTCCACCATGGACGGTCTCAAGTCTCGATGTGGAAGGAGAGCTGAGATGAGCATGGGACTAGTGACCCTATCCTGTAGAAACCCAGAACTACCAAAAATCAAACAGAAACTCCAAACACCTCTGCGCTGGCAGAGAAAGGATGGGCTACACCTGGGGATGAAGGGGGAAGAAGCCAGAATGAAAAATCTAATGCCATTCTGTATGTGTTCCTCCAGAAAACTTCTGGATTACTCTTAACACAGATTCCACTCTATAACTTAAAGATAATTTAAACACAGGGCTACATAATTTAAATTTTAATTATAGATGCTGGTTTCTTGAGTGGTTGCTGATGGCACAAATATTTAATAGCTTTTGTAGGAAATGTGATTACACACTTCTGCTTGAATGAGCAGACTGGATTCTATCTTTCTTGCTTTGAGAAACAACTATGGACTTGCCACCTTCCACTTCTCCTCACAGGGCTGTGATGAATTCTAAATTTCCAAGGAAAAGTAATGTCTTGTAACACATGGTTGAAGGCATTAATTATGATTCTAAATTCAAATTTGTTTAATGTCATTTCCTAGTACAAATAAGAAGCTTTCTTCTGAATTCTATGTGTCTGTTTTAAGGAAGAATCAAAGATTATAAGAATCTAGTGCAACTTTATTTCAGATTCCCAACATATCAATATTTTGCTTTCAATTATCAATGCTACTGTACAAACTAAGGTGACAGGCATGTATCACCCTGTTCAGAATGTTGTAACATCAACCACCCTATCTCTCATTTCCCAGTTCTGATGAAGGTTCATAGGCCTAAAGTTTTAAATTGTATTTCTCTCTCCATAGATACTGCCTTACCTACGGAATGAATCCAGCATTTTTTGTTTCATTTGGGGGAGAAGGCAGGAAAATGGGGTTCAGAGCGATAGTAAATCAGCCACAAAGGCAGTCTATCTTAAGTCTGCTCCTCCCACTGCTGCCGCTCCTCCTTCCATTTCTCCCATGGTTCACTCTCCTCTCCCACTGGATTCTTTCTTGCCCAGCACTTTACCTTTCCTATCTATCCCCACCCAGCTTCTCACTTCAACCCCCCTCCACACCCACCTAGCTTCCCCACACCTCATCTCACCCTTCACCTGCCAGTTTGTGCTTGTGCCCCTCTGCCTACTTTCTTATTCTGGCTCTTCGCCTTCCTTTCCTGTCCTGAAGAAGGGTCTCAGCTCAAAATGTCATCAGTTTATCCTCCTTCATAGATGCTGTCTGAGCTGTTGAGTTCCTCCAGCATTTCATGTGTGTTCTGCAATTCACAGAGGTGATTTTCATTTTTCTTAGAACAGATTAAAAATCCTTTAACTTTTGTGTTGAAGTATTACAGAAATATTCAACAGCATCATCTTTTTAGCTTTTGGTATGACAAGGTGCATACTGGTGAAATCAGCTGTAAAGAGCAAAATGCCAAATGTCATGGTGTAATAAGCTGTAGAAGTTGACATGGCCACAGGCTGTTCATTGTTCATAGATCGAGTGACCGTTTTACAATAATACTGGAGTCAACAAAGGACTGCACGTCAACAAAACACAACACTATGCTTAGTCCTCAGTACATTTTATCAGTGACATGGGTCATGTCCAACACTGACCTAAATCAAGGGTCAAATGGTAGGAGAGATATCAAATATCAGAAATGGAATCAGGTTTAATATCACTGGTATACTGAATGTTATAAATTTGTTGTTTTGTGGCATCAGTGCAGTGTAATAAATTAAAAAAACTATATATGTATATATACTATATATGTGTGTGAATGTGTGTGTGCGCGCGTGTGTGCGCTTTTTGTACTACTTATTTAATTATTTAATTTAAATTTATAAATTTAAAAAGACAGCGAAAAATATAGTGAGGTAGTGTTCATGGGTTGGTTTACTGGCCATTCCAAAACCTGATGACAGTGGGGAAGAAGCTGTTTCTAAAACATTGAGTATGTGTCTTCAGGCTTCTATACCTTCTCCTTGATAGTATCAATGAGGAGGGGCATGTTCTGTGTGATGGGCATTTTTAATGATGGATGCCGCCTTTTTGAGACATTACGTTTGAAGCTGTCCTCGGTAATAGGATTGGCTGAGTTGGCAGTAATGTGTTCAAGCCCCTTTTCTTCCACTGATTTCTTCATTCCCTCGGGCTTCAAGAGAGGTGAGCTGTCCGGCAGGTAGCGGGACTTATAAACAGGTGAGATACAGGATCAGGTTGCCATCTGTTGAAGAGATTTAAGGAGATAAGCTTTACATACTGGAAACATGCAGTGAAATACATTGTTCTACATCAAATCAAATCAGCAAAGCTTGTGCTGGGCAGCCTTCAAGTGACTCCAAGTTTCTGACACCAACATAGCATGCCCACAACTCACCAGCACTAACCTATACAGCCTTGGTATGTGGGATGAAACCCACATGGTCACAGGGTGGACATACAAACTCCTTACAGACAGTGATGAAAATTGAAAACCAATCTTACAGCTAACCACTGTAAAGCATTGTGCTAATTGTTAAGTTACCGTGTCACCATAGGCTGTTCTGAGCTATAGAAACAGTATATGTAAATGTAGATCTGTCACAATTAACTTTGTTATATCTTAGGTGAGGATAGAATATGTCGGAGAATGTTTCAACACTAATTATTATTTAACTAACCTTCTTGAAAGTTACTGCATTCAGGACATCTAAATGCTATACAGATACTGCTCTCCGGCAGAATTAAGCAATTTCCAGACAATTATGTTCCGCCTGCTAATTGCCCAGGGAAACGAACTTCAAGGCTGCATGTTTAGATTTCTTTTCAGTTGCCTAATCTTATTTCTAACTTATTTCTGAAGTTCAGCTTAACATCATTGTAATCTTCTACACTATTTCACAGTCTGTAGTAGAGGTCTTCTTCAGAAGGATTCTCTTGATTTTCTACAAATGTACTACAATCTCATGGGTTGCATCTCAGCCTTAAGTGGCAATTGTTCTACTTTAGGGACACTTAAGAAACTCCTAGGTAGGCACGTGGATGGCAGAAAAATGGATGACGATGTAAGAGGGAAGGGGTAAGTTGATCTTAGAGTAGACTATAAGGTTGTCACAACATTGTGGGGTGAAACACCTGTTCTATAGAGCCATAGAACACTAAATCACAGAGATAGGCCTTTCAGCCCATCTATTGTGTGCCAAACCATTTTCCTCTCATCAGCTTGCACCCAGACATTAGCCTTCTATAACCCTCCCATCCACGTAGCTATCCAAATTTCTCTTCAATGTTAAAATTGAACACACATCCACCACTTACACTGGAAGCTCATTGCACAATCTCATTACACTTTGATGGAAGAAGTTCCTCCTCATGTTCCCATTAAACTTTTCATCTTTCACCATTAAACCATGATCTCTATTTGTAGTCTCACCCAATCTCAGTGGAAAATGACTGCTTGCACTTATTCTATCAATACCCCTCATAATTTTGTATACCTCTATCAAATCTCCTAACCTATTCAACATTTCCTTAAAACTCAGGCCCTCAAGTCCCAATAACATCTTGGTAAATTATCTCTGCACTCTTTCAATCTTATTTACATCTTTCCTTTAGGTAGGTGACCAAAACTGCACACAATACTCCCAATTTCAACGTAATGTTCATGACATAACATTCCACCTTCTGTACTCAATACATTGATAAATGAAGGCCAATGTGCCAACAGCTTTCATTACAACCCTATCTGCCTGTGATGTGACTTTCAAGGAATTATGGATCAGTATTCTCAGTTCCCTTTGCTCTACTGCACCCCTCAGTGCCCTACCGTTCACTGTGTAAGACCTACCCTGGTTGGTCCTCCCAAAATGCAACATCTCACACTACTCTCCTTTAAATTCCATCTGCCATTTTTCAGCCCATTTCTTCAACTGGTCCAGATATTGCTGCAAGCTTTGATAGTCTTCCTCACTGTCCACTACATCCTCAATCTTGGTGTCATCCATATGTCTGCTGAACCAGCTGAACACACTAACATCCAGATCAATGGCATAGATGACAAACAACAATGGACCCAGAACTGATCCCTGCAGCACACCACTGGTCACAGGCCTCCAGTTAGAGAGGCAACCCTCAACTACCACTCTCTGGCTTCTCCCAAAAAACCAATTTACTACCTCATTCTGAATGATGAGCAACTAAACCTTCTTGGCTGACCTCCTATGTGGGACGTTGTCAAAGGCCTTGCTAATATCCAAGCAGACAACATCCACTTGCCTTGCCTTCATCACCTTTCGTAGTAACTTCCTCAGAGTTACTGTGTTGTGCTGTAGTGTTCTACGTTCTATATTCTGTGTATGTTCTGCTCCAGACTGACAGAATCTGCAGAGAGCAGTAAACCTTGCTCAGTGTATCACGGGCATATCACTTCTTTCCATCTGGAATCAGAATCAGAACCAGTTTTAATATCATAGTATATGTCATGAAATATGTTGTTTTCCGGCTGAAGCACATTGCAATACAAAATAATAATTTTAAAAACTACAAATTACAATAAGAAATTCATAAAATGGAGGAAAAATATTGAGGTTGTGTTCATGGGTTCAGTATCTGTTCAAAAATCTGATGGTGGAGGGGGAAGAAACTGTTCCTGATACTTTTGAGTGTGTGTCTTCTGGTTCCTGTACCTCCTCCCTGATGGTAGCAATGAAAAAAGGGCATTGGGTGATGGGGGTCCATAATGATGGATGCTGTATTTTTGAGGCATCACCTTTTAAAGATGTCCTTGATGCTGGGGAAGTTAATGCCCATGATGGAACTGGTTAAGTTCCAGTCTATCTTCATGCTCCATGGCTTCAGGAAGGATGATGGTATCATAGGGTGACCTGCCACCCTGCTCATATCCTCTTCTCTCTTCTACCGTCTGGGAGAGCATTGAACACAGAACAGCGCAGCACTGGATCAGGCTGTTTCTCCCACAATGTTGTGCTGAACTAATTAAATTACAATTCAAGTCAGTGCAAGAGAGGGATTAATGGGGCTTGTTTTGCTGTAGTTGTTTTGTTGCTTATTGTGTTCTGTGTTGTTGGTGCCAGAAAATATGTTGTGACATTTGCGGACTGCTTCCAACACACCCTTGGTGTGTTTGTTGTGAGCGCAAACAACGCATTTCACTGTATGTTTCGATGTATGCATGATACATAAACACTAACCTTGAATCAAGATATAGGAGGTGAAAGCCCAAATGACTAGACTCAGGAACAAACTTCTTCCGTGCTGCTTCCCAACTTGTGAACCAATCATCTCTTTCACATCCCCTTCCCGGTGTTGCTGTCATCTCCTCAGAGTTTTAGTTAAACCTTCATTATATTTCTGTTACTTTACTTATTCTGGATGCCACAGTAACATAACAGTTAACGCAACTCTATTACTGCTCGGGATGTTGTAGTTCAAAGTTCAGTTCAGATGTACTCTGTATGGACAAGTGTATGTCCTTCTCGTGACCATATAGATTTCCTCCAGGTGCCCAACTTTTCTACCACAGTCCAAAGACTACTATTGTATGTAAGTTACTTAGTCATTATAAATTGCTCTGTAACTAAGCTGGAGCTAAAAGGGAAAGTTACTTGACAGCATGGTTCATTAGCCCAAAAGAACCTGTTCCGTACTGTGTCTTTTTGCTGCTTACAATAAATCTTTGTTCCATTTTGTGTTTTGCACTCATCATGTATTTATTGTTATATTTATTATCACCATGTACACTGGTTACTCAGTGGGCTTCAGCGCACACTAGTGTAAATGACAATAAACTAATCTGTAATTGTATCTGAAGGCCAATATTCAAGAATCTTAGATTATTATAGTATGAACCAACAGTCCTTATAATCAATCCATAGCTTTAGGTTCCGAGGAGTAAACATCATTAATAGTCTGTCCTGGTCCAGCCATGCTGATACCATGGACGAGAAGCTCACCTGAGCCTCTGCTTGATTCAGATTAATTTATTTATCACATGTACATTGAAACATACAGAAAAGTGTTGTTTGTGTTAACAACTTACACAACCTAAGAGTGAGCTGGAGGCAACTGGCAAGTGTTCTGTGCCCTCACATGGGGGGGGGGAAGGGAATTTGACATCACCCCTTTGACCATCACAAAGTTTTATCGACAGACCCACAGAAACCATCCTATCGTTGGTGTGGCAACCACTGCAGAGAGTTATGGACAGAGCTCACCACATCTCTCTGTCTGCACTTCTTGCTGCCTCATTAAAGGAGCCAGCATAATCAAAGACTCTACACATCCCAGATCTTATCTCTCTCCCCTCTCACATTGGGCAGAAGATATAAAAATGCTAGAGGGACTCAGCAGGGCAGCCAGCATCTATGCAGAGGTAAAAGGTCTGCCATTTTGGGCCGAGACCATTCATCAGGCATTTTGCATGTGATCCATGAGGATCAAGGTCAACTGCTATCCCGCTGTTATCAGATTATTGAATAGTTCCCTGGTATGATAAGATGGACACTTAACCTCACAGTCTATTGCATTATCGTCTTGCACTTTATTGTCTACCTTCACTGCACTTTTTCTGTAGCCATTACACTTTATGCTGCATTGTTATTGTTTTGCCTTCTTCTCCCTCAAAATGATAAGAGGCATAGATTGAATGGACAGAGACTTTTTCCCAAGGCAGAAACGGCAAATACAAGGAGGCATAATTTTAAGGTAACTTACACACAAAATGTGCTGGAGGAACTCAACAGGCCAGGTAGCATCTATGGAAAAAAGTACAGTTAATGTTTCTGCTGTTTATAATTTTAAGGTGTTGGGAAGAAAGTATAGGGGTGGAATCCAGAAGCAGTTTGTTTTTAAACACAGTGCGATAGGTGCATGGAACACACGGCCAAGGGGTGGTGGTAGAGAAAGACAGGTTAGTGTCATTGAAGAGTCCACTAGATAGCCACACGGATGAAAAAAAAATAGGGCTATATAGAGGGAGGGGTCGGATTGATCTTAGAATAGGTTAAAGGGTCAGCACAACATCAAGGATTGAATTTCTTGTTCCGTGCTGTAATGTTCTATGTCCGATGAAACTGAAGTACCCATGGGAAACACACAAGGTTACAGGGAGAAAGTGTAAACTCCACACAAACAGCATGCAATGTCAATATTGAACCCAGACCTCTGGAGCTGTGAAAAAAACAATTTTACCCACTGTGCCAGATGGTATTGAATGTGCCTTCATTGTCCATTGAGGAAATGCATCCCAGATGACGATTCACTCTGCAAAATGTTCTTGTCGCCCATGCTTCCCTTGCCAATCGCTTTGAATCTGCATCATTTATCATTCTGATAGTGAAAAGCTGAGCTGTCATGATTTCAACATTTCTATTAAGTTGACTCTTATCCTTTTCTTCTCAAAGTATCAGCCATCTATCCATGCATCTGAGGTCCTCTACCCTCCAAGAATTATTCTGCGCTACTTCCAAGACATGAAAGGATGTGATTTCCCCAGTGATACTCAGTCAGAGTACTCATCAAAGTCTGCAGTTGATACCAATGTTGCTCCTCACTCAATGAATCATTTTTATGCATTGTAGTTATTAATGCAGTTTCAGCTCTCTTTCCTATTGTCCTTGCCAATAAAACAGTCAAACAGATAAGCTTCATTAGTGAAAAAGAGTGAAGGGTTTTTAAATAGAGCAATTATGCCATTCAGAAGGAAATGGCCAGGCAAAATATATTTCATAAAGTTTCTCTACACAGGATGGGTTTTTTTAAATTTATAGATACAGCACAGTAATGAGCCCTTCTGGCCCAACAAGTCCTCAGCACACAATTCCACTCCATGTGACAAATTAACCTACTAACCTGAATGTCTTTGGAACGTGGGAGGAAACTGGAGCACCCAGAGAAAACCCACACAGTTACAGAGAGAATATGCAAACCTCTTACAGACAGCGGCAGGAATTGAACCCTGGTCGTGGGTGTTGCAAGAGAGCCACACTGCCATGCTACCACAGGAGTTTCTGTTGGAATATCCCATCAATCCCATTCAAATCATGAGCAAGCCTGGCATGCAGATTGTTAGTGCACTGCAGTTACCTGGCACATACAGCTTTATACAGTTTGACATATAATATTATTTAGTTGGTCCAGAATTAAGATTAAGTTTAATAGCTTAATTTTTTACATGTACATTGAAACCTAAAGTGAAATGCATTAGGTGTATCAAGTCAAATCAGTGATGACCGTGCTGGGGGCAGATTGCATGTGTCAGTAGGCTTCCAGTGCCGTCATAGCATGTCTGTAACACAGTAACCTTAACTCGTACATCTTTGGAGTGTAGGAGGAAACCAAAACTCCCAGAGGAAACCCATGTGTTCATGGGGAGAAGATACAAACTCCTTACAGACAGTCATGGAATTTGAACTGGGTTGCTGGCACTGTAATAGCATTGCTCTAACCACTACGCTATCATACACCCCACTAGATAGAAATGTTACTGAGAGACTAGTTGGATTTTTCTTCTGACGTGAATAAGATATAATAATTCATTACGGATTCAAGGAATCGCTCACTTCTCAACAATGGAAATTAAAGTTGGATGCAATAGAAGAAGGATTTGTTTAAAGCCAGTTATACATCTCATCATTTTCTATGGGTCTGAAGTAGAGGGATTATAGAAAACTGAAGCCTATGCCTGAGTTTCCCATTATCAAAGAAATGAAAGACCTCAAGGAAGATTGATAATGACTGAAAAAATAATGACCAAAAAATGGTAATTACTCTTTGTAGAGAAGGGTGAAGGGTTATCGGAGCTAAGGTTGTTATTACCATGACAGAAATCTGAAAAATTAAAATTGAAGTAGGCTTGAATCTTTCTGAAATCTTTACTTCCCATCATATTCAGACTGCCAGCAGTCCTTGAGTACAAATTAGTGGCCGGCAGCCCTCATTGGAAATGTGCCACACATGGGCTCTCATTGTCAGCTGAATGCTTTGTGAGTGTGACTCCCGTTCACTGCTAATCAGAGCTGAAAGCCACTGAATTAAACAGGCTAATGAGCCCTTCTTTTAACTTTGCATTGTGGAAGAATGGAACCTCTAGGCAGTCATGGAAGCTGAAGGTCCTTTAATTTCCTAAAATATTCGGGGGGGGGGGTAGAATTCTCAGTATCAGGATCAAGGTTAATATCACTGATGTATGTCGTTAAATTCTGTTTTTTTGGCAATATTACAGGGCAATACATTAAAAATGTAAAATAGTAAGATATATAAAAAAATGAAATTAATTAAGTAGAGCAAAAGTAGTGACCTTCATTCCATTTGCAAAAAGCAAGATTTCCTGGTGGTCAACCACTTTAAATTCCAATCCCCATTCCCATTCAGGTATGTCAGTCCATGGCCTCCTCTGCTGCCATGATAAGGCCACTTGCAGGTTGGAGGAACAACACCTCCTATTCCATCAGGGTAACCTGTAACCTGATGCCATGAATATTGATTTTTCCAAGGCAGAGGAATTGATTCTAGTCGCTCCATCTTTCTGTCATTATTTTTGCTGTTTTTTGACCATTGCTAACAAGCCTGACTGCTCTCTAACATTTATACAATTTTTTTGCCACTTAAGATAGTATCTGGTGATATGCATGTACTTTGATAATGAATTTACTTTGACTTTGACTTTACTGAGTGAAATTCATCCATGCTCCTCTTTGTGCAACTCAGAACCAGAAGAAACAAGGAAAGAGAAACAAGAAAAGAGAAAGTTGGATTAAAATAGGAAGGAACAAGAAATGAAAGGTTATTTTAATGGGAGAAAATAAAGTTAAGAGTGGAAAAAGGGAGAAAATGAACTCTGATCTAGTTCAAATGGGCTGAGAGCTGTTTTAGTGCTCTGCTGATCTATAGGTATTAGTCCACTCTGTGAAGTCAAAATCATTCATGTTTTAAATACCACTTCTAAATCTCTCCTGCTTTAAGGAAAACAATTCCAGCTTCTCAAAACTCTCATCACATTTCTAAAGTCACTCATCTTACACACTGCTATAAAATAAACACGCTGATATTTCTGCTAAAGTGCATGAGCTTAAATCAAGTGATTTATGTTATGCTGTTGTGTTCCACAATAATATTACAAAATCTCAATACAGCAGGCTCGATGCTAATAATAAGTATTGAAGTGTGTTTACTTTGTGTGCTTAAACAATAATTGTAAGTGAGACCTCGCTTGGAATACAGTTTTGGTCATCTTGTTATAGGAAAGATGTGATTAAACCAGTAAAAGTGAAGCAAATATTTACCAAGATGGTGTTTGGTCTTGGGGACCTGAGTTACTAAGAGAGGTTGTGCAGACTAAGATTTTATTCCCTGGAACATTAGTGACCTGGTGGAAGTATAGAGGATCATGAGGGACACAGACAGGGTGAAAGCACATTGTCTTTTTCCCAGGGAAGAGTGCTAAAAACAAGAGTGCATCGGTTTAAAATCAGAGGCAAATAAAAACTTTAAAAGGGATATCAAGGGCAGTTTCTTCACAATGAATGGTGCGTGTTTGGAATGAGCTGCCAGACCATGATAGTGCAGTGGTTAGTGCATTGATTTATAGTGTCAGCCAGAAATCTGTGATGAGGGTTCAATTCCCACAGCTGCCTTTAAGAAGTTTACACATTTACCCCATGACCGCATAGGTTTTCTCAGGTACTCTGGTTTCCTCCCACATTCCAAAGATGTATTGGCTAAGGTTAGTGAACTGTGGGCTTGCTAGATTGGCGTCGGAAGTCTGGCAATGTTTGTGGGCTGCCTGGCATATCTTTGCCAGTTTGATTTGATGTAAATAACACATTTCAGTGTATATTTTGAAATACATGTGACAATTTTATTTATTTAGAGTTACAGCATCATAACAAACCCTTCCAGCTCAATGAGCCTGTGCCCTCCAATTACACCTACCTGACTGATTAACCTACTAATACATACATCTTTGAAATGTGGGAGAAAACCAGAGTACTTTGAGGAAACCCATATGGTCACGGGAAGAACATATAGATTCCTTACAGACAACAGCAGGAATTGATCTCTGATTGCTGGCATTTGTTTAAATAATTCATTGTGGGTTACATGTAATTGTCTGTGAATGGCAAACATCATCAAGCCAACCTGTCATATGTGTGTGCCTTGCTAAAGTAAAAGCAAAAATAATACAGACATTGCTTGGGCTGCCTTATTTCCCCTGCAATTAGTTTTTATGTTTTGGAGTTATAAAATATAATAGTAACTCTACTCAACTAGCTGATCTATCTTTCTCCTGTGTGCTTCCTTGTTACCATCTGAGATGTTACCAACAACAGATTTACATCCTGTCACTCTCATAAGTTTCATAACTTGTTAGATAGGTTCTTTGGGCCCTAAATATGATTCATCTTTAAATCCTTTCTCTTTGACGTATCTGAGATTTGACTATAGTCACCTCTTTTAAGTTACTTACCCCTCTATCCTTTTGTTCTGCCATTAACAATTTTATTCCATCTCAGCAGATAAAATAAATTAAATTTCTGGATTCCTTGGTGGCTTCTGGTGACCTTCTAATAGCTGATGTGTTTTTCTATCAGGCAATATCCTTCGCATCATTGTGAAGTCTATATAATGAAATGTCCTTTATTCAGGGTGACCTATTTCAGCACATTGCCAACTTGCTGATTTGGTTACTGGTCAGTTCAACTTTGTTCCATTAATTGGATCAGCTGCATGAAATGAAATGAAATATCTTTCCATTTCTGCTGGATTTGGGCAAAAAAAATTGAAGCTTCAATTCCATCTATTTCTATAACTTCATTTTGCTCAGCAAGGCACACATTCAGTTTCAGGGTGTTATGTTGCAATGCTTTGCACTTACAATCTCTTTCTAAAGTTTACTTCAGTTTATCATGCCATACATTTCTTAAAGTGACTATTTCTCAAGTACGTGGATGAATAAATTCATTGCAAAACAACTGAACCTCTATTAATGATTCTTTAATATTTATTGTCACCTGCAACTACTTTGGTACCTTGTAATCACAATGGCCACTTTATTAAGTACCTGATTATGCTCATGGTCTTCAGCTACTGTAGCCCATCTACTTCAAGACTCAATGAGTCGTGTGTGAAATTCCTAGTAGATTAGCAGTTTCTGAGGGACTCAAAACATCCCGTCTGGGACCAGCAATCACTCCACAGTCTAAGTCATTTAGGTCACATTTCTTCCACATTCTGATTTTTGGTCTGAACAACAACTGAATCTCTTGATGATATCTGCATGCTCTTATGCATTGAATTGCCACTACATGATTGGTTGATTAGATATTTACAGTAACGATCAGGTGTAGAGGACTACCTAATAAAGGATAATGTGATTAATGTACCATACAGTCTGATAATATTTCTGCCCTTTTCACTGCAGAGTACAGAGGAGATTTACTAGAACGTTACCTGGGTTTCAGCACCTAAGTTACAGAGAGAGGTTGAACAAGTTAGGTCTTTATTCTTTGGAGCGTAGAAGGTTGAGAGGGGACTTCATAGAGGTATTTAAAATTATGAGGGGGATAGATAGAGTTGATGTGGATTGGCTTTTTCCATTGAAAGTAGGGGAGATTCAAAAAAGAGGACATCATTTGAGAGTTAAAGGGCAAAAATTTAGGGGTAACACGAGGGGAAACTTCTTTATTTAGAGAGTGGTAGCTGTGTGGAACGAGCTTCCAGTAGAAGTGGTAGAGGCAGGTCTGATTTTGCCATTTAAAAAAAATTGGGGAGGTATATGGACAGGAAGGGAATGGAGGGTTATGGGCTGACTGCAGGTAGGTGGGACTAGGTGAGAGTAAGTGTTCAGCATGGACTAGAAGGGCCAAGATGCCCTGTTTTGGTGCTTTAATTGTTATATGGTTATATGTTATCAGGGAACAAATTAAAAATATGCTTGTGCAAAACAAAATCTGTTCAATTAATATAGCTGTAGGAGAACAAAATTTGGTGGAAAATGGTAAGGTTTGCTCATCATATTCTTACTGCAATGATCTATTTTTAAATTGAGAGGAAAATGCTAATTTAACCTGTGACGGGTTAAAGAACCAGCAGAAATGGAAAACACTTTGGTGTCTGGTATTGCTAATAACTAATAGTGTTTATTAGTAACTACGCAATACAGTACTATAAATGCAGATATATCAAACAGGTTAGCAGTGAGATACATATACATAAGTGTGGAAATAGGAACAAAACTTATCTCTTTCAAACCTAGGGGTGATTGGATATAGTCTTATGATGGTGAAGAGATTTCAGTTCAGTTTGAAGTAGTTAGTTGAGTAACATTGGAGAGAGAGAGAGAGAGAGAGGTGAGCTGATGCCATCGATCTTCCTGTTGTCTTTTGAAATCCTCACTGTCCTCTGAAATCCCGTTGAAGTCATCGACTGTGACCATAACACATACGACCGTTCTTCAGTGATGGAATTATCACCCAGTTGAGGGTGGACACACAAATAATTCCCCACCGGTCGCACCTTTTCACATTGTGAGAACCACTGATTGATTTCCCCGATTCGATCCTCCAAAAACCCCATCTTCCTGTGGGTGCAACAAAGCTCATTCAGTGTCTGAAACGGTGTGTCTGTCTGTGTAACCGCGGACCTGGTTTTTATCTCCACATGTTGGACACCAGCTGTCCATTAACCTGCTTTGTCCTCCTCTCTCTGCAAGTACGTTGCAAGCAGGCAAGTTTCCTTGTGGAATGGTAAATAACTTATAGAGAAGCCATAATATCAATCTTTCGAGCAGTTTCTGTCTCTCTCTCTCTCTCTCTCTCTCTCTCTCTCTCTCGCTCACTGCGTTGGACGCCTCCCTCTCTCTCTTAATAGCAGCACAGTTCAAACAGTGTCCAAAAGTCAGTCTCATTCTCCTGATATTTTAAAGTGATTGTCCACAGAAAATATGAACCCTAGCGGTACATAACACTACTGTCACATTCAGTGCAAATTTTACAATACTAAGGACTGCAGCAACAGTGGTAAGGTATGGTCAAGGGAGGCAGAGGAGCACTTACAGGATTGCTTTGAATCAGTGGACTGGTCAATATTTAGAGATTCATCTTCAAATTTTAAAATGACACAGTTGCCACCAACCTGTGTGGATGAGTGTGTGCCTTTCAGAACACACTGGACATACTCAAATCAGAAGCTGTGGATAGACCAAGAGATTCATAATCTGCCAAGGGATAGATCTGTGATGCTTAAGACTGGTGATCCACAACTCTACAAGAAGTCCAGAAACAACCTATAGATTATCTTAGGAGCGAGAAAGCAATTCTGAGTAAAGTTAGAGATGAAGTTGGGTGCATGTCAGGTATGAACTGATGAACACTGTCGTGCTGTTTTTCTTAGCACTTTTTTTTGTAACCTATCGCAAATTGTTATGCCTGCACTGTAATATTGCCACAAAAGAAAACATCACTTTATGATTTACTAATGTATTTACTGCAGCTGCGGCTGGATTTATGAACATTTTTTCAATACTGCCATGTTGTTTGTGTACTCTGAGATTTCCTCTAAAATCATGACTACAGTTGCACTGTGATTGATTACACTGCTCTCTATCGAATATCAAAAGGCCTAAATACAGTGAATGTGGAGAGGATTTTCCTGTAGTGGGGGACTCACAGACCAGAGGACCGAGAATCAGAAGAGATGGATGCCAATTTAGAACAGAGATAAGGAAAAAAATTCATTAGCCTGAGGGTGCTGAATCTATATAATTCATAGCCTTTAGATGGCTGTGCAGGCCAAGTCACTGCGTATGTTTACGGCAGAGGTTGATGAGTTCTTGATTAATCAGGGCATCAAAGGTTAAGGGGAGAAGACAGGAGGATAGGTTTAAGAAGGATAGATAATGCTAGCAATAATGGACTGTGGTACAGACCATATGGGCTGCGTGTCCTAATTCTGCTCCTATGTCTTATTGTCTATCATGTATAGCACACACAAAATGCTTCAGGAACTCAGCAGTGACTGTCATGAATCCTTACTACGTCAAATTGTCCATATAAGAACAGTGTACAGCAGTCATTATAATAGGGACTCATATTTTAGTCAACTTAATGTTATTCTTTGAAATTTACTTCAATGTCCAAAGTACTTATTCACAATCCAAGTGCCACAGCACCAGGACACAATCTCAGGACCCACACACACATTTATTACCCCTCAGTCATCAGGCTCTTGAATCAGAGGGGATAACTTCACCTATCTTAATCACTCCAACACTAAACTCTTCCCACAACCTATAGACTCAATTTCAAGAACTCTTCATCCCATGTTCTTGAAACTTATTGCTTACTTTTTTTTGTATTTATCGTGAATGCCTGCGAAAAGTGAATCCCAGCATTGTGTATGGGGCTAAATTTGTACTTTGATAATAAACTTACTTTGAACTTTGAAGTGTAATGTTCAAGAAATTGATTAAAGATTAGCTTTAAATGTCACATTGATATAGAAACATTGAAACATACAGTGAAATGCGTTCTTCGACACAGTTTGATGATTGAGCTGGGGGCAGCCTGCAAGGCAACACTTGAGGGATCCCCCCCAGCATATCCTTGGGCTGGGACAGAGTTCGTTGTTGATGACATACAACCCATTTCCCTGTTTGTTTCAATATTTGTTGTGCATGTGACAAAAAAAGCTAATTTTTTTTTTTATAATTAAAGCAGAATTCTTGTTCTACCCACATATATTAAACCTTTAATTTTGACACTTTAGCATTGAATTCTGTGTTCTATCAACTTATTTCTAGAGCACTTTTCATACAGACAAAGTAGTTCAAAGTGTTTTACAATGTGATAAATTACAAATGTGAAAATAAAAGACAAAAAATTAGTTAAAAACAGTTTAAATAATTAGGTTTTGAGCTGCTATTTAAATGGGCCAGCTGAGTCGGCGTACATTACGGTTCAATGTATTGAATTCCACAGTTTCGGAGAGTAGTTAAAAAAAGCTGACCTGCCAACTATCTTTTGAGGGAGATTGTTTAAATTTAAGATACCCGTGGAAGAAGACCTGAGAGCTTGAGCAAGATTATAAAAAAAGTGATTTTGTGATGAACTTTGGTCCACAACCCTACTCCAGTCTGTAGGGCACACAAAAGAATCTTTTTTCACCCCACCCCCATCTACTGCAGTGGTCAGTAGATGGCAGACATGTAACGTGAGCTGTGGTCGACTGCTGCATCCAACACTTAATCCAAATCCAACCCTTGCTCAGTGTTTTTCTGAAAATCATCTACATGTAAACCCTATAAACTAAAGAGGGTCTTTTCTCAATGATAGCTATTAGCTTATGAGATTATTGACACTGAACTCTGGAAGGGAGAAGATGGAATAGTTTTGATATTAAAATCAGTATTAAAGTTTCATATTAGAACTAGAAAACCCCCTGCTGAGATTCATGATCGATGTCGGCACTGACATATTTGGCACTCTACAATGTAACCTGCTTCCTTCATCAGAATGCACATCAAAGTATTACCTGAAGGTAAAATACTTAACATCATGGCAAAAAAGTGCAATATAAAATGATTGTTGCTTGTCTTTTAATATATACTGTACACTGTTTCTTTGATTAGTTTTTGGACTTTCAAGGACTCCACAAGTCATGTTCTCAATGTTATGTACTTATCTGTATACCCATCTATCTATTCACTTATTAATTTCACTATTTACCTATCAATTATCTATTTTGTATTATTCTATTTATTTACTTACTGAGATATCTATCCATCTACTTATTTATTGTCTTCTTTTGCACATTGTCTGTAAGTGTGGTTTAGTTATAGTTTTCCTAAATTCTAATGGATTTCCATGTTTTCTTGTACATTTCCACAGGAAAATAAATCACAGGGTAGTTTATGGTGACATAGATGTACTTTGATAGTAAATTTACTTTGATTCTGATGTCTTTAAACATAAAATTGGTGATCCTTTAGGTTCACGTGAAGCCACGCTGGAGCAGGGATGTGGAAAGAGCAGGGATGTATTATCACCCTATTAAATTCTTTTCCTTTTGGATAAGCCCCCATGTTTTACCTCCCCCCCCCCATCCTTCTCAGTTTTGATCACCTTGTTGTGGGAAAGATATAGTACTACTGTACTGGAAAGAGCAAAGAGAAGACTTATGAGAATTTTGCCAGCAATTGAGGAATTGAGTTAGGGAGAGTGGTTCGGCAGTGTGGGACTGTTTTCATTAGAGAATGTGGAGTGATCTTATGCAGACGTATAAAAGCACGAGGGGCATGGATAGGTTAAATGTATACAATTTTTCTCCCGTGGTTGAGGGGTGTGTATCCGTGGCCATGGAAGCTCAGCAAAATTTCAAGCCCTGAGAATTTTTTTCTGGGAGGTTCTCTTTGGCCCTGGAAATTGTTGAGGTTTGTCTCAGGTCTAAGGGTTTGGGGATGTTCTTTCACATCCTGGGAGTTTTTGAAGATGATCTTTATTTGTCACATACAGTGAAATGCGTCATTTGCATCAAATAGGATCGTCCTGGACAGCCCACAGGTGTCACCACACTTCCTGCACCAACATAGCATGCCCACAAATTAATAATTTTAACTCTTAGATCTTTGGAGGCCCTTCATTGGTTGGGATCGATGAAGGATGTTGCATCCTATCTGTCCGCGTTATGCGCAAACCTGTACACAATTGAGGGCAGTATGATATGGAGAGCAAGCTGTTGCTTATGCAGCCAACTTCTCACCCCCACACAGCTGATCAATCGAAAGGGACAGCAGAGACGGGGACAGTTGTCACCAATGGCATTGCAGGAGTTCACAGTCAACATTGAACTCAATGTAGGACTGCCTTCAGGACTTCACCTCAGTATTTTTTCTACGGATTTATTCCCAAAGCCTTCCTCATTTGTGGGTATAGCCACAAGGCTTTGTAAGTTTAAGATCAGAGTATTCCTTTTCATAGGCGAGCTGCCAACTGTGACTATCTCCATCTGCCTGAAGCAAATGTTTTTAAAGTGCCACTAACCTGCCTTTGCCCCTTTGCTGTCAGTAGAAGTGGTTCCACTGGGCTTAGTAGCTGAGCCACAGATGTAGGGCAGGAACAGGACGTAGTTGTCAAAGGCTATTTGAGATGCACGCCACTGGGAGCATTTCATAGTTAGTGGGAGGTAATCCCCACTACCCGCACACCCCCACCCCCACCATCTTTGGAATATAGGAAAAAATCAGAGCACCCAGAGGATATAGAAGGCATGAATAGAAACTGCTACCAAAGTTTCCACTGCTAACTAGTGGAAGTCCAAAAAGCATATCCTGCCAGTTTCAATTTGTCAAGGGAGATGGTACGGTGAGAAAGCCAACACACTTATTGGACGCCTGCTGTGCTTCAGTTTTGTGCTATTGATCAGGGATCAATAGGTATGAAAGGACAGCGACCTCCAACAGCAGCTTGTGTGGAGTGTCACACAGCAGCCTGAAAATGTTTGCATGAGCCGAGAATTCAACCTGGGAGATTTTAATCAGTGGAAGAGGATGAGGAATGGTGAGCCTGAAGACCAGGCTTCCCCTCCGCAATGAGATTTATGAGTGGTCTAAGAACCCACAAACACTATCTGGTTATTCATCTTTTGCACTAGCTGTTTAATTTTATAACTTAAGGTCAATTTTAAGTATTGCACTGTACTGTTACCACAAAACAACAAATTTGCCAATATACAGTACTGTGGTTCAGATATATATAACTAGGATGCCTAGGACCTTTGTACAGTACTGTATTCATCAACATGGAGCAGAGAGTGAGTTTGTAAGTCCTGGGGAAGCTAAGGATGTTGGGAATGGTGAGGATGGAGTGCCACGGGAGGAGTATGGGACAAGTGGCAGAGGTCAGGAGGAATGGTGAGGGTACAAAAATATCCAGCCCTAACTCACCAGGAAAGGTCATTTGATTCCAAAACTTCTAGTTTATTGATCATTACAAAATGTCTCTCTGGTGCTTTTCGCCTCTTCCACTCTCCCTTAGCCTTTTCCCAACCATGATCCCCCCACACCTTACCCTTTTCCCACTTTCAGTCCCCAAGAGAGACTCATATCAGAATCAGGTTTATCGTCACTCACCTATGTCATGCAATTTGACCTGGGTTCAGTTCCACCACTGTCTGTAAGGTGTCTGTAATTCTTTCTGTGACCACATGGGCTGCCGTTGGGTTCTCCTGTTTCCTCTCCTGGGTTAGGAGGTTAATTGGTCACATGGGTGTAATTGGGTGACATGGGCTCATGGAGCCCGAAGGGTGTGTGGCCGTGCTGTACCTGTAAATAGGAATAAAATAAAACTTGATTCTGATCTGATTTTGACTTTACCTTTGCCTTCCCTGGGAGGAAAGGTTCCAGCCAAACCCCATTGAAAACATTATCACAAAATGCAGAAGTATTAATAAGATCATAAGATATACATTCTGTGGCCACTTTATTAGGTCAACCTGTACACCTGCTAGTCAATGCAAATAGCTAATCAGCCAATCATGTGACAGAAACAGAATTCATACAAGCATGCAGACATAGCCAAGAAGTTCAGCCGTTGTTCAGACCAAACATCGGAATGGAGAAGAAATGTGACTTAACTAGCTCTGACTGTGGAATAATTGTTGCTAGTTAGAGACAGGCTGGCTTGAGCATCTCAAAAATGCAGAGCAGGCTTTAGAGTTTACAAAGAATGGTGCAGTTCTGTGGGAAAGACACCTACTTAAAAAGAAAGGTTAGAGAAGAATGGCCAGACTAGTTCAAGTTGATAAGAAGGCGATTGTAACTCAAATAATCATGCGTTACAATGGTGGTGTACAGAGAGGACAAGCTGAACTCTGAGTTGGATGGACTACAGCTGCGGAAGACCACAAGTATACACTAAGTGGCCATTTTATTAGGTGCAGGAGGTACCTAATAAAGTGGGTACTGAGTGTAGAAGCAGATTTAGGCCACTCAGCCCATCAAATGTGCTCTGTCATTCAATCATGGCTGATATTTTTTCCCCTAATCCCATTCTCCTGCCTTCTGTCTGTAAACCCCACTACATATCAAAAGACTATCAACCTATGCCTTAAATACACCCAGTTATTTGGCCCCCACAGCCCTCTGTAGTAATGAGTTTCACAGATTCACCATCGTCTAGCTGAAGAAATTCCCTCCTCATCTCATTTTTAAATGGTTGTCCATTTTTTTCTGAGGTGGAACACTTCATAATTCAGGAACAGCTTCTTCCCCTCTCCTATCATATTTTTGAGTAGTCCATGTATACTACCATGCTATTCCTCATTGAACATTTTATTTTTATTTTTTATTGTAACTTACTGCATATTTTATGTATTGCACTGCACTGCTGCCATGAAACAGCTTCTGTCAGTAATCTGTAAATGTTTAACTACTTTCTCTGATGTATGAATTGTTCAATTGATCATAACTCATTCTCGACCAAACAGTTAATATTTGATATATCTGAAGAGCTAAATCACCTTAGGATGCTGTTAAAACATGCTCTAAATCAAGAGCATTCCAGGTTTTTAATCTCTCAGATAAATAAACACACATACACAGCAATTCGTGTCTGTTGCTGTAAATGTTCCTTCTCCACCCTGTTTTCTCTATAAGTTACTAGCACACGAGTTATCCTTAACCTAATGTCCTCCTAGAATGATAAATGCTACCAGGTAACCCGAACCTAGTGTGTGGCTTCAACATAAACACAAGAACCACTCTCACGGGAAAGCTTTGCGATGGGATTTATTAGTGAAGCTATTCACTGCTTCTTGGCCACGTGAAGCTGTAAACACAATTAAATATATTTATGTGCTGTTACTGAGTGTGAAAAGATGATGGTAAGACTTACCAGCCTTGAAAAGGATGACAGCATCTTGTGAATAACAATTATTTCAGCTTTGGCTGTGGATTCATGATAGTATCAGAATTAGCTTTGTTATCTCTGACATATATCGTGAAATTTGCTGTTTTGTGGCATTAGTACACTGCATACATAAAATTATTCTAAATTTCAAAAATAAACAAGTACTGCAAAAGAAGGAATAATGAGGTTATTAAAGTTTGCTTATAACACATATCATAATAGGTATCTCCGTAAGTATGAGCCTAAAGTAGTCATCACATGATCACCTAATTAATAGGTTGTGTAATCCAGATGAAAACCATAAAACTGATAAAGGTGGAGTTGAGTATTTATCCCTTGGTGGGAAGGAGGCGGAACAGCAATGGGTTAATGGACCACTTATGGGTTCATGGACTGTTCAAAACTCCTATGGTGGAGGGGAAGAAGCTGTTCCTGAATCATCGAGTGCATCTTCAGGCTCCTGTACCCACTTCCGAAAGATGGATGCTACTTTCTTGAGTCACTGCCTCACGAAGATGTTCTTGATACTGGGGGGACGTGAAACTACAACAGCTTTCAATGCACAGCACGTGTTCTTTCTGAGGAATTGAAAGAGCTTAAGAGACTCCTTATGATATCTGCCTCTCACTCTGACAATAAATATCCACCTTTACAGGAGTTGTAGCTTTGAGTAAGAACAATGCATGTGAACTACAGTATTTGGACTACAGTTTTAATATTTGGACTATGATATTAATGGATTTGTGGCTAAATTTGCTGATGATACAAAGAAAGGTGGAGGAGCAGGTAGTGTTGAGGAAACAGATAGCCTGCAGAGAGACTTATATAGTTCAGGGGGATGGGCAAAGAAGTGCCAAATTAAATACAATGTGGGAAAGTTATTCCCCATGGTAGTGGATTCTAGGACAAGAGGGCACGACTTTAGGATTGAAGGACACCCATTTAAAACTGAGATGCGGAGAAATTACTTTAGTCAGAGGGTGGTAAAACTGTGGAATTTGTTGCCACAGGCAGCCATGGAGGCCAAGTTATTAGGTGTATTTAAGGCAGAGATAGACAGGTTCTTGATCAGCCAAGGTATCAAAGAGTATGGGGTGAACGCAAGGGAGTGGTGATGACTGAAAGAATTAGATCAGCCCATGATTGAATGGCGGAGCAGACTCGATAGGCTGAATGGCCTACTTCTGCTCCTATATTTGAACGTGGACCATAGACAATACAGAAAGAACATAGAACAGAGATCACAGAACATAGAATTTCCACAGAATTTTCATAGGATTTCTTAACCATCCCACTCTGATCCTGCGCTATCTGTCACAGTAACTTCCCATTTAGGACTGTCCTATCTCTTTCATAAAATTATACTTTAAAGACCATGCATGCTCAACTTTCAATTTCATGCTCTCTAAATACACTCCTTCTCAAGGAAATTCTTCAGACAAAAATTGATTATATTTATTTCATATAATATAAAAAAGCATACAAGTTATATACATCTCACTCTGGTGCTTACCTTAGAGAGAGGTTGGTCTAGTCAGACAGTTACTGTAAGTTTGGCAGCAAACAAAAGGTTGTCTGTGAGAGGTTTTTGCTTGCAGTTCCTGTTTTTATCAGTTTTATGTGTTTTCATTTGGTTTACACAGTCCATGTGTACAGTGACCATGTGATTACTAGTTTTGGTACATACTTACCAATACATGCACGATGATGAGTAAACCTTATTAAACAAGTCACATTGATTAAAGACACACGTTACAGTCATTACAGCACAGAAACAGGCCCTTCAGCCCATCTAGTCCATGCTGAACTATTATTCTGCCTAGTCCCATCGACCTGCACCTGGATCATAGCCCACCATCCTCCTCCCATCCACGTATCTACCAAATTCTCTTAAGTGTTGCATCGAGCCCGCATCCAACACTTCCACTGGCAGCCTATTCCACACTTTCACTACTCTCTGGGTGAAGAAGTTCCCACTCACGTTTCCCTTAAAAATTTCACATTTCACCCTTAACTCATAAACTCTCGTGCTAGTCTTACCCAACCTCAGTGGAAAGTAGCAAGCCAGGCAGCACCTATGGAAGAGAGTCAATGTTTTGGACTGTAGGAAAGTGGACAGAGGGGAGGAAGAAGTACAAGGTGGCAGGTGAAAGGTGAAACTTGGAGAAGTGGAGGGGATGAAGAAAAGAGCTGGAAAGTTGATTAGTGAAAGAGACTGGAGAAAGGGAATTCTGATAGGAGTGGATAGAAGACCACGGAAGAAAGGAAAGGAGGAGGAGTGTCAGTGGGAGGTTTTGGGCAGGTAAGGAGTACAGTGAACGAGGGAAGCAGGAATGGGGAATGTTAACGGGGTGGGTCAGTTACTGGAAATTCGTGAAATTGATGTTCATGCTATCAGGTTGGTGGCTACCCAGACAGATTTAAGATGTTGCTCCTCCAACCTGAGTGTGGCCTCATCACGACAGTAGAGGAGTCCTTGGACTGACATGTTGGAATGGAATGGGAAGTGGAATTAAAATGGGTGGCTACAGGGAGATACCGCTTTTTCTGGTGTTTGGTGAAGCAGTCTCTTCCCAGGTTCTTACTCTGATTTCTCCTCTTTCTTTCCAGGCCTGATGAAGGTCCTAGGCCCAGAGTGTCGACAGTTTACGCTTTTCCATAGATGCTGCCTGACCTGCAGAGTTCCTCCAGCATTTTGCCTGTGTTGCTTTGGATTTCTAGCATCTGCAGATTTTCTTGTCTCAGCAGAAAATACCAGCTTGTATTTATACCACCTGTACCCTCATAATTTTGTATACCTCTATTAAATCTCCCCTCTTTCTCCTACAGTCTAAAGAATCTAGTACAAATCTATTCAACTTTTCCCTATAACTCGGGTCTGAATGTCTCGGCAGCATTGTTCTCATTCACTTGTGTGTTTGTAAGTTGCTTCTTTTAGATTGTTACCAAATACTGTTTTGTTCTTGCTGATCTTAAATTCAAAGCAAAATTGCCCATAATCAGAACAGGGTTTCAACTTCAAACTTTGATAATTCCTTTTCTCATACAGATGATGCTAGACCTGATGAGTTCTTCCAGCAGGTTATTTGCCACTCTAGTTTCCCACATCTTCCTGTAATTATTTTGGCCTCGTATTTTTCTTATTCTGCCTGCCTGCCGGACATGTTCCACAGCATTGCCAAAAATACCGTTTGTGATACATCTGTAGAAATTTGCTGGAAATTTTGGTGACATACCAAATCTCAAATTCCTAATGAAGTATAGGCACTCGTACACCTTTTAGTGATTGCATCAATATACTGGGCTCAGGATAGGTCTTCTGAGGTGTCAAAGCTGTTCACCCTTTGCACCACTGACCCCTCAGTGAGGTTCATTACTTTCAGGTAGATAGATACCTTATTGGTTTCAAAGGAAATTACAGTGTCACAGTAGCATTACAAGCGCACAGATATACAAATATTAGGAGAAGTAAGAAAGAATAAAAAAATAAGTTACCTCAAACAGTCTGACAGGAGGGTGATATACTTTTATTTTTAAATATTACTTTTATTTGATACATAATCCATTAACCCACTGAGTTATCATGTACTGTACATTAATTTTACCTCTTTTTTTAAACCTTCATGAGTTATCTGCACTTCTCTCACTGTGCATTTCTATCTTGTTCTTCCTCATGTTTAGTATATTTACAACAACAACAGAAATGCGTAGCTGGTTGGACAGCATCTATAGACCATGAAACAAATGTAACATTTTGGGCGAAGATTTTACAATGGGTCTAATAAAAAGTCCTCAGTCTGAATTATTAATGCCGTTCCTCTCTGTAGAGATGTTGCCTGATCTGTTGAGTACCTCCTGCATTAGACCATTAGATCATAAGACTTAATAAGCCATTCGAACCATTGAGTCTGCTCCATCAGTCCATTGTGGCTGATTTACTATCCCTCTCAATCCCATTCTCCTACCTTCTTTCTGTAGCCATTGACACCCTAACTAATCAAGAACCTAACACACACTGCTTGAAATATTCCTAGTAACTTTGCCTCCACTGCCATTAGAAGTGCCATTGGCAAAGAATTTCACAGATTCACCACCCCCTGACTAAAGAAATTGCTCCTTGGCTCTGTTCTGAAGGGACATCCTTCTATTCTGAGGCTGTGCTCTCTGGTTATAGACTTCCCCAATACTGGAAACATCTTCTCCACATCCTCATCCATCGCACTTCCAATTTTCAATATGTTTCAATGAGATTCCCCCTTCATTCTTCCAAAACTCCAGCAAGTATAGATCCAGAGTCATTAAATACATGTTACCCCTTTCATTCCTGGAAACATTCTCGTGAACCTCCTCTGGACTCTCTCCAATGCCAGCACATCCTTTCTTAGATAAGGTGCCCAAGACTGTTCTCAAAACTCCATGTGTGGTCTGACCTGCCTTACACAGACTCTATAGTTTGATTTACTTTCAGGTTTCCAGTATGTGCTCTCCAGATTCATTCCTGCCTGCTGTTCTGGTGGAATGGAACTACATTTTCTAGTTAGCAGACCAAGAACAGGTCGTGCCTTCAACCTGAATAACAGCTGACAACAAAATTTTATGACTTCTGGACTTGAGTTTGAGGAGGACTTGAACTTTGAGCTGACAGCAAAGAACACATACATTTTAGTTTGAAAATTTAACTGATATTTTAAGCATTTTATAGAGCTGAAATTAAAAATAATGTAATTAGTTTAATAGCTAAAGTATAAATTAATATTTCAATTGACTAATTTAATTAATAAACTGCAACAATCATGAAATTAGATTAGTAGCTAAAATACATACATTTTATATAAATTCATAAATCATTTAAGGTCTGTTACTGTGCTGTACCTCTAAATAAAATACATAAAAATCAGCTTCTTCCTCTTTGCTATCAGATTTCTAAATAGTCCATAAACCCATGGAGACTAACTTATCATAGAATCATAGAAATCTACAGCTCATTACAGGCCCTTTGGCCCACAATATTGTGCCGACTATCTAACCTTCTTCAGAAACTGGCTAGAATTTCTCTATCACACAGCCCTCTATTTTTATAAGCTCTATGTACCTATCTAAGAGTCTCTTAAAAGACCCTATCGTATCCAATTTACCACTTTTGCTGGCGGGTTGCTGGGGGCGGGGGTTTGCTCCACAAGTGGCACCATCCTTCCGGTGCCAACGTATCATGCCCACAACTCACTAAATCTAACCTGTATGTCTTTGGAATGTGAGAGAAAACCAGAGCACCCAGAGGAAATCTAAGCGATCCTGGGAAGAATATATAAAATCCTTACAGACAGCGGGAATTTTACTCTGATCTTATAACTAGCCTTGTAATATTGATATGTTAACCTCTGAATCTGGAGACACAAGAGACGGCGGATGCTGTAATCTGGAGCAACACACAACCTACTGGAAGAACTCAGAATCTGTGAAGTGAAAGGAGTTGCTGAGTAACTTATACAAAATGCTGGATGGAAAACATTTATGGAAAGGATGGAGGCCAGGACTGGAAAGGAAGGGGCAATCTGGTGTTCCTCCAATATTTCGTGTGTGTTGCTTTGGATTTCCCGCATCTGCACAATCTCTTGTGTGATAGGAATTGTTGATATTTCTGGTTGACACCCTGCATCAAGACTGAAAGTGGGAGGGGATATGGCCAGTATAGAGAGGAGATGGGGGGGGGGGGGGTAGGAGGTGAGTAAGGATTCTGAGGTAATTTGTGGACTGAGGGGAGGTGTAAGGCTGGTAGAGGTAGGATGTAGAACAAAAGATATTGGTGAACTTGGTCTGAAATTAAAAACTGACACATGTGGTGTCCTGTAGGTGGACACACCTTGTACAAAGCTGCAAGAAGAGCTTTCTACAGAAATCTGAACTGAGATTCTGCAGATGCTGAACTCCAGAGGAGCACACAAAACATATTGGAGGAATTCAGCAGGTCAGGCAGTATCGAAGGAGAGGAATTAGCAGTCAACATTTTGGGCCAAGACACTTCATCAGGACTTTGCTGCTCCACTGTAAAGTCTCTTCAAGCTATTACAACCCTAAATCTTCTCTTTATTGGGAGTTCAGTGAGATTCTCTCTCACTGCCCTTTCTCTGTGATCTCTGCTCTTCAACCGTTGCTCACCCAGGCTTGCAGCCACGTGTCCTTAATAGGAATGTCTGCCCTGCCACATTGGCCTCCAGCTCCTTGTTCAGGCCTTCCAATATGGAGCCACCGAGGATCCCAAGAAACTGTGTTTGATTGACTGCTGTCCTGATGATGGGTCTCAGCTTGCAACGTCAAATGTTAATCACTCTCCTTAGATGCTGCTGAGCTCCTCCAACATACTAAGACAGAAACACTTCGAGCTTGGCATTCAGAGATCATAATTGATCTCATTGCAGTTTAAAGAAAGAACTTGCAGCAGGCCAAAATATTTTGGTAACTATTTTGTATAATTGCAACTCACTGGAAGCATTGATATGCAAATACCAAACAGAGTATTCATAATTTACATCATAATGCTCTTACTGATGGAGTAAAAGCTGCTCAGAGCTTTGCCAATGGAAATGTCTAATTATACACATCCACATTGATTCACAGGTGATCATTTATTTCCACATTAGTAATAATATAAATGTGCAGGGCCACCACTTGTATTCTCATCAGCAGGGTAGGAATGCTCATTTTTCGTGTTATTTTAGGACTTATTAGTGTACTGCTAAATACTACAATTGATAAGCTGAGGAGTTCAGTGGTGAAACAGTAGGAGACATAACAATTAATTTAAATAAATTAATTGAAATTGTACAGGTTAATAGAGATAATTTTTTGAATTTAGGATTGCAGACTCTTTGGTATTCGAGGAGGGACAACTATGCTGTAATAAAAGGAAAGCAGAACTGAGAGGGTTGCGGATGTTGTTCCTTTGTTCAAGAAAGGGAGTAGAGATAGCCCAGGAAGTTATAGAGCAGTGAGTCTTACTTCAGTGGTTTGTAAGTTGATGGAGAAGATCCTGAGAGGCAGGATTTATGAACATTTGGAGAGGTATAATATGATTAGGAATAGTCAACATGGCTTTGTCAAGGACAGGTCGTGCCTTATGAGCCTGATTGAATTTTTTGAGGATGTGACTAAACACATGGATGAAGGAAGAGTAGTAGATGTAATGTATATTTATTTCAGCAAGGCATCTAATAAGGTACCCCATGCAATGCTTATTGAGAAAGTAAGGAGGCATGGGACCCAAGGTGACATTGCTTTGTGGATCCAGAACTGGCTTGCCCACAGAAGGCAAAGAGTGGTTGTAGACGGGTCATATTCTGCATGGAGGTTGGTGACCAGTGGTGTGCCCTGGGATCTGTTCTGGGACCCTTACTCTTCGTGATTTTTTATAAATAACCTGGATGAGGAAGTGGAGGGATGGGTTACTAAGTTTGCTGATGACACAGAGGTTGGAGGTGTTGTGGATAGTGTGGAGGGCTGTCAGAGGTTAAAGCGAGACATTGATAGGATGCAAAACTGGGCTGAGAAGTGGCAGATGGAGTTCAACCCAGATAAGTGTGAAGTGGTTCATTTTGGTATGTCAAATATGATGGCAGAATATAGTATTAGTGGTAAGATTCTTGGCAGTGTGGAGGATCAGAGGGATCTTGGGGTCCGAGTCCATAGGATGCTCAAAGTAGCTGCGCAAGTTGACTCTGTGGTTAAGAAGGCACACGGTGTATTGGCCTTCATTAATTGTGGAACTGTATTTAGGAGCCAAGAGGTAATGTTGCAGCTATATAGGACCCTGGTCATACGACCAGAACTTCTGGTCGGCTCACTACAGGAAGGATGTGGAAGCCATAGAAAGGGTGCAGAGGAGATTTACAAGGATGTTGCCTGGATTGGGGAGCATGCCTTATGAGAATAGGTTGAGTGAACTCGGCCTTTTCTCCTTGGAGCGACGGAGGATGAGAGGTGACCTGATAGAGGTGTACAAGATGATGAGAGGCATTGATCGTGTGGATAGTCAGATGTTTTTTCCCAGGGCTGAAATGGTTGCCACAAGAGGACACAGGTTTAAGTTGCTGGGGAGTAGGTACAGAGGAGATGTCAGCGGGAAGTTTTTTACTCAGAGAGTGGTGATTGCGTGGAATGGGCTGCCGGCAATGGTGGTAGAGGTGGATATGATAGGGTCTTTTAAGAGACTTTTGGATAGGTACATCAAGCTTAGAAAAATAGAGGGCTATGGGGAAGTCTAGTAATTTCTAAGGTAGGGACATGTTCGGCACAACTTTCTGGGCTGAAGGGCCTGTATTGTGCTGTAGGTTTTCTATACTTCTATGTTTAAAATGTCTGGAGCTTTATAGGACAGGGAACATAGAAATTACAGCAGAGCACAGGCCCTTCAGCCCACAATATTTTGCTGACCTTTTAACCTAATCTAAGATCAATCTAACTCTTCCCTCCCACATGGCTCTCTAAATACTAGGAGAAACAGGTCTGGCTAATTAATAGAACATAGCACAGTACCGCACAATGCAGACCCTTCAGATCACAATGTTGCCCCAACCTTTAACCTACTCCAAAATCAATCTAACCCTTCCCTCCTGCATAACCCTCTATTTTTATTTTATCTATGTATCTATCTGAGAGTTTCTTTAAAACGTCCGTCATGAATCTGCCTCTGCCACCACCTCTGGCATGCACTCTCCATTCTCTGTGTAAAAAACTCACTTCTGACATCCCCTCTATATTTTCCTCCAATGACTTTAATATTAGATGGAGAGGCAGGTAGTGTTGAGGAAGTAGAGAGGCTACAGAATGACCAAGACTGATTAAAGAATGGGCAAAGAAATGGCAGATGGAATACAGTGTCAGGAAGTATGATCAAGCACTTTGGTAAAAGAAATGAAAGGGTTGACTATTTTCTAAACAGAGAGAAAATACAAAAATCTGAGATGCAATTTGAGAGACCTTGTGCAGTATTTTCTAAAGGTTAATTTGCAGGTTGAGTCAGTGATGAGAAAGACAAATGTAATGATAGCGCTCATTTCAAGGGGACTAGAATAGCAAAGCAAACGTGTAATGTAACTTTATAAAGCACTGGTGAGGCCTCACTTGGAGTAATGTGAGCAGTTTTAGACCCTTATCTTAGAAAGGATGTGCTGAAATTGGAGCGGGTTCAAAGGAGGTTCTCAAAAGTGATTCCAGATTTGAATGTCTTGTCATATGAAGAGTGTCTGCTATCTCCAGGCCTGTATTCACTGGAATTCAGAAAAATGAGGGGTGACCTTATTGAAACCTATCAAATGGTGAAAGGCCTTGATAGAATGAATGTGGTGAGGATGTTCCCTGTGGTGAGACAGTCTAAGACCAAAGGACAATGCCTCAGAATAGAGGGGGTCCTTTTAGAACGGAAATAAGGGCGAATTTCTTTACCCACAGAGTGGTGAATCTGTGGAATTCTTTGCCACAGGCAGCTCAGAGTCCATCTTTATGCATATATACGGAAGAGGTGGATTGGTCAGGGCATGAATGGATATGGGGAGAAGGCAGGAGGTTGGGATTGAGAGGAAAATTGGATGGGCTAAATAATCTAATTCTCCTCCTATATCTTATGATCTTTTAGTCTTAATATGCCACCTTGTATCAGCCATTTCCATCATGTGGACAAATTCTTTGGCTGTCCACTCGATCATTGCCTTGAGTAAGGAGAGGAAAAGATGGGAAGAGTGTGTGAGTGAGGACATAGTCAAAGAGCCCGAGAACAGCAGAAATCACAGAAGGGAACCAATGAGAGAAGATTCAAAATTCAAATTCAGTTTATTATCAAGTACATATACGTCACCAAATACAACTCTGAGATTCATTTTCTTGCAGTCATTCACAGAACTGAAATAGATTAGAATCAAAGAAAAACTACAAAGGTTGACAGACAACCAACATGCAAAGAAGACAAATAGTGCAAATGCAAAAAAAATAATAACATAATTAAAAATCAAAGATAACTAAATAATATTGAGGACGTGAGTTCCTGAGTATTTGAAAGTGAATCCAAACATTGTAAATAGGTTTCCACATATCAGTGACATTCTTTAGGTCTTACAGCTCCACCCCTTTTTAACCTACTGCTTGGAGATAATTTAAGTAAGAATTGCTATTGTGTGCTTTATTCTGTATTTAAAACTGAGTTTACTGGAGATAGCTGGCATACTAACTGTGTACTTCTGATGGAAATATATATATGGTTCCCTCCCAGATGAATTTTTAAAAATTTATTCCCAAATAACTCAATTACTCTTACAGGATGAAAATCAATATCCATTTACAATTTTGAGAATACTGTGGATGAACTGAAGCAAGAATCTTTTACAGAATAGAATGCCATGGTGGCATAGCAGTTAGCATGATGCTATTAAAGTTCAGGGTGTTGGAGTTTGGAGTTCAACTTTGGAATCTTCTGTAAGGAAGCTTGTACATTTTTCCCGTGTGTGCTTGGGTTTCCTCTCAGAGCTCCAGTTGCCTCCCACATTTCAAAGATATACAGGTTGGTAGGTTTTCCAATCAAGATGCTGCCAGCAAGCAACGATTCCTCAGGCGACAACTTCTAAATAGTCAATTATTTTTCTAGGTCTTCTACATATTCTTTTTATCTTAATTGTGTTTTTGAATTTGGAGGCTTACAGTTGGAAGTACAATCGAGTGATCCAAGAGGATTCCAGGAGAGGTGCGCGAGCAATCAACTGCCTTAGGGAGAAGCTCAGAGACCAGTCACAAGGCCATGATCGACTCCATTTCTTGCTGATGAAAGTGTTGAGGCGAATGTGGAGGAGAGAGAGCGAAAAGAAAACTGTTGTGTTAAGCCAGTGGTTGCTCTTTATGGAAGGCTGTGCCACTGTGTTGAATGATCACGCTGTATGGAACGCTATGCCACTGTGTTGCTCTCTGTGGAAGGCCTGTGTTCGAACATTCTCTTTCCCTAATGCTGACGGAGGATGTTATCGAAATTTCAAGATTTATGTGATTATTGGCGTGGACTGCATTTCACATTGGTGTGCCTCAGTATTCTTTCTTGTTGCTGATTAGCATGTTGGGGGTTGGGGCTGGGGTTTGATGACTTTGTTGCCATTTTCCAGATGGGTGTTTTTGTTTGAGGGAGTAGTTGAGGATTTGGGGGTTGATGTTTTTGCTTAAGTTTTTTTCCCTGTGGCCAATCTGCTAGTTTTTGTGTTTGAAAGAGGGAGTTGGAGGTTTCATATTATTGCTGCTGCTTTTCTTCGTGTGGGCGATATATTTCTTTTTGCGAGGGAGGGGTCGAGGGTTTGGGGCTTTATGTTCTAGCTGCTATTTTCCATGTGGACGATCTGTTAGTTTTTGTGTCATGGAGGAGGTTGGGAGTTTGGGGTTTGTAAGGTTTTGTTTCTTTTTCTTTGTCCAGTGGGGGGAAGGTGCTGATGTCCTTTCTTTCAATGACTCCGTCGTTTTTCTGTTTTGTGGTTATCTGGAGAAGACAAATCTCAGAGTTGTAATTGGCATACATAACTTGATAATAAAATAAACCTTTGAAACTTTGAACCTTTAAATAGTCATAGGAAGTTGTTTTGTGATTAGGCTTGGTATAAATCAGTAGGTTGCTGGGTGACGCAGCACAGTGGGCCAGAAAGCTCTGTCCTGTGCTGAATCTCCAAATAAAATAAAGTTTTGTTTCAATAATTCCCAAAAATGTCAGACTTATTAGTGGTAACATTTACCTTCCACAGCTGAGATTTTCCATCCTAAATATTCACCAGTGCACACAAACAAAAGTTCACACCAGGAATGTAAAATCACCTAGTTTGCCGCGTAACCTAATTTTCTGAGACAGGTGAAAAGTTTGTATTCTTTGAGTCAGTGTATCCATAGCAACTTCTTTGATTGACTAGGAATTAGGTAATGTAGGGCTACTCTGCATAATAGATGTAATCCATGGTAGGAAGAAGAATGTATGAAATTTCTTTGGAGATTAGTATTGCATGCTAATGAATTCTAATCACACTTCTGTGTCTTTCTTTCTGTTATGATTGGAAACTAATGTTTCATCTGAGTGAAATATCAATACCAATAGAATTTCTCCTTTTCATTAATACTTTCCTTGCTAATTATCTTTCCACAAAATCAGGAACAAAGTAACTTCCTTTTTTTCTATGCACACAAAATGACGGTGGAACTCAGCAGATCAGGCAATATCTATGGAGAGTATTAAACAATTGATATTTTGGGCCAAGACCTTTCATCGGGACTGGAAAGATTAGATAAAGACAGAATAAGAACGTGGGGGGAATGGGTTGAGTATAAGCTGGGAGTTCAGAGGTGAAACTAGGTGATGGGGTAAGAGTGCAGGAGGGAAAGAAGCGATGAAATGAGAGCTGGGAGGTCATAGGTGGAAAAAGTAATGTGCTGAAAAAGGATTCTGATAGGAGAGGAGAGTGGGCACAGGAGGAAGGAATGAAGGAGGGGCATCAGAGGGACGAGGTGAGCAGGTGAAGAGAAGAGGAGGAGTAAAAGGGGAGCTAGATTGGGGAAAGAAAAAAAAGAAAGAGGGGGAAGGGAGAGAAATTACCAGAAATAAGAGGAATTGATGTTCATGCCACCAGGTTGGAGGTAACCAGTCAGAATATAAGGTGTTGCTCTTCCAACCTGAGTATTGTCTCATCATGGCAGCTGAGTAGTCATCATGGACTAACATGTCAGAGTGGGAATGGGAAGTAGAATTAAAATGGGTAGCCATCAGAAAACACCACCTTCTGTGGCAGATGGATTGAAGATGCTTGACAAGGCAGTCCCCCTATCTACGCAAGGTCTCCATGATATAGAAGGGGTCCTTTCTCAATTGCTGTTACACTTTATTTGGCTTTTTGTTGCTGGTTTACTTTGTACTTCCCCAATGCACTGTGCAATAAATTAACCAGCATGAAACGTATGCAAGACAAGTTTTTCACTGTATACGTGACAATAATAAACCAATTCCTATTCCGAATTGTGAGCAAAATCTTAGTCCCAGCATGGTTTTAAATAGCTTTCACTGGAATCTCTTCCATTGTTAACCAAATTATTTGAATCATCAGCCTAACTTAAAAATCGGATGTTGAAATTATGTTGAGTGCAGATGGGCTTAATTCTACCATGGATGGCAACTAGCCCAGCCATGAGAAGAGGAGGAGTGGATGTGGGGCCAGCAAATCCAGGCCATAAAACCCAGAGCTACAGAAATGTCAGCAGAGGCTCTGGAGGCCTCATCCATGGGAGAGAAGGGATCTTTGTCTAGAAGACGTATAAAGTGGGTTATCCCTGGGGATAGCTTGAAAGATTGGTCCAAAACACTAACAAACTGCTGTTGGTGGCCTATGCCCCATAGGGATGATGGGCTTTAAGGAGAAGAAGAATAAGAAGAAGCAGATTAGCATATTAATATTTAGTACATTGTATCCAGCTGCCATTGGGCAAGAGGTACAGAATCCTCAAGGAGACAACATCTATGTATCATCAAAGATTTCCCACCATCTCGGCCATGCTATCATCTCACAGCTACCTTTGGGCAGGAGGTGCTGAAGCCTGAAGTCCCACACCACCAAGAAAATGTTAAACACAAGAGATTTTGTAGTTGCCAGAAGTCCAGAGTAAAACATAGTATGGTGGGGGATCTCAACAGGCCAGGCAGCATCAGTGGAGGGGAATTAACAATCAACATTTGGGGCTGAGACTTGCGACTCAGTGAAGGGTCTTATGCTGAAGTATGGCAGTTCATTTATAAGATGATAATAAGAGACCATAGAATGTAGGAGCAGAATTTTGTCATTTGGCCATCAAATCTTCTCTGCTATTCAATCATGATGATACTTTTTACACTTCCTCGGCTCTACTCCCTGGTATTCTCCCTGTAACCTTTGATGCCATGTCCAATTAGGAACCTATTAGGAACCTATCAAGTCTTGCCTTACATATACCTAATGACCTAGCCTCCACAGCTGTCTGTGGTAATCAATTCTACAAATTCACCACCCTCTGCCTAAGGAAACTTCTCCGAATCTCTGTTTTAAATGGACACCCCTCTATCCTGAGGCTGTGGCCTCTTGTCCAGCAATATTTGAAAGGTGTCAATGAAATCCCCCCCCCCCCCCCCGCCTCATCCTTCTAAATTCAATGAGTATAGACCCAAAGCTATCAAACATTCCTCATATGATAACCCTTTCATTCCCGGAATCATCATGAATTTTAGTCCATAGATGCTGCCTGACCTGCTGAGTTTCCTGGAAAAACCTTTGCAGCAGGTCAAAGAATATTAGATGTTACCTCATAAAACCAGTGGAGGGCTGGGGGTGGGGGGGAACAGGCTAGTGGATGAGGTTGTGTGTCCTGCAGCTGAATATTCATTAATGTGTAGGGGTTATGCAAGGCATTGGCTATTGTGTTGATGTCCAACTTGACAATACTGCTCTGATAATGCTTCTGAAGCCAACACTGGCATTGTGACCTATCTCACCTCCAGTACCATTGGCAACTGATATGGAAAATGAGTTACCAATATGACATAAAAGAATAATGAGGTAGTATTCATAGGTTCATGGATTGTTCAGCAATCTGTTGGCAGAGAGGAAGAAGATGTTCCTAAAATGGGGTTGGGAGAGAAATAACCAGCTATGATGGAATGGTGGAGCAGACTAGATGGGCCAAATAGCTTAATACTGCTCCTCTGTCTTACTGTCTTAAATGAAGTGTAGGTCTTCAAGCTCCTGCCTGTCCTTTCTGATGGTAGTAGTGAGAAGAGGGCATGTCTTGGATTATGAGAGTCTTTAATGATGATGCCACCTTCTTGAAGCAATGCCTCTTGATGATTCCTTAATGGTGGGGAGGCTCATGCCCATGATGGAGCTGGCTGATTCTATAGCCTTCTGCAACCTCTTTCAATCCCAGCCAAGGTTTAATTCAAATTCCCTGTTTAATTCCTAGCAGTCTATTTTATATTCCTGAATAAGACAAACCACTTCCCCAGAAGAGAAAAAGGTTCCCAGTGCTTATTTTACCAGGATCTATCAACAGTTCAAGGACCTTTCTTGAAACATGCTTCATTACTTCTCAGACCTTGGTTCAAACCTGACGTGGGTCAGTCTCTGTGGAGTTTGCATGTTCATCCTTTGATCTGATAAGTTTTCTCTGGGTTTTTGTCCCAAATCCCAAAACTATGCAGGTTGGTAGCTTGAATGGCCACTGCAAACTGCCCCATTTGTGATCACTGAGAGACTTGGAATTGCTTCTAGTGTGAAGGTGAGTGGGAGAAACTGATGGGATTGATTCAAATGTGGGATTCATGTGGGACTGGGGTTGAGAGGAAGTTCGTAAACACACACAAGAGATTCTGTAAATGCTGGAAACCCAGAGTAAAACATACAAAATGCTGGAGGAACTCAGCTGCATCTATGGAGGGGATAAACAACCAGTGTTCTGAGCTGACACTCATGTCCTGATCAGGTTCTAATGAAGGCTCTCAGCCGAAAACATTTACTGTTTACTCCCCTCCATAGATGCTACTTGACCCATTGAGTTCCTCCAGCATTTTCTGTGTATTACTAAGTAGATGTTTGATGGTTGTCATACATTTGATGGGCTGAATGGCTTGTTTCTGTGCTGTCTCATTCTATGAATCAACTGTTCATCTTCTCTTATGTATTACCATGTACTTGGTAACAAATATTAAATTGTGACCTTATAATTGTTAAAATGATAAAATGTCAGAGTTGTAAAGTAAATTAGACTGAACTCAAGTATTCCTCAAACTCTTGAAAAAACCTCATTACCATCATTTCACTGTTTTCTTCTCTTTGTGTTGACGAATGTCAGTTCTAGGGCAATGAACTGTTTATGATTTGCAATAATAGTCTTAAATGCACTATTGCTTTTTATGATGTTCAGTAGAACATAAATGGATTAATGCATTCATTACAGTAATGGACAGGGAAATTAAATATAAACACATTCACGAGTTCACTCTAAATGACAAAGGCCCAGAAACATTTCAGAATCAGGTTTATTATCAGTGTTTTATGTGACATCAAGTTTGCTGTTTTGTGGCACTAGTATAGTGCAAAGACGTAGAATTATTATAAATGACAAAGTAAATAAATAACGCAATAAAAAATTACAAGTTACAATAAGAAATAATTAATTCAAAGATCAAGCAGAAGCAAAATAGCAAGATAGTGATCATGGCTGGATAGCCCATTCAAAGATCTGGTGGTGGAGGGGACGAAACTGTTCCTGAATTGTTGGGTGTTGGTCTTCAGGTTCCTGTACCTCCTCCCCGATGGCACTAACAAGAAGAAGACATGGTTTGAATAGATAAGGTACTTAGTAATAGATGCTGTCTTCTTGAGGCACTGCCTGTAATGGAGCTGGTCGATTTGACAGCTTTCTACAGCCTCTTGCATCCTATGCATTGGAGCCTCCAAACCAGGCTGTGATGCAATCATGAACATTGCAACCACTATTTTTAACCACATGGCAAGAATTTACAGAACAGATTGGAATGATATTCGAAATCAGATCAAGAGTGACACCTTGATTCTGGGATTCCCTTAATAGAAATTGCCTGTGCATGACTCTCTACTGTGGGAAGGCTGATGCACGAGTTGCCACCAGACTGAAGTTGACATATCAGGGCTAGGGCCCAGTGGAATGCAAAATGACTGGGGTCTGTTCACTGCTGCAACTGTCCTCCACTATCACTGCCCTTTTGATGTGTCATCATCTACCACCAGCACCACCATTGAGTTTTTGGTTGGATCTCCAGATGGTCAAACTCCAGTCAGCATCGTTCTTGAGATCTCAGGAACTCACAAGCTTCTCCATCATGTCAAGGTGCTGATTCTCAGAGAAGATGTCTTAAAGGGGCAATCTAGGAACTCGCTTTTACTCTGACTTTCTTACCAAACATATCTTTCTGAAGACATGTTATCTTTCACTCTGGAATTAACTAAGGAGTATCATAAGCTTTTCCACTAGGTGTTGGAGTACAGATTGCTCACAGCCAGAGATATCTTTCATCGTATCTGTTTGCTTTCAGAGTTGTGGCTGATGTGTTGAAATTAGTAATTAATGAAAGATAGTCAGCAGGGTTTGCTAATGGACAGATCCTATTGGTCCAATATGATTGAATTATGTTAAAGAGATAACAAAATGAGAATAAGAACAGTATCAACGTGGACTTGAAAAACTGGTTCAACAGGCCTGTGAGATCCAAAGCAAGTTTCCAATTGATCATAAGACCATAAAACATAGGAGCAGAATTAGGCCACTTGGTCCATAAGGTCTCCTCTGGACTTGCATCATAGTTAATTTATTATCCCTCTCAACCTCATTCTCTTGCCTTCTCTCCTTGACCTTTGATGCCCTGACTAATCAAGAAGCTATTAACCTCTGCTATAAATACATCCAATGACTTAGCCTCCGCAACTGTTTGTGGCAACGAATTCCACGGATTCATCACACTCTGGTTAAAGAAATTCCTTCTCATCTCCGTTCTAAAGGGATATCCTTGTATCTGAAGCTGTGCCCTGTGGTGCTAGACTTACCCATATCCTATCCATTTCCACTCTACCCAAACCCTTCAATGAATCCTCCCTTATTCTTCTAAACCCTAGCAAGTATAGGCCCAGAGCCACCAAACACTACTCAATTGTTAACCTTTCCATTCCTGGCTTCATTTTAGTTTACCTACTGGTTCTAGAATTGGCTTGGTCATGAGAAGCAGAGGGTGGAGATGAAGTGTTTCTAATCTCTTGCAGTTAACTGTATGTAGGATGGAGTGTCTAGGGAGAGGGAGCACCTCCGGTGAAGGGGCTTGTTGTGTCCATTCTGGAACTTCTCACTCACCTTTGGTCCACATTAGACATTTAGCACTCACCTGTGGCTCCAAGGAATTGATTGCATGCAACAGCAGCTATATCTCAATAAACTGCTTGAACAGATGGGCTAAACCAGGTGAGGGTAGCTGGCAGGCTACCCTGTCCTAGCATGCAAAGTCAGCTCTGGAAGAATGGATGGATGAGATCTATAGTGAAATCCAATGGCTAGGAAGGTGTTCTACAAAGCTCCATGGAAAGTGAAGCGTATGACAAGGCACAGAAGAAGTCACAGTCAGCCACTGCAAACAAGGAAGACACCAGTTGTGACGACTACTCATGCCACTGGACCTGGATTTCCAAGGTTGAGTGAGTAGAATTGCCCCAGTGCAACAGCTTTTCTACTTTAAAAACTCTCCCGCACAGGATTCCTGTTATTGTCAAACATGGTCGACAACCATCTGGATATCCCCAGATGCTTCATCTTCCCTCTCCACACCCAGACCTCTCAGGTCACTAAGGTAAAGACCACTACTTCTTGGCTTGGCCCATTAGTGCTGCTACTCTGTTTAGGTCTGCACCTCCCTGCTTCTTGCAATGTCATCTGTAGAAAGTGTCGAAAAGATATTTATGCCAGTGTTGGTACACTAGTCCATTCATCATTGCAAATGACAGCAATTATGTCTGGATCAGCAGTGATATTACCATTGTAGTTGCTGCTTTGCAGGTCATAGAAAGCAAGGATGAGTTAAAAACACTCCTGAAAATGCCCTCTTTTGGCTCTGTGATCATTACTATTTTTACTTCAAAAGTAAAAGTTAATCATAAAAAAATTACAAGAAACTGCAGAGAATTGTGGACACAGCCGATCACATTACAGGAACCATCCTTCCCTCTTAGACTCTCCCTATACTATTTGCTGCCTCAGTAAGGTGGCTAGTATGATCAAGGACACCACCCACCTGAGACATTCTCTCTTCTCTCTCCTGTTCATTGGGTAGAAGATACAAAAGCCTGAAAGCACATACCATCAAGCTCAAGGACAGCTTCTGCATCACTGCTATCAGACCCTTGGATGATCTGATTACTCTTGGCCTTACAATCTAGCTCGTTTTGATCTTGCATGTTATCATTTCCTGCACTGCACTTTTCAGTTACTTTTACACTTTATTCTGCATTGTTATTATTTTATCTTTTCTACCTCAATGCACTGTGGAATGATTTGATCTGTATGAACAGTATACAAGACAAGGTTATCACTGTGTCTTGGTTCATGTGACAATAATAAACCAATACCAATAGTCTTTACGTTTCTAGCGTCACCTGATCAATATATTCAATGTGTCATCAAACCATTACATTCTGTTTACAAAACTCAAATGCCACTCATGTGACACCCTTCAAGTATTTTTGGGGCTAATACAACTGACCCAATCCACTCAGTGTCGAGTGGCATCAGTACTTTAAACTTTGGGTATTCTCCACAGAGCATTTGTGTTGGCTGCACTGGGCTTCAGTGCATCCTTTGGTACATCCTCCAGCTGCCTGGAATGTGTCAAATGGCGGTATTACCTTACAGACATCTTAACATGTTCTGGGCTAGTCAAGGAATGCACATTGTGACTTCCCAAGAATTGTGAATAGAAAAGTTTCTTTGTGGACACAGTTCTGCACAGTGTGGGAACCAGCCTCATTTCATCAGCCTAGCAAACAGCTAACATAATAAAAGGCACCACTCCCATTGGCCAGAACATACAAAAGGCTGAAAATAGGTGCAATCAGGCTCAAGGTTATCTTCTACCCCACTGTTATAAGACTATGGAATGGATCCCTAGTACAATAAAACTGAATCTTAATCTCACAATCTACCCTGCCTGGCCCTTACACTTTATTGTTTGCTTTACTGGACTTTCTCCTTGTCTATAACATTTTACTCTGCATTCTATAAGAGAACATTAGACATAGGAATAGAATTAGGCCATTTGGCCCATCAAGTCTGCTCCACCATTCTGTCATGGCTGATTTACTATCCACCATTACAGTTGTAATGAATTGATCTGTATGAAGGGTATGTAAGACAAGATTTTCACTGTACCTTGATACATGTAACAATAATAAACCAATTTACCATATCCCTTAGTTTTGATCTTGCTTACATGAGGGTTCTAGGGCATATTCAAACGAGAGGACATGATTTGAGAGTTAGGGGGCAGAAGTTTAAGGGAAATACGAGGTGGTATTTCTTTACAGTGATAGCTGTGTGGAATGAGCTTCCTGTAGAAGTAGTAGAGGCCAGTTCAGTTGTGTCATTTAAGGTAAAATTGGATAGGTATATGGACAGGAAAGGAGTGGAGGGTTATGGGCTGAGTGCAGGTAGGTGGGACTAGGTGAGATTAAGAGTTCGGCACGGACTAGGAGGGCCGAGATGGCCTGTTTCCGTGCTGTGATTGTTATATGGTTATATAGTTATCTGGGCCATGTAAACACATAATCATTGCCGAAATTGGAGAGATTCCTGAGAATAATCCCAAGAATGGAAAGATTATCATATGAGGAGTACTTCATGGCTCTGGACATGTACTTACTGGCGTTTAGAAGAATGAGGGGGAATCTTATTTAAGCTTACTAAATATTGAAAGGATGTGGAGGGGATATTTCCGATAGTGAGGGAGTCTAGGATCAGATCGGACAGCCTCAGAATAGAAAGATGTCCCTTTAGAACGGAGATCAGGAGGTATTTCTTTAGCTAGAGGGTGGTGAATCTGTGTAATTCTTTACACAGACGGTTGAGGAGGCCAAGCTATCAGGTATATTTAAAATGGAGGTTGATGGGTCAGGCTCCAAAGGTCATGGGGAGAATGACGGAAAATGGGGCTGTGAGGGATAATATATCAGGCATGATGGAATGATGGAGCAGATTCAGTGGGCTGAATTATCAAATTCTCTTCCTATAATTCATGCTATTATGATCAAAAATTAGGTTAGGTACTTAAAAATTAATATTGTGTCTGGCACAATTTTAGTTGGGCTGAGTGCAACAAATGAAATTCATCACCTTATTCCCTTTTTAATTCTGGTTCTCTCAGTAGATAATTTGTCTAATATGATGTCTAATAACCCACTCACAGTCTTACATTGGAAGTTACGCTTTCGAAGGGAGAATAGAAGCATTAAAGCCCAGATGAACTAAATGCTGCATCTCAATATGTCACTACTGGTTTCTCATTCAAGTCTTGATCGCCTTTGCTGTCTTCTACTCAGCCTGCCCACTGCTGTCAAGAGCATTTTATGTTCAACTTTGTCATGCAGGCAGTGACAAGTGTCAGAGATATGGACAACAGACTGCAGTTTAAGCAGTCAGTGACCTTGAATGAAGACATGGAGCACAAATAACATTACATCCCTTCAGCCCAAATTTTGTGGTGACCTTTTAACCTACTCTAAGATCAATCTAACCCTTCCCTCCGAGGTAGCCCTCCATTTTTCCATTGAAATATACTGAATATTGAAAGGCCTGGACTGAGTGGAGGAGCAGAGGTTGTTTCCGATAGTGGGAGAGTCTTAGACCAGAGAGCACAGACTCAAAGTAAAAGGATATCCCTTTAGAAAAGAGATGAGGAGGAATTTCTTTAACCAGAGGATGTTAAATTTGTAGAATTCATTAGTACAGAAGGATGTGGAGGTCAGGTCATTGGGTATATTTAATGTAGAAGTAAATAGGCTTTTGATACTAAGGGCATCAAGGGTTATGGGGAGGAAGGAGAATTGGGTTGAGAGAAAAAAATAAATCACTCACTATCAAATGGATTAGCAGACTCAATGGGTGGAACGGCCTAATTTTACTGTTATGTCTCATAGACTTGTATACTGGTTACAAGGCTGGGATACATTGAAATGCACTCACAAATAAACTTGGTGGAATCAGCAGTGTCAAAAAGAACTGACGTCCTCTGACAGAAGACATGCCTCCCATGGTCACATGACCCCAGAATGCTGCACTTTGGAATTGGTTTGAAATTGGGTTATTATTGTCACATGTACCAAGATACAGTGAAACTCTTGTCTTGCATACTATTTGTACAGATCACATCATTACCCACAGTAGCACATGGTCAAATAAGCACTGACTACCACTGGGGGGGGGGGGGTGTAGAGTAGCATAGTTGTTAGCATATCTCAATTACAGTGTCAGTGACCCAGGTTTAATTCCACTGCTGCCTGTAAAGAATGTGTATATTCTTCCATGATCACATGGGGCTTGTCCCACATTCCAAAGATGTATGGGTTACAGTTTAAGATGTTGTTGGAGAAGCACCACCATATCTCGCGGGTAGCAAAAACACCTATTAATTACTTTATTAATCCCACTTTTTCTCAAAAACATTCACCGCAAAAATAGCCTGTAACCTCCCTTTCAGAGTTGAGCTTTTGACTTGCTTGTATAAGCTGGCACTTTTGCAGTGTGAACTGAAATCTTGAAGGTGCACGGCGGTTGCGGAGTGGCATGTACAGGCTGAATTGAGGTTTTGGGGCCCAGGCCTGAGAGCAGGGAGCAAGGCAGTGTTTGGCTGCTGAAATGGACTTGGAGGCAGCCCAAAGCAGCAGAACCAAGACGAGGCAAAGTAGAGCTGGCAGGGCCCAGATGCAAGAGGAAGGAACAAGTGGAAGTTTGACTGATTTAAGTGCTGGGGTGAATTGGAAAAGTTGGGCATGGACAGATTTGAGGTGGCAGATCTCGGGCCAGAGAGAGTGTCAAAGCTGCAGTGTCCTGGTCTGAGAGTGAGGATGAACCCGCTGGTTGTCCGATTTAAACACTGTGCCTGATTGAGGACGGGCCAGAAGTGAGGATGGGCCAGTGTTCAGCTAGCTCCTCCACATGGTATACTTGTCTCAGTGCTGAAGTGAAGCTGTGGCCTGCAACTAATGGGGTCCTGAATTGGTTGCAGTGATGACTGGCTTTGTGGCTGTGGAATTGCTGTTGTCAGTTTCAGTTCTAAATGTTATTTGCTTACTTTTATTGTTTTTCTGCACATAGGGTGCTTTTTAATGGGTTATATTGGGTTTCTTTGTTTTGTTGCTGCCTATGATGAATCTCAAGGTTGTATATAGTATACATACTTTGATAATAGATAAGACTTTGAACACTGATCTTTAAGTGGTTAACTAGTCATATAGGCATAATTGGGCAGTGTTGCTTGTTGGGCCCAAAGGTCCTGTGACTGTTTTGTATCTCTATAACTAGGAGCAGCAATGACTACACTGTTGAAGTCAGAGGCTATAGAATGGACCATTTATACACTAAAGATGAATTGAATGTTCTTGCATCTTATTGTCTGCCAGAATTACACTTCCTCTTTATCTGTAACACTTTATACTGCCTTCAAGTTCAAGTTCAAATTGAAGTTTATTGTCATCTGATTGTACATGTGTGCACTTACAACCAAATGGAGCAACATTCCTCTGGACCACAGTGCACTCTTTGATCCCATTCACTGTCATGGTTTTATGAAGGCTAACTAGACCTTGATAATAAATGGCAGTGAAGAAACTGAATGAGGTCGTACAGGGAATGATAGATTAACTCTTCTCCTGTCCAGAGACCTTTATCACAGACAAGCACTTGTGACTTCAAAGGATGATGGAGTGCAGTTACAAGGTGTTGTCATTCTTCGACTTCTCTGCTTTTGGATTGATGCACAGACTGGCAGCTTTTCAGATGTCAAGTTGTCCTGAAAGTTCTCAAAAAGGAACCCAAAACTTTTGAATGGAGCTTAACTGCAAAACTGAAACTTATCCATATTTCCCAGATGCATCTAAAGTGAACTGAGGGTTTCATTCAATGAATATTTTAGGTCAGAAGAGGACCAGAGAACAAGTGATCTCTGTTCATCAAAAATAGATAAGTCATCACATTACATAACACATTCCCTATCGTAATTTACACCTTACCAACTTTCCTGGAACTTGCTAAAGGAAGTGGTAGAGGAGAGAATAACTGCAACAGTTAAAAGACATTTAGACAGGTTCATGGATAGTAAATGTTTAGAGGGTTGGAGACTGTTGTTGATCAGGTTCTAACTAGTCTCAGTTGCATACGCTTGTGTGGTCATTACAGTAGGTGTATGTACTCAATATTAAACAGTTAAATAAGTAGTGCAAAAATAGAAATTTAAAAAATAGTGAGTTAGTGTTTGTGGGTTCAATGTCCATTCAGAAATCAGATGGCAGAGGGGAAGGAGCTGTTCCTGAATCATTGAGTGTGTGCCTTCAGGCTCTTGCAACTCATTTTGATGGTAGCAATGAGAAGAAAGCATGTCATAGGTGATGGGGTCCTTAATGATAGATGCAGATTTTTTGAGGCATAATTCCTTGAAGATGTCCTAGGTACTACAAAGGGTAGTAAAGTCCATGATGGAGCTGACCAAGTTTACAACTCTCTGCTGTTTACTTTGATTCTTTGCAGTAGCCCCACCCCTCTCCCTGTACCAGGTGGTGATGCAGCCAGCTATAATGCTTTCAGTTACCAGGTACTTCATGACCCTCTTAGAAGACAGCCTGATATTGATCTCTCAGACAGAGATGCTGCGGGGGTCCTCAGTAGTAATTTTATTCTCCCTTTCAAAGCAAGCATAAAAGGCATCGAGCTGCTCTGGGAGAGAACCATCACTGCAATTCATGACGCTGGAATTTACTTAGTAGGAAGTAACGTCCTGCAAACCTTGCAAGCGTTGATGTGCATCTGATGTCGCCTCCAGTCTCAATCAGAATTGATTCTTAGCTCTTAACATAGTCCACCACAAGTTGTACCTGGTTTTCTTGGGCAGCTTTGGACACAGATCTAGCCCTCAGCAGACTATCCCTAGTACCTTTTTTGAACAAGGGGACAACATTCGCCTCCCTCCAATCCTCCGGTACCATTCCCATGGACAACGAGGACATAAAGATCCTAGTCAGAGGTTCAGAAATCTCTTCCCTTGCTTCTGGTTCATCCATGGCTTTTGATTTGGTTGTGTACAGTGGAATTGTGCCACAGCAACAACCTGGCACTCAATGTTAGTAAGATGAAAGAACTGATTGTGGACTTCAGGAAGGGTAAGATGAAGGGACACATACCAATGTTTATAGAACAAAAGGATGACAGGAGTGAAGGTAGGACTGATTAGAGATAAAAGTGGGAAGATAAAAGTGCCTGGAGGCTGTGGAAGTGAGCAAAGTCCTCAATGAATACTTCTCTTCGGTATTCACCACTGAGAGGGAACTTGATGATGGTGAGGACAATATGAGTGAGGTTGATGTTCTGGAGCATGATAATATTAAGGGAGAGGAGGTGTTGGAGTTGTTAAAATACATTAGAATGGATAAGTCCCCGGGACCTGACGGGATATTCCCCAGGCTGCTCCACGAGGTGAGGGAAGAGATTGCTGAACCTCTGGCTAGGATCTTTATGTCCTTGTTGTCCACGGGAATGGTCCCGGAGGATTGGAGGGAAGCGAATGTTGTCCCCTTGTTCAAAAAAGGTACTAGGGATAGTCCAGGTAATTGTAGACCAGTGAGCCTTATGCCTGTGGTGGGAAAGCTGTTGGAAAAGATTCTTAGAGATAGGATCTATGGGCATTTAGAGAATCATGGTCTGATCAGGGACAGTCAGCATGGCTTTGTGAAGGGCAGATTGTGTCTAACAAGCCTGATAGAGTTCTTTGAGGAGGTGACCAGGCATATAGATGAGGGTAGTGCAGGGGATATGATCTACTTGGATTTTAGTAAGGCATTTGACAAGGTTCCACATGGTAGGCTTATTCAGAAAGTCAGAAGGCATGGGATCCAGGGAAGTTTGGCCAGGTGGATTCAGAATTGGCTTGTCTGCAGAAGGGAGAGAGTCGTGGTGGAGGGAGTACATTCAGATTGGAGGGTTGTGACTAGTGGTGTCCCACAAGGATCTGTTCTGGGACCTCTACTTTTTGTGACTTTTATTTATGACCTGGATGTGGGGGTAGATGGGTGGGTTGGCAAATTTGCTGACGACAAATTTGGTGGTGTTGTAGGTAGTGTAGAGGATTATCGAAGATTGCAGACAGACATTGATAGGATGCAGAAGTGGGCTGAAAAGTGGCAGATGGAGTTCAACCCAGAGAAATGTGAGGTGGTACACTTTGGAAGGACAGACTCCAAGGCAGAGTACAAAGTATGGCAGGATACTTGGTAGTGTGGAGGAGCAGAGGGATCTGGGGGTACATGTCCACAGAACATTGAAAGTTGCCTCACAGGTAGATAGGGTAGTTAAGAAAGCTTATGGGGTGTTAGCTTTCATAAGTCGAGGGATAGAGATTAAGAGTCGCGAGGTAATGATGCAGCTCTATAAAACTCTGGTTAGGCCAAACTTGGGGTACTGTGTCCAGTTCTGGTCACCTCACTATAGGAAGGATGTAGAAGCATCGGAAAGTGTACAGAGGAGATTTACCAGGATGCTGCCTGGTTTAGAGAGTATGCATTATGATCAGAGATTAAGGAAGCTAGGGCTTTACTCTTTGGAGAGAAAGAGGATGAGAGGAGACATGATAGAGGTATACAAGATATTAAGAGGAATAGGCAGAGTGGACAGCCAGCGCCTCTTCCCCAGGGCACCACTGCTCAGTACAAGAGGACATGGCTTTAAGGTAAGGGGAGGGAAGTTCAAGGGGGATATTAGAGGAAGGTTTTTCACTCAGAGAGTGGTTGGTGCATGGAATGCATTGCCTGAGTCAGTGGTGGAGGCAGATACACTAGTGAAGTTTAAGAGACTACTAGATAGGTATATGGAGGAATTTAAGGTCGGGGGTTATATGGGAGGCAGGGTTTGAAGGTCAGCATAACATTGTGGGCCAAAGGGCCTGTAATGTGCTGTACTATTCTATGTTATAGAGGGATCGGAAATGGAGAGAGTTAGCAGCTTCAAGTTCCTGGGTGTCAAGGTCTCTGAGGATCTAACCTGATCCCAACATATTGATGTAGTTATAAAGAAGGCAAGACAGCGACTATATTTTATTAGAAGTTTGAAGAGATTTGGCATATCAATAAATACACCCAAAAACTTCTATAGTTGTACCATGGAGAGCATTCTGACAGGCTGCATCACTGTCTGGTATGGAAGGGTTACTGCACAGGACAGAATAAAGCTGCAGAAGGTTGCAAATTTAGTCAGCTCCATCTTGGGCACTAGCCTACAATATACCCATGACATCTTTAGGGACCGGTGTCTCAGAAAGGTAGCATCCATTATCAAGGGCCTCTAGCACCCAGAGCATGCTCTTTTCTCACTGTTACCATCAGGCAGGAGGTACAGAAGCCTAAAGGCACAAACTCAGTGATTCAGGAACAGCCTCTTCCTCTCTGCCATCCGATTCCTAAATGGACATTGAAGCTTTGGACACTACCTCACCTTTTTTTAATATACAGTATGTCTGTTTTTGCACGATTTTTAACATCTATTCAATATACATAATTGATTTACTTGTTTATTTATTATTATTTACTTTATTTATTATTATTTTTTTCTCTCTCTGCTAGATTATGTATTGCATTGAACTGCTGCTGCTAAGTTAACAAAATTCACGTTACATCACGTGCCGGCGATAAGAAACCTGATTCTGATTCTCATTCTTATAGGCCCACTTTTCAACACAGGTTTTAATGATGTTAGTGATAGCTGTGGCATACTCATACTGTCTTGAAGGTGAACTCATGAACACAGTCCATTTCACTGATTTAAAGCAGTCCTGTAAGCACTCCTCTGCCTCCTTTGTCACATCTTCTAGGTCCTCACTACTGGTGCTGCGGTCTTCAGCCTCTGCCTATACTCAGGGAGTAGAAGTAAAGCCAGGTGATTAGACTTTTCAATGTGTACCTGTGGGATAGCACGGTAAGTACTCTTATTACTGGTGTAACAGTGGTCCAGTGTGTTGCTTCTTTTGGTACTACAAGATATTTGTTGGTAATAATTCTTTAGAGACTTTTTCAAGCTGATCTAGTTAAAATCCCCCCAAATGAGGAAGGCATCAGAATGTGTTGTTTCATATCTGTTGATTACATCATTCAGTTTGTCCGGAGTCTGTCTGACTCAGGCCTGAGGTGAGATATACACTGCTACCAAAATGATCGCTGAAATCACCCACGGCAGACAAAATCGATCGTGAATGTTCCAGGTCTGGTGAATAGGACTGGGACAGAACTGTCAAGGTGACCAACACCACAAGGAGTTGGTCACGAAGCAAACTCCTCCTACTCTGCCTTTGAGAGACTCAGCACTCCTATCTTGGCATTGAATTGTGAAGCCATTGAGCAGTATCACAGTCTGGAATGGAATTCCAGAATTATTTGATGGTTTTTGTTTGAGCAGCTTACATGAGTTGCCTTCTTGGTGGTGCCCCAGAAGAGCCTGCAAGAAAATTCATCTTAAGGTAGTATAAGGTAGCATATACATATTTTGATAATAAATTTCCTTTGAACTTTGAGATTTGAACAAACTTATACTCTGGGAATGAGGCATTGATGCTCATGAAACTAATACAGCCAACTTGATTACAACCCAGAGTTCAGCCTCTGAAATCAAGTCTGCACCCCAAGGATGTGCATTTAGTCCACTGCTCTACTGTCTGTACACCCGCAATTGTGTGGCTAGGCACAGCTCAAATGCCACCCATAAATTTGCCAATGGCATAACTATTGTTGGCAGAATTTCAGATGGTGATGAGGAGGTGTACAGGAGCAAGATAGATCTGCTGTTTGAGTGGCGGTGTAGCAACAAATTTGTACTCAATGTCAATAAGACCATGAAATTGATTGTGGACTTTAGGAAAGGGAATTTGAGGGAACATCCACCAGTCCTCATAAAGGAATCAGGAGTGGAAAAGAGTGAGCAGTTTCAAGTTCTAGAGTGTCAACATCTTTGAGGATCTATCCTGGGCCCAACATATTGATGCAATTACAAAGAAGGAACTACAGTAGCTATATTTCATTAGGAATTTGAGAATTGGTATGTCATCAAAGACATGCCCAAATTTTTACAGAAATGCTGTGGAATTGTGTTGGTGCATGGCCAAGTGGTTAAGGCATTGGTCTAGTGCTCTGAAGGTCACTAGTTCAAGCCTCAGCTAAGGCAACGTGTTGTGTCCTTGAGCAAGGCACTTAACCACACATTGCTCTGTGACGACACCGGTGCCAAGTTGTATCGGCCCTTGCCCTTCCCTTGGACAACATCAGTGGTGTCAAGAGGGGAGACTTGCAGCATGGGCAACTGCCGGTCTCCCATACAACCCTGCCCAGGCCTGCTTCCTGAAAACTTTGCATAGCACAAATCCATGGTCTCTCGAGACTTACGGATGCTTATTATTATAACTGTGGAGAGTACTATAGCAGGTTGCATCACAGTTTGGTCTGGAGGGACCACTGCACAGGATCGGGAAAAGCTGCAGAAAGTTATAAATTCAGCCAGCTCTATCATGGGCACTAATCACACAGGACATGCGTCTTCTCATTGCTACCATCACAGAGGGGGTTATAAGAGCCTGAAGTCACACATTCAATGTTTCAGGATCAGCTTCTTCCACTCCACCATCAGATTTTTAAATAGCCAATGAACCTATGAACTCTACCTCAGTATGTTCCTCCTCTCTTTTAGCACTATTTATTTTATTTAATTTTCTTTTTTATATATATATATATAAAAGGCATAAGTATGAGGCATGAGGACAGCCTGATATTCTTTACAAGAGTGGCAATGGCCAATACAAAGGATATCCTTTTAAAGTATAGGGGGGAAGTCAGAGGTAGGATTTTTGCAAAGAAAGTGGTGAGTACATGGAAGACCCTACCGGGGTAGTGATAGAGGCAGATACATTAGGGCATTTAAGATCTCTTAGAAAGGCACATGGATAATAGAAAAAATAAGTGCTTTGTGGGAGGGAAGTTTGGGTTGATCTTAGGGAAGGTTAAAATATTAGCACAACATTGTAGGCTGAAGGGCCTGTACTGTGTTCTCCTGTTGAATGTTCTCTGCTTAAAAACAGTAAAGGTGATTAATAAGTGTGAGAGATAGTTTTGAGTCAGGCATCACAAAAGGTTTTGCTCTGAACATATTCATTTCATTAAGATGGGGTTGGGAAGTCATGAACACAATGTATGACTAAAGATGTTGCTGAAAGTTCTTAACATAGACTGGGTGAGGTTTATAACAGACTACTGAGACCCACTTCCAGTAAAAAATCTGTTCTCTCATCCTAGTCATCTCAGTTTCTTTATTCTGAGGCTTTTCCCTGGAGGTCCTAGTCTCTCCTACTACTGGAAACATTCTCTCCAAGTCCACTCTATGCAGGTCTTTCAGTATCCTGTAGGTTTCAATGATATCCCCCCTCCTTATCCTTCTGAACTCCATCTAATACAAGCTGAGAGATGTCAAACAATTCTCAGATTTTAAGCCTTTCATTCCTGGGATCATGCTTCTGAAAAATTGTACACAAAGCCTGGAATATTTTGAAATGCCTATTCTTATGTAGCTGCACTGTTCAAATTAAATTTATATCACTATAAACATCCCTCCAGACCTGGATCAACACATTGACGTCAAGTGGAGGCTTGCATACTTCAAGGACTCCATCAGGAGATGCTAGCTCAGAGCCACCTGATGTCAGAATGGCTGTAGACGAGATGCCAGGGGAAAATCGATCCAACCTTGGCTCCCAAACAAACAGACTTGAGTCTACCCCTCGTAAGCCATGCTTCAGTTAGAAGTGTGAATGCCATACAAAGCAACAACAAACTATAAAGATCTTAATGTACTCATGTGATATACACCCAGTGGCCACTTTATTAGGTATATCTGTACACCTGCATGCTAATGCAAATATCTAATCAGCCAGTCATGTGGCAACAATCCAATGCATAAAAGCCTGCAGACATGGTCAAGATGTTCAGTTGTTGTTCAGACCAAATATCAGAATGGGTAGAAATCTGTTCTATGTTAGTTTGACTGTAGAATGATTGTTGGTGCTAGACAGGGTGGTTTGCGTATTTCAGAAACTGCTGATCTCCTGGCATTTTCACACAATGAAATCTAGAGTTTACAGCCAATGATGCAAACATTTAAAAAAAAGCAATGAACGACAGTCAGAGGAGAATGACCAGACTGGTTCAAGCTGACAGGAAGGCAAATAAACATGCACTACAACAGTGGTGTGCCGAGAGCATTGCTGAATGCACAAACCTTTGGACCTTGAAGTGGACGGGCTATAGAAGCAGTAAACCACAAACATACATTCTATGGCCACTTTATCAGGTAGAGGAGGCAGCTGAGGACCTCAACATCAACACAGATCCACCCAAGAATGAAGAGGTTGTTGGGGTTAAATCATTAGGAACAGCAAAGCTCCAGGACATGACAATTTGAATGCAATACTGTTCAAAGCTGAACCGAAGGCTGCAGCAGCCATCCTGCAGCCACAGTTTACTATAATCTGGGAATAGGAACAAATACCCAAGAACTGGACAGTGGAAGTTATTGTTAGGACCCCTGAAGTGTGGAGGCTAAAGACAACTTGGCACTGTACAATAAAGGCAGAAATGAGGACCCTGAACTACACCTGGAGCACGATAGAGAAGAGGCCAAGGAGAGACAGAGATGGAGCTTCTTCATTGCTGCCCTAAATACCAGTGGCGTAACAGGCAGTAACTGAATGTATGATATATAGAGTATTAATAAAAATATTATTATTTTTGTCCCAGTTCTGTTTGTTTGCATGGATTTCAGCTCAGCTGGCACATCTGATCAATTAAACAGCACCTGAGCATAGCAGATGGTGGATTATCTGCCATTTTGTTGGCAATTTTCTCATTCACGGTGATGTAGAAATGCATTAACAGAAATATTTGGAAGAAAATGCTCTTTAAGCTTTCAGAAGCTGGGAAGTATATTGCAGCATGTGGTATTCTACCTCATTAATTTGGCCTAGGAAGCCCATTATAAGGAGATTTTCATAGCTGTGTTGGAATCCCTTGGATCTATGCAATATGGTCAGACCTGATATCGTTAGTTAACAAGTGCCTTCCCATATCTTTACTCGACATCTGCTCTTATATTAAAAATAATCACCATTTCTCACTTGTCAGTGTGCAACACTGAGTTCATATTTTTTGGAATTTATATCAGTGAGACTATATTCTTGTTTGATGATAGAATCTATCCTTAAAAATAACATTCTATTCTTAACTGAAGGATTTTGCAGAGATATTTTCCTTTGTGCATATTGATTACCACCCTACATATGTCATGAAATGTATTGTTTTGTGGCAGCTGTACAGTGAATACATAAAGTGACTATAAATTACAGTAAGAATATGAATACTGTATATATAAAAATAAGTTGAACAAAGAGAGAGCAAAATAATGAAATAGTGTTCATGGGTTCATGGACCGATCAGAAATCTGATGGCAGAGGGGAAGAAACTGTTTCTAAAATGTTAAGTGCGCATTGTCAGGCTTCTGTACCTCCTACTCAAAGGTAGTAATCAGAGGAGGGCATGTCTCAAATGGTCAGGGTCTTTAATGATGGATTCTGCCTTCCTGAGGCATTGCTTTTTACTTAATGGGGTGGGGAGGAGGCTAGTGCCTATGATGGAGCTGGTTGAATCTACAACTCTCTGCATATTTTTGTGTTCCTTTGTATTGGAGTCTTAGTACCAGATGTTCTTCACAGTACATCTGCAGAAGTTTACGAGTCCTCGATGACAGAATAGACTGGATGGGCAGAAGTCTTGTCTGTTTCTGTGCTGAATTGCTCTATGAGGATTTTACTTTTATAGAACTGAGTGCCAGAATCAACCAGGATGGGAGCAATGAGTAACATCAGATTGTTGCCCAGAAAGTCACGATCCAACTGTCAACATCGTATGACAACTAAATCTTACAGAAGGGTGGAAGGCTATCTGGCGACCTTTATGTAGACCTCAGCTCCCTATCACAACTCAAAGCAGTGGAAATAAAACTGGTAAAGCAATAAAAGGAATTTCAACACAGTCACACAGAGACGAGATGTGCTTCCATCTTCTTGTGCACTGGTTATGCTGATATATTCTACAGCGGGATATAAATGAATTCATCGGAGTCGCTGCTGGGGGATGTCACAGTGAGCAGAAGAAGATTAAGAGCAAGATTAGCTTTATTTGTCACATAGAGTCATAGAACATCAGAGCACAGAAGCACATCCCTCAGCCTACCTTTTCCATGTCACCGTATTGTTATTATTCTGCCTAGTTCCAATAACCTGCACCTGGATCTTAGCCCTCCATACATTCCCATCCATGTATTTATCTAAACTTCTCTTAAATGTTGAATTTGAACCCACATCCACCACTTCAATTGGCAGCTTATACCACCTCTGAGTGAAGAATTTCTCCCTCAAGTTCCCCTTAAATATTTCACCTTTCCCCCTTAACCCATGACCTCTACTTTAGCTCACCCAACCTCAGTGAAAAAAGCTTGTTTGTATTTACCCTGTCTCATAATTTTGTATACCTCTATCAAGCCACCTTTCATTCTTCTAGGCTCCAGGGAATAATGTCCTAACCTATTCAAACTTTCCCTATAACTCAGGCCCCCAGGTCCCAGCAACATCCTTGTAAATTTTCTCTGTATTCTTTGAACCTTATTTACATCTTTCCTGTAGCTAGGTGACTTGCATACAATATTCCAAAGTTGGTCTTTCTGATGTGCTATGCAACTTCAGCATAACTGTGAAAGCTTGCAGTGGGATGTGGACTAGTAGGAAAAATGGGCTGAAAAGTAGCAGCTGGAATTTAATGTGGACAAATGTGAGTTGTTGCACTTTGGGAGGGCAAAGCCCAGGATAAGACCTACATAGTGAATGGTAGGGCACTGAGAAGTACAGTAGAACTCAGGGATCTGGCCGTACAGATCCATAATCCTTTGAAAGTGGCATGAAAGGTAGAAAGGATCATAAAGAGAGCATTTGGCACATTGTAACACACACAAAATGCAGGAGGAACTCAGCAGGTCAGGCAGCATCAATGGAGAGGAATTAACTTCTGACTTTTCAGGCTGAGACCCTTCAATATTGCCTTCATAAATCAAAGTATTAAGTACAGGAGTTAGAGCTCTATGTTGAAGATGTATGAAAGGAGACTGGTGAGTCTGGTGATACATGCTTTCAGACCTTCATATCAGTTTGTTTCACCAGGAACCTGTACACACTTTACAATGTACAAGACTCTACATAAAATATATGACTGTTGCCAGAATGCTTCATGAGAAAAGAGAAGGGGTTCAGAAATGTTCAGAAGAACCATGCAATCCATAAGACCATAGCACCAACATATATAGGAGCAGACTTAGATCTTTTGGGCCATTGAGTCTGGTCCACCATTCCATCATAGTTGATTTATTATTCTTCCCAACCCCATTCTCCTGTGCTCTCCTCAGAACCTATGATATCCTTATTAATAAAGAACCTATAAACCTCCACTTTAAAGATATCCAATCACTTAGCCGCCTCAGCCATCTGAGGCAATGAATTCCACTGTACTCTGGCTAAAGAAATTCCTTCTCATCTCTGTTCTAAAGAAATGTCCTTCTATTCTGAAGATGTGCCCTCTGGTCCTCTTACTAAAGGAAACAGTATCACCACATCTACTCTATCTAGGTTTTTCAATGAGATCCCCCCTCATTCACCTAAACTCCAGTGATAACAGGCCCAGAGCCATCAAGTGCTCCTCATAAGTTAATCCTTTCACTCCTGAGATCATTCTTGTGAACCTCCTTTTAACTCCAATGTCGGCATGTCCTTTTTTAGGTAAGGGGCCCAAAACGCCTCACAATACTGCAAATGTGCTCTGGTCTTTGCCTTGTAATTCCCTGAACAAGACCATGGTGTTGGCATACAAGCAACACCAATACCATTAGAAAAATTAAGAATTTGAAACTCAAAAAATCAGATAAAAGAGTATATAGCTTTTTGAACTAATTTTGTTCCTTTTCTTTGAAAGAGATGCAATTTGGTCAAGATGAATAATGGGTTGTAATCTAGGAATTCCCACCTGGTGTCCATGGACCTTTTGGTTAATGGTAGAGGTCCATGGCATAAATAAAGTTGGGAACCCCTGTTCTATAATGCTGCATACTCTGCACATTGCTGAACTAGAGACCTCCAGGGATGATACTGGAGTCAATCAACTAACTCTCCCTCAAGTTTGATAATTATATTGGTCTGGTGGTCATTCTATTGGTATTCTCTATGCTTTCATCTCGGACATTTAGATTAAATTAGATTCAACTTTATTGTCATTGCGCTGAGTACAGATACAAAGCCAAATGCAATATAGTTAGCATCTAACCAAAAATAAAAAGAATAGTGTTATTTACAAAATAACTGCGAATAATAAGTAAGTGCTACAGCACACAAATATAGAAGTACTGAGACAGTACAATATGGGTGCAATACTGCTTAGCGCTGTGATGTGAGGTTCAGCAGGGTCACAGTCTCAGAGAAGAAGCTCTTCCTGTGCCTGCTGGTGTGGGAGCAGAGGCTCCTGTAGTGCCTACTGGATGGGAGGACAGTAAAAAGTCCATGGTTAGGGTGAGATGCATCCTTGATAATGCTTTTCCCCCTGCCCAGGCAGTGTTTATGGTAGATGTTTTCAATGGTGGGCAATTGGGTGCCCATAATCCACTGGCAGTTTTCACCACACGCTGGAGTGCTTTGCGGTCTTTGTGGGACAATTGCCATACCACACTGAGATGCAGTTGGTGAGTATGCTCTCAATGATACGGCGGTAAAAGTTCATCAGTATCCTGGGACAGAGGTGAGCTTTCTTGATGCTCTGCAGGAAATAAAGGTGCTATTGCATCTTTTTGATCAGGATGGAGGAGTTCAGGGACCAGGTGAGGTCCTCGGAAATGTGGACACCAAGGAATTTGAAACTTGATACGCGCCCCTCGACAGCTCCATTGATGTAGATGGGGACGTGAGTGTGGCTCCTAGCATGCTTGAAAATAAACAATGATCTCATTGGTCTTCTGGGTGTTAAGAGCCAGGTTGATGTCAGTACACAAGGTGGCCAGGTGCTGGACCTCATCCCTGTAGGCTGTCTCATCATCCCCTCTGATCAGGTCAACTATTGTGGTGTCACCTACAAACTTCATTATGGAGTTAGAACCATGTACAGGAATGCAGTCATAGGTGAAAAGGGAGTACAGAAGAGGGCTCAGCACACAGCTTTGAGGCACGCCAGTGTTCAGGGTGAGAATGGAGGAGGAGAAGAAGTTGTCTAACTTAATGGATTGGGGTCTGTTAGTCAGGAAGTCCAAAGTCCAATTACAGAGGGATGAGCTGATACAAGCTAGAAGGTGATAAGCAAAGCAGAGTGGGTTGGGGAGGGTGAATGAAGTAAGAGGCAGGGAGGCGGTGGTTTGAAAAGGTAAAGGGGTGGAGAAGAAGGAATCTGATAGGAGAGGACAATGGACCATGGAAGAAAGGGCAAGAGGAATGTCCCTAGGGGAAGGGATAGGCATGTGAGGAGAAGAGAAGACGTAAGAGTGGGGTTGGGGTCAGAGTGGGGAATTGAAGAAGGGGAAAGGCAAAATATTACTGGAAGATGAAGAAATCAGGTTAGAGACTATCCAGATGGAATATGAGGTGCTTCTTCTGCTGTTGAATATGATGGAGGTTGCAGAGAATGATATAATAGATGCAAGGGCACATGGGGTGGTAAGTGAGGAAGAAAGGAAATCCATCCCAGTTAAGGTGGCGTGATGATGTTCTTGAAATGGAGGAGATGTGGGTGAGGGCAGCATCAATAATAGATCTGATTCTGATTTTGAAGCTAAGTGTGCTGTGTGGATGTCCAGGTTAATTGAAGTCTGCTTTGCTACCTGTTTTCTAACATTTGGAATAGTGACTCATGGGATGGATCTAAGTGTGTGATTCATCAGAATCCGATTCAGGTTTAATATCACTGGTATGTCAAGAAATTTGTTAATTTTACAGCAGCAGTACAATGAAATACATGAAAACTAAGTACAGAGAAGTAAAACCTGAATTACAGTAAGTTTATGTATGTCTATTAAACAGTTAAGTTACAACAACAGAGGGGAAGACATTGTTCTTGAATCATTGAGTGTGTGCTTTCAGGCTCTGTACCTCATTCTGGATGATAATAATGAGAAAGGGCATGTCCTGGGTGGTCGAGATCGTTAATGATGGACACCGTCTACCTAAGGCGCTGCTCCTTGAAGATATCGTGAATACCTATAGAGGCTGGTATCCATGATGGAGCTGACTAATTCTACAAGTTTCTGCAGCTTACTTCAATCATGCAGTAGCCCTCACTCCCCATACCAGATGATGGTACAGCCAATCACAATGCTCTTCATGGTACACATGTAGAAGTTTTCAAGTATTTTAGTCGACAAACCAAAACTCCTCAAATTCCGAATGAAATATAGCTGCTGTCTTGCCTTCTATCTAGCTGCATCATTATGTTGCATCCGGGTTAGTTTCTCAGAGATATTGACACCCAGGAACTTGAAATTACTCCCTCTCTCCACTTCTGATCCCCCCATGAGGATTGGTTTGTGTTCCCTCTTTTTATCTTTTCTGAAGTACACAATCAGATCTTTGGTCTTACTGACATTGAGTGCAAGTTTGTTGCTATGTTCTACTGGTATATCTCACTCTTGTACACACTTTTGACACCATCTGAAATTCTACCAACAATGGTTGTATCATCAGCAAATTACAGATGGCATTTGAGCTGTGCCTAACCACACAGTTGTGAGTGTAGAGAGAGTAGAGCACACAACCATGTGGTGCACCAGTGTTGATTGTCAGCTAGGAGGAGATGTTATTTCCAGTCCTCACAATTTGTGGTCTTCTAGTTAGGAAGTCTAGGATCCAGTTGCAGAGGGAGTTACAGAGGCATTTTCTATAAATTTGACCATCAACAGGCAGTGCAGAGCAGGAGGGATCATTCAGAGCCTTCCTCAATGAGAATCCCTGGATGAACCATATGATCCACAGTCTGCTGAGGATTCATATCTGGTGACCAAGAAAGTTCCAAGAGTTCCAGATATAATCTCTGGAAAGCCATCTCATGGACAAAATAACAATTCTGGACTAAACTTGAGTCATTAAAGGATGTTTGACAGTTGTAAGCGGGCTTGAATGCTATCACCTCTTATAAAATTATATCATGTGACATAGGTGACAACAGCGCTTCATTTCCAGATGAGGATAATGCCTTCTATGCTCACCTTGACCATCAAAACACGGAGGAACCATCACAAACTCCCACTACCACAACAAGCCTGTGATTTCGGTCTCTGAGGCTAATGTGCAAGCAGCCTTCAGGAAGGTGAAACCAGCCCAGATGGGGCACCTGCTCAAGTATTAAAGGCCTTTTCTGAACAACTGTGTAGATTGTTCTCTGAGATCTTTAACTTCTCGATTCAGCTGTCTGAGGTATCCACCTGGTTTAAGCAGGCTTCACTTATATTGATGCCTAAGAACAGTGTGGTAACATCCACAGTGATGAAGTGTTTGATATCTTGGTGATGAAACATATATATTCTTGCCTGAGATGCAACTTGGATCAGCTCTAATTTGCCTACCAAAGCAACAGGTCCACCACAGATGCAATCTCATTTGCTCTTCACTCAAACCTGGAAGGTATGGACACCAAAGATGCATACAGCAGGAAGCTCTTTATTGTCTGCAGCTTGGCAATCAATACAATCATCCCCTTTAAACTAATTGATAAGTTTCAAGACCTTGGCCTCAATAGTTCCTTGTGCAATTGGATCTTTGATTTCCTCATTTGCAGTCCCCTAGTCAGTTCAGATAGGCAACAATCAGCACAGGTGCACCGCAGCTTTGTGTATCTAGCCCCCTGCTCTACTCAATTTACACTTACGATGGCGTGGCTAAGCACGGCTCCAATGGCATTTTCAAGTTTGCTGATAATACTGTCATAAACCAAATCAAAGATGGTGATGAATCAGCAGCAAGGTGGGAGATTAAAAATCTAGCTGAGTGCTGCCATTCAGCAACTTCTTACTCAATGTCAATAAGACCAAGGAGCTGATTATTGAATTTAGGAGGAGGAAACCTGAGGTCCATAAGCTCTGATACTCCTCATCAGAGGATCAGAGGTGGAGAACTTCAGCAAATATAAATTCCTTGATATTATTTTGGAAGATCTGTCCTGAGACCAGTGTTTAATCGCTGTAACGAAGAAAGCATGGTACCACCTCTGCTTTCCTAGAAGTTTGAAAAGATTTGGCATGACATCTAAAATTCTGACAAATTTCTATAGGTATGTAGTGGAGAGCATAATGATGCTCTACATCACAGCCTGGTATGAAAATACCAATGCCCTTAAATGGGAATGGATAAGACCCATTCCGTCATGGGTAAAGTCCTCCCCACCATTGACCACACCTATATGAAGCATTGTCCACCGGAAAGCAGCATGCCTCATCAGTGATCCCACCACCTAAGACATGCTTTCTTCTTGTTGCTGCCATCGGGAAGAAGGTGACAGGAACCTCAGAACTCGCACCACCAGTTTCAGGACTATTTCTTCTCCCTCATCCATCAGGCTCTTGAACCAAAGGGGATAATTTCATTCAACTTTACTCACTCCAACACTCAATTGTTCCCTTAACCTATGAACTCACTTTCAAGTTGTCTGCATTTCATTTTCTTGATATTTATTGCTTATTTATTATTTTGATTTCTTTCTTCTTGTACTTACACAATTTGTTGTCTTTTACACACTAGTTGAACCCCCAAGCTGGTGCATCTTTCCTTATTTTCTATTATGGTTATTCTATTCTGGATTTATTGAATATGCCCACAAATAAAATAAATTTATGGTTGTATAATGACATATATGTAATTTGATAATAAATTTACTTTGAACTTTGAACTTCATATATTGGAAAGTCTGAATAGAGTGAACATGGAGTAAATGTTTCTGAAAGTGGGGAAATAGTTGGATTCAACTACTCTGAGAAACTAGGACCGAAGGGCCCAGCCCTAGAATACAAGGACATGATTTTAGAACAGAGATGAGGAGGAATTTCTTTAGCCAGAGAAAGGGTGATTAATCTGGGTTCATAACTCTAGACAGCTGAGGAGGCCAAGTCAATGGGTATACTTAAAGTGATGGTTGATGGACTCCTGATTGATTAGTATAGATGACAAATATTACAGGTAGAAGGCAGGAGAATAGGGATAAGATGGATAATAAATCAAACATGATCGAATGGCAGTGCAGATTTGATGGGTCGATTTGCCTAATGGCCTTATTGTCTTATGGTCTTATTGAATTCAAGCCATTTTGTCCCATTTGCTATCAGTTATGTGCACATGAAGTAAAAATTACAGGAACTGTCACTTCTTTGTGAATCAACAAAACTTGGTGAAATCTATTATCTTTGTAACATGCAGAGATTTTTTACACTGTGAAAAGCCAAAGTCTGGTCTGGGAAGCATCCAATAAAGCTCAATCAGTCAATTCCACATTTTCCTCATAATCCCATGGGTTAAAAAAACGTGCCTTCCTAAAGTCCACACTACACTACCTCAATCAATTTTCCTTGATATTTAATTCATGAATTGAATCAAGATATTCAATCATGAATAATCAATGTTGGTTCTTATTGATGTTTCTGTATTTTGTCTTGGTAATAACTTACAACAGCACAGCTGCAGGACTCAGTCTGAAATGGGGCAGTAATAAAAATCTAGAATCTAAATCTAGGAAATGTTTGAACAGTGTTGAACATTGAGACTTACAAGGCACACATGGAGTACTGTGCACAGATCTGATCCTGCTACTGTAGGAAGGGTGCCGTTATACTGGAAAGACTTGGAAAGGTTAGCACTGTATTCTCTGGAGCGTAGAAAAATGAGGAGAGATTTGACAGAAGTATAATAAAATTATGAAGGATATACATAGGCTTTTTCCACTGAGGCTAGATGATATTTAAAATCATTGGATCATGGACTGCAGTCTTAAGTTGCAAGTACAGTACCCCTTTAAGAAAATAGAAGCCCAGAAGGTGAGCAGGACTACAGTGATTGAAACACTGAAGCATTAGACCTACACTCCTGATTATCCTCTGGTGAATGTACAGTCCCTGGAAAATAAAACTGAACAAGGTTGCTGTATCAAAGGGAAATCAGGGACTGTTGTGTATTTGCTTTACAGAAATGTGCCATCCCTCAACATTTCTGCAGCTGAGTGACTTCACCATTCTCTGCAAAGACAGGAGAGCTCAGTCTTTTAAAGGTAGATGAGAGAACTTTATGATTAAGTCTTTACGGTGCACAAATGTGGCAGTTCTGTCTCAGTCCTGCTCACCCTACCTGGAATACCTAGCGATCAAATGTCATCCATTTTATTTACCAAGGGAATTTTCTGTCATCATTCTGGGAGTAGTGTTCATTCCACCTCAGACAGGCACTGGAGGAGCTTAGCAGTGTAGTCAGCCGGCACTTAATAGTGTACCCATATGCCTTCCCTATCACTGTGGGGAATTTCAACCAGGCCAGCTTGGAGAAGCCTCTGAACAACTACCATCAACATGTCACCTATGGAACCAGAGGAGCCAACACACTTGATCACTGTTATCCACACTTCGGAAAGTCTGATCACCTCACTGTACTTCTACTCCCGTCATATAGGCAGACTAAAGACCATAGCACCAGTGATGAGGACTAAGAAAGGAAGAAAGTTAAAGAAAGCAGAGCAGTGCATAAGGAAATGCTTTGAGTCAGCGGACTGGACAATCAGGGATTCATCTTTGAATCTGAACAAATATGCCACACTGCTCACCAGCTTCATCAAGACCTGTGTGGATGAGAGTGTGCTTTTGAGAACATACCGGACACAAAGCCATGGATGAATTAGGAGATTCATAGTCTGTTGAGGGCTAGATCTATGGCATTCAAGACGTGATCCTGAACTATAAAAGAATGAAAGGTTGTTTTAAGAATGAAGAAACAATTCCAATTGAGACAGACTCAGATGAATGTCAGCTCTGGCAGGTTTTGCAAGCTATTACTTCCTACAAAGCAAAACCTAACTTCATGAATGGATGCTTCACTCCCAGATGATTTCAATGCCTTTTATGCACACTTTGAAGGGGAAAATAAAACTATACCTGTGTGAATCCCTGCAGCATCTTGTGACCTTGTGACCTCTGTCTCAGAGGCCGACATCACAACCTCTTTCAAGAGGGTGAACCCTCACAAGGAGTCATGCCCTGATAATGTACCTAGCTGGGCTCTGAAAACCTGTACCAATCAACTGACGGATTGTTCAAGGACCTTTAATTTCATTGTGTTGCAGTCAGAAGATCTCAGAGGGGTGACAATCATACCAGTGTCCATGAAGAGGAGAGTGACTTGTCTCAATGATGATTGCCCAGTGGCACTTATAGCTATTGTGATGAAGTGTTCTGAGGGGTTGGTCATGGCTAGAATCAACTCCTGCCTTAGAAAAGACCTGAAACTACTGCAATTTGCCCAACATCACAATAGGTCTACAGCAGATGCAATTTCACTGGCTCTCCCTTTAGCCTTGGATCACCTGGCCAATAGAAATACATAAGACTGCTATTTATTGATTACAACTCAGCATTCAACACAAACATACTCTCAGTTTTAATCAGCAAACTCCAAAACCTGAGTCTCTGTACACCCCTCTGCAAATGGATCCTTGACTTCTTCACCAAGAGAGCAGAGTCTGTGTGGATCAGAAGTAACATCTCTTCCTCACTGACAATTAACACTGGTGCCCCTCAAGGATGCAGGTTTATATCATTGCTTTACTCTGTCTACACCCACAAGTGTGTGTCTAGGAACAGCTCAAACTTATTCTACAAATTTGCTGACAACCCAACTAATGTTGGCAGAACTTCAAATGGTGAAGAGGAGTTGAGTTAGATCAGTTGAGTGGTGTCACAATAACAGCCTTGCACTCATCAAAAAGGAAGTGATTGTGGACTTCAAGAAGGGTAAGTCAAGGGAACACTCATTACTTATCATAGAGAGATCATCAGTAAAAAGGGTGAGAAGTTGCAAGTCACTGGATGTCAACGTCTCTGAAGATCTATCCTCAGTCCAACTTATTGATACAATTACAAAGAAAGCACAACAGTGGCGATATTTCTTTTGGAGTTTGAAGAGACTTGGTATGTCACCAAAGGCACTCGCTGATTTCTACAGATGTACCATGGAGAGCACCCTAACTGGTTGCATCACCATTTGCTGTGGAGAGACTACTGCACAGGATCGGAAAAAGCTGCAGTAAGTTGCTCTGAGCCAGCTCCATTATGGTCACTAGCCTCCCCAGCAATGAGAACACCTTCAAAAGGTGATGCCTCAGAAAGGTGGCATCCATCATTAAGGACACCCATTACCCAGGACCCTCTACTAATAGCTACCATCCGAGAGGAGGTAGAGGAGTCTGAAGACACTCACTCAATGTATCAGAAACGCCTTCTTCTGCTCCACCATCGTATTTCTGAAAGGATAATTAATCCATGAACACTACCTCACTATTTTTTTCTCATCTCTTCTTGAACTAATTATGTACTTTACTTTTTATGTATATACTTTTAATGTAATTTATAGCTTTTTGTTATGTATAGTAATGTATAGCTGCTGTAAAACAACAAATTTCATGACAAATACCAGTGATATCAAACCTGATTCTGATTTTGCCTAAAGCTAGAGGTCATAAGGCTAAGGGTGAAGGGTAAAATATATTACTGGAACCTGAAGAGGAACTTTTTCACTCAGAGGGTAGTGAAAGTGTGAAACGAACAGCCAGCAGAAGTGGTAGATGTGGGTTTACCTGAAGCTTTTAAGAGAAGTTTGGATAAGTACATGAATGCAGGGGTATGGAGTGCTATGATACAGATACAGGTCTATAGGACTAGTTTGGCATAGAGTAGGTGAGCCAAAGTACTCTATTACTCTATAACACAGAACACAGAAGAATATAGAGCTGGACTGCCAGTGAAGTATTTTTGAATGTGGACAGCTGAGGACTCAATCCAGTGAATGTGATTGAACACAACATCAAAGAGATAGCTTCAGTGTCACATTGTTATTGTTGACATCTTTGGAGAGAGATGTTAGAATGAGGGTGAGCATGTTTCTCTGTCCCTATTGTTCCTTAACAGGTCAAAACAAATATATTCTCTTCAGTGTTTCTCAATAGTACTTACTATCTCCCAATCATCCACACTTAATCCTCTCACATCCCCTTCCCAGTGGTGCTGCCATGTTCTCAGATTATTATTTCTACTTAGAATCACAGAGTCATTGAGCACAAGAGCCCAGAAACAGACCCTTTGGCCCATTCAATCTGTGCTGAACTATTAATCTACCTAGTCCCATTGACCTCCATAGGACCATAGCCCTCCATACCCCTTCCATCCATGTACTTATCCAATGTTGAACTCAAATCTGCATCGACCACTTCTGCTGGCAGCTTGTTCCACACTCATGTCACCCTCTAAGTGAAGGAGTTCCCCTTTATGTTCCCTTCAAACATTTCAACTTTCACCATTAACCAATGACCTTTAGTTCTAATCTCAGTGGGGGAAAAGACTGATTGTATTTATCCTATCTTTACTTTTCTCTGTAATTCCATCATTGCTACTTTAGCATTTATAGTGTATGCCAAAGACAACTGTGCTGCTCCAAAGAGCGCTTTATGAGTTCATTGTTACTCTTTGCCTTTTGGCACTATAATGAGTCAGCCTATAGCCAGGGAAGTGATGACCCCCTCCTCTTAGACTGTTTGAGGTAACTTATTTTTACTCTTTCTTACTTCTCTTCTAATATTTGTATATCAGTGAACTTGTGATGCTACTGTGACACTGTAATTTCCTTTGGGATCAATAAAGTATCTATCTATCTATCTGTCTGTCTACATAGAACATAAAGCTAACAGTACAGCACTGGACAGGTCTTTCCTACTGGATCATAAAATCATGAGGGGCATAAGTTATACACTTTAGCCATAATTTTTCCCCAATAGAGAGGAGTCCAAAACCAGAGAGCAAAGGTTTAAGGTGAAAGGGGAATGATTTAAAGGAATCTGAAGGGAACTTTCTCATAGAAAAGGCTGTGTGTATATGGAATAAACTAACCATTTAACCTACTCTAAGATTAATCTAACTCTAACATAGCTTCTAACGTTCTAACTCTAACATAACCCATCATTTTTCTATCATCCATGTGCATACAGAGAATTTCTTAAATGCTCCTAATGTATTTGCCTATACCACTATACCTGACAGTCCATTCTACACTACCCCCTATACTTCCCTCTAATTACTTTAAAGTTATGCCCCCTTGTATTAGCCATTCCTGTCCTGAGTAAAAACATTTCTGTTTGTCCATTTTATCAATGCCTTGTATCATCTTATACACCTATACACCTCTATCAAGACACCTCTCACCCTATTAACCAATACATTTTTTGGACACGAACCCCCCCCCCCCCATTACTATCATCTGGGAGTAGGTACAGGAGTCTAAACTCAATGTTTTAGGAGCAGTTTCTTCCCCTCCACCATTAGATTTTTGAATAGTCAATGAACTCATGAACACTGTATCTGAATCTGAATCATTTAATATTGCTGACAGCATGATGTAAAATTTGTTTTGTGGCAACAGTAACCAAAATAGTCAAAATTATGAGAGATATAGAAAGGTTAAATGCAAGCAGGTTTTCCCCACTAAGGTTGGGTGGGACTACAGCCTGACATCATGGATTAAGGGTGAAAGGTGAGAAGTTTAAGGGGAACATGAGGGGAAACTTCTTCACTCAAAGGGTTGTGAGAGTGTGGAATGAACTGCCCGCACAAGTAGTGCACGCGAGCTCAATTTCAGCATTGAAGATAAGCTTGGATAGATACATGGATAGAGGGGATATGGAGGGCAATGGCCCTGATGCAGGTTGATGGGAGTAGACAGTTTAAGTGGTTCTGGCATGGACTAGAAAGGCTGAAAGGCCTGTTTCTGTGCTGTACTTCTCTATGATTTTATGGCTACATGACTCTAAATTACTCTATTTCAAACTATTTTGTCACTATTTTGCTCTCTTTGTGCACTAATGTATTTTTATGTATCTTATTATTATGTTTCGTAACTCCAGGAATAAAACAAAAGAGAAAGCTGGAGCTGAGACATGTTTTGTTTATTTTGTTTTACTTTAGTGGGTGTTTAAATATGATATGATGGCATATTGACATCTGCCTTTCACGTACTTGGTACATATAACCTGTAATGAATTATTTAAACAAACAAAGAATAGTTAATCAAACAATATTTGCTCCAAAAGCATAGAATATCAGTCATCACAAGCCAACAGCAACATTGAGGAGAGTACCTTGTTGACCAAAAGACTGGACCAAGCTATTAGACAAGACCAGTATGGTCTACAAAATCTATTGTTGGGACTGCTGCAATATTACATCGGCCAAACTGGGAGGAAACTATCTACAAGGATCAATGAACATGAACTTGTTGTGAAGCGGCATGACCAAATCTCCCCAGTCTCTACCCATGAAGATCAAAAGGGGCACAAAGTCAACTGCGCATCAGTGAAAGTCATGGTGCAAGCAAGTAAGAGAAGTAAGAAAATTCCTAGAAGTGTGGTTTTCCACAAACAATTCTGTAAACAAACACATAGATCTCAATCCTATTTATGAGCCAATGTAAAGTTCCAGACCACAATGCACTAAGTTCACCTCAGCCAATCAGCCAATCAGCGACAGGATTTCCTCCCCACATCACATATGAGTTTTCGAAATGACATCCAATCAGCTGACTGGAAAATATATAATGGCCAAGTATTCAGAGGACACACTACATCAACAGCGCACTGATGATGTAGCCTTGCATGGTGATGAAACGCTTGCAAGTAAGTTGCCAAGGTCAGAGAACAACTCAACCCAACCAACATATTTACAATATATCCTCCTCCCTTACTATGATTCGGGGCCCCAAACAGTCCCTTGAGGTGAGGCAACACTTCACCTGTGTATCTGTTGATGTTATATTGTGTGCCCGGTGCTCCCAGTGAGACCCAACATAGGTTGGGTGTCTGCTTCGGTGAGCACTTATGCTCTGTCCTCCAGAAAAGGCAGGATCTCCCAGAGGCCACCCAATTCAATTCCACTTCCTATTCCCATTCTGATATGTCAATCTATCAGTGTCATGATGAAACCACACTCAGGTTGGAGGAACAACACCTGGGTAGCCTTCAACCTGATGGCAAGAACACCGATTTCTCAAAATTCCAGTAATGCCCCCCACCCCCTCCTTCACCATTCACATCCCTTTTTCCCTCTCTCACCTTATCGGCTTGCCTGTCCATCACATCCCTCTGTTGCTCTTTTCTTTCTTCCATGCCTTCTGTCCATCACCTATCAGACATCCCTTTCTCTAGCCCTGTATCACTTTTCACCAATCAACTTCCCAGCTCTTTACTCTTCCCCTCCCCCTCCTGGTTCCACCTATCACCTTGTGTTTCTCTCTCCCCTTCTCCCACCTTTTAATTCTACTCCTCTCCTTTTTTCCTCTAGTCTTGCTGAAGGGTTTCAGCCTGAAATGTCGACTGTACTGTTTTCCATAGATGCTGTCTGGCCTGCTGAGTTCCTCCAGAATTTTGTGTGTGTTGCTTGGACTTCCAGCATCTACAATATTACTGAAATATTAAATACAGAACACTCATTCTAAATATAAAAAACACCTCAATTTATATGTAGATTAATAATGTAGTGTACATTATATTACAACTACTATATAGAAATCCACAGCATAGTAGATTTTTTAAACTGTCCCATTCAAGCCTAAAGATTTCATTGCCGAAGAGGATTTCTTATTCTTGTGGGATAATGTTTTTCATGACAAGGTGAGTCACTCTTTTTGGCAGGAGAGACTTGTGGTTAGGTTCTGGGGCCTCCTCCATGGTGGTTGTAGGAGTTGACTTTGGGACGGCCAGAAGTGATTCTGCTAGCTCAGGACACCTTTCTTCTTTAACAATTGACTCTGCTCTCTTCAACTGACCGATGTGTCATTTCCAGATGACATCATATGCAATCTCCACTGTGTAGGATAGTGGTCCAATTCTGTTCCCAATCTTTCCAAACTCCTAATTTTGATCACCTCTATAGTTCCTCACCAAGACTGCTTGTCCAGGAGCCTCAAACCTTCTTGTTAGAGCACCCCTCAATTTGCGTCAGCTGTTTGTCCTGCATTATCCTTCTGAGATTGGGTTTGTGGAGATCAAAATGTAAGCATAAGGTACAGCCCAGGAACAGTATAGCCAGAGAGCTGTTGGATGGGGAATGTACTGCACTGTGGTATGCAAGGAGGAAATTGACAAACTTCAGATTCAGTGTCAGTGTGGTGTGTTCTGCTGACATTGCTCACAATACATTCTTTAAACTCTGGAAAAACCTTTCTGACAAGCCATTTGCAGCGGGATGGTATGGTGCAAATGTGATTTGTCTAACTCCATTCATTTTCAGGAGTGACTGAAACTACTGTGACAAATTGTAATCTATTGTCACTGACTAAGAGTTCTGGAACACCAGTCCTTGAGAAGAGGCTTTGCAACTCATCAACAGTGTGTGAGGCTGTAGTGGAGGCTATTGGGAACACTCCTGGCCACTTTGTAGTAGAAACTTGTGGCCATGAATGGTCTGGCAAAATTTATATGAATCCTCTGCCAGGGCAATATGGACTATTTCCAGGGATGGAGAGGTGCTGGTCTTGGCATCTTCTGGACTTGCTGGCATCCTAAACAGTGCATGGTGAGCTGCTCGACCTGCTGAGATATCCCATGCCACCAGACAAAGCTTTGAGCCAACACTTTCATTGTGATCACGCCTTGATGACTGGCATGTAGCTCCTCCAACACTTCAGCTCTCAGCTTGGATGGTACTACAATCTCAATCTCCACTTAAAGCAACCTCCATCAAAAGCAAGCTCACTCTGGCAATGGTCAAAATGGGGGAACTGGAATTTCCGCTGCATGTTCCAGGCATTTTGTGTCGCCATGTGTATCTGAGAAAATATAGGGTCTTTTCTGGTATCCCTTTGGACGATCTCTGCCGTAATAAGGAGACTTCTGATTTGCATTAGGGAGAATACGTCAGAAGGAGTTTCCTCCTTTGTAAATTTTTCAGGTATTCCATTCACCAAGGGTAAACAGGACAGTCCATCAATTGTAATATATAGTAATTTTATTTTTAATGTACTGTTGTTACAAAACAATAAATTTCATGACATATGTCAGTGATAATAAACCTGATTCTGATTCTTATCTGAAGTACACCAGGGATATATATCTTTAAACTCTTCATGTCTTCTGTTTGAACTTCCAGACAACACACATCCCTGCAGTATTCAGAGCCTGATGTATGGCACAGGAGACACTTCTGATTTGTCTTTGATATTGCCCAAAGAAATACCTTCCAAATAACCTTTAGAATCTATGTTTGTATTCGGATATATTTAAGTGTGAATTTAATCCAACTTGGTACTGCAGTCCTCCAGTACCAACCACTCCCTTTTCATCATCTTTTGCTACAGTGGGGGATGGTTGTAATTCCAGTTCAATTCTGTTTGTTTGCCAGTCACGTAGGACTTCAGTTGCTGTTCGATATATCTGTAACCTGGCTCTCTGTGCTGCTTGACAGCGATGGGCTGTTAAGGAATGAGTTGTTTCAGATGAGTTGGTGTGCTGGTGTTCATCACAAAGCTGCAAAACATAATCAGCTGTGAGGTTCAGAGTCAGACTTGGTTTCAGGTTTAGATTTAGATTAATTTATTTATCATATGTATACTGAAACAATACAGTGAAATGTAAAATTTGCATTAACAACCAATATAGCCTAAGGATGTGCTGAGGGCGGCCCACAAGTCTCAGCAGTAATTCCAGCACCAACGTAGCCACCCCACGATGTTCAGCAGAATGACACAGAACAAAACTAGAAGCAAGTAAAGCAAAACAACAACAACAGTAACAAAACTACAGCAGCAAAACTTTCCCACCTTCCACATCCCCCGACCTCCCATTCACACACATGGGCAGTTCTCCAACCCCAGGAGAGGCTGCCTCTTGACTTCCAGACTCCAGCCCATGCACATGCTGCAGAGAGCAGGATAACTGCATTAGTTGTTTAGGCTAGTAATGCTTAGAATCAAATTCCAGGAGGCTTTCCAAACTTAGCTAGGTCTCGGCCCGAAATGTCGACAGCGCTTCTCCCTATAGATGCTGCCTGGCCTGCTGTGTTCTACCAGCATTTTGTGTGTGTTGCTTGAATTTGCAGCATCTGCAGATTTCCTCGTGTTTGCTCTTGATGATGATAGTTTTGTTTCCACATCTGTACAAGCAATTGTATAAAAATGTTTTAAGTATAGATCATTTGCAGAGCTACACACACAAAATGCTGTAGGAACCCAGCAGGTCGGGCAGAAGAACACACACAAAATTACTGGAGGAACGCAACTGGTCAGGCAACATCTGTACAGGGAAATAAACAGTCTACATTTCAAGCTGAGATGCTTCATTAGTTTATTCCCCTCCATAGATGCTGCCTAGCTTGCTAAGTTCTTCCAGAATTTTGTGTGTTGCTCTGGATTTCCAACACCTGCAGAATCTCCTGTGTCTCAGTTCCAGTGCCCTTGCCTCTGAACGAGAATGGTCCTGAGTCTTATTCCTCTTTAACTTCTTTGAGCACAAGGTCTAGGTTCATACTCAGGATGAAATGCTGCACTTCTAGCTATAACATCCAGTTATAACTAAATGTATTAAATTGGAGTGTAGAATTGGTATTTTTCTTGTAATTTAACAGTGTTTCATTTGGTCATATATATGTACAATCAGATGACAATAAACGTACTTCAACTATTCTTGCTTGCATTTTAATATAATCATCTATATATTTGTTCAGTGAATTTTCCAGTAACTATGGTTGCTTCTGTTCTTTTTCTAGAAACTTCTTAGTCTTCAGTAACAAGTATGCCATGGCACTTAAAAATAACAATTTTGTAGGTTAGTTGTTATCACATGAATGTTTTTACCTTTAATCTGAGTATGAGACAACCAAAATTGCTTTTTCCTTTGTCTTCTCTTTTTTTTTTCGCTCTGCTCCTCTTTCTTGCTCATTTTCCACAATTCTAACACTTAATAAAATGATCATAGGCAATAAGTTTTATGTCTCATTCTTGGCTTCTGAAAAAAGCCTTTGGATTGCAAAAGAATCAGGATCTGACAGATTATAAACACAAGAAAGTCTGCAGATGCTGGATATCCAAAACAACACACACACAAAATGTTGAAGGAACACAGCTGGTCAGGCAGCACCCATGGAGATGAATAAACAGTTGATGCTTTGGGCCAAGACTCTTCTTTAGGACTGGAAAGGAAGGGGGAAGATGCCAGAATAAACAGGTAGGGCAGGGGATGGAGGATTAGCTGGAAGATGAGAGATGAAGCCAGATGGGCAGCAAAGGTAAAGGGCTGGAGAGAAAGGAATCTGATAGGAGGAGAATAGACCATAGGTGAAAAGGAAGAAGGAGGGAGCTCAGGGAGTGGGGAATAGAAGAAGATTGGGGGGGGGGAGGGATTTTAGGAAGGAGGAATCAATATTTATGCCATCAAGTGGACGACTACCCAGATGGAATATAAGGTGTTCCTCATTTACCCTGAGGGTGGCCTCATCTTGGCACAAGAGGAGGTCATGGGCTGACATGTCAAAATGGGAACGGAAATGGGAATGGGAATTAAAATGTTTGAGCACTGGGAAGTTTTGCTTTTAGTGGACGGAGTGGAGTTGTTCAGTGAAGTGGTCCCCCAATTTAAGATTGGTCTCACCAACATTGATGCGGCTGCAGCTGGAGCAGTGGACATAGATGACCCAAGCAGATTCTCAGGTGATTGTTTGGGGCCCTGAATGGAGATGAGGGAGGAGGCGAATGTGCAGGTGTAGCATTTTGGCTACTTGTAGGGATAAGTGTCAGGAGGGATGAATAATCCCTGTGGAAAGCAGCAAAGGGGAATGGGGGTGGGGGAGTTAAAAATAAGTTTTGTGGTAGGATCCCTTTGTAAAAAGCGGAAGTTGTGGAGAATGATGTGGATGCGGATGCTCATGGGGTGGCAGATAAGGGCAAGAGGAGCTCTATCAGTGTTAAGGTGGGATTGGAAGATGGGGTGAACATGGATGCTCAGGAAATGGAGGAGATGACGGTGAGGTCAGCACCAATGGTGGAAGAAAGATCCAACAGGTATCCAATGTTTTGACCGCATGCTTAAAGTAAAAGATTCCATGGCATTAGTTAAAGAGGAACTGAGATGAAATGGCTTTTACTTATCCATACTGTGGTGAACTATGTGCCTGTCTGGACACGCCCCCTGCTGACTGCTCCTGTGGCTCCTCCCACAGGCCCTTGTATAAAGGCGATCTGAGGCCTGACGCTCGGCCTCAGTCTCCAGGACATAGTATGATGGACACTCACTCCTGGTTCCTTCTTCCAGTCAATAAACGCCAATATCTCGCCTTACGTCTCAGTGTGAGTTATTGATGGTGCATCACATACCCATCAGGAAACAGAACAGCTGCTCTTTACCATATTACTGTTTGTGGGAGAGTTTTGTTTGCAAGTTAGCTGTTATATTTCCTACATCACAGTAATAACTTGCATGAAACACATTTCCAGTTGCTTTGTGCTTTGGGGTGTCCTCAGGTTACTGAAGAGAGAAATAAAGGTATTTCCTGCTTGCTTACTCTGTAATGTGCATGGCTAGCTAAATACTATAGTTAGTCCTACAGTAATGATGGCCATATAAAAAGGAGCGATTGCATACTGTAACTGAAGTGCTTTTGCTTATTTATGTAATAATTCAAATACAGAAATTGTCCAACATGTAATTCCCATCTATTTATTCGCTTCAGCCTTTTTGTGCACAATGAGATAGGAGCATAAGGAGGCCATTTGGCCTCCCTAGCCCTGTACAATCACTCACATGGATTATGGGTAATTAATGCTGACTTTTTCTGTGCCATTTCCCTTAGGCCTAAATCCCAGTTAACTCCATCTCTAAATTCTAATGATTATCCTCTCACGTGGAGAGTTCTAGAGATTGACTCTCCACTGGGAGAATAAACCTCTGTATCCCATTGTCAGCCAGTCTTTTGTTTCAGGCCTGGTGTTTGGGTCCTGTCACTGGTGAGAGCTGTGGTCGATAACAAAGATCGAAGACTGAAGACCAATTGGAAGTTAAGATGTTGAAGTATGATGGTCAAATTCCTAGATCTACAAGTTTGAAGCAGTTGATCTCTGCGAGTTTGTAAGTCTACTGGAGTCCTGGAGGCCTGTCTATTCATTGGAAGACTGTGTGAGGATGAGAGGAAGGAAAGGATCATGTTTTGCCATTGTTGGTTTGTTGCTTGTTGTCTTCTGTTTCGTTAACGTTAGCCCACATTGCGTTGTGGGCAACGTTATGTTGTTGCCAGAGTGTGTGGCGGCACTTGTGGGCTGTCCCCAGAACATCCTTAGGTTATGTTGGTTGTTCACGCAAATAACGCATTTTACTGTGTATTTCCATATGATATATGATACATGTGATATATAATAGATCTGAATCTGAATCTGCACCTTGCTTTGAATGACCAGCCTTTAATCTTACAACTATGTCCCTTTGGTAGAGGTGGTGATAACATCTCACCGTGATCAGCATTGTACTGAAATAACTCAGTAAAGCACTGTATCACTAAATGGGCAGCAAGGTAGTGTAGTGGCAAGCGCATTGCTTTACAACATCAGTGATAATCCATCGGAGTTCAATTCCTGCTGCTGCTTGTAAGGAGTTTGCTTGTTTTCCCCAGGACCGCATGGGTTTCCTCCGGATGCTCCTGTTTCTTCCTGCAGTCCCATCTGTATGGTTAGGCATGCTATCCCACTGTTAAGCAGTTCCCTACTTTGGTAAGATGGACTCTTGTCCTCACAACCTACCTCATTATGGCCTTGCACCTTATTATCTGCACCACATTTCCCCTGTAACTGTAACACCGTATTCTACACGTTGTTACAAGTTTATCTTAATTGCATGCAAAATAAAGTTTTTCATTGTACCTTAGTACCCGTGAAAATAGTAAACCAACAGCCATTTAATTACCATTCAAACTTCTATTGTGTGTATGTTATTATTGTTAAGGTAATAATATTTTTCTGTAAGTAATGAGTGAAATGGAGCAGAGGTAACTTCATCATACAGGCATAGTTACATCGCACAGTAACAGGTCCTTTGCCCAGTTGGTCCATGCCAACCAAGATGCCCGTCTAGGTTAGACCCATTTGCTCATGTTTGGCTCATTTCACTCTAAACCTTTCACTATCCAAATGTCTGTTAATAGCTGTTATCAAACCTGCCTCAACCACTTCCCCTGGCAGTTCATTCCATATTCGTATTAGCATCTGTATAATAAAAAAAAGTTGCGTCTCAAGCCCATGCGCTAAAAGAAAAGTTAACTTACAATGTGCTGGCCTTGTCCAGATTTTTATATTCAGAGCTATTTTAGGAGCTTCAGCTGCCAGGTTTGTTTGAAGCTATCTGTCAACTGTTGATGAGTTTTCTGTTTGACATGTGTCTCTTCAATGCCATTTGATGTCTCACGGTCAATAATGTCTTCCTTCAGTGCTTTCTCAGAAGAAGACAGCATTCTTGTTTCAGAGTCTCCATTGCCAAGGACCTGATTATAATTTTATAGAACACAGAACATTCCAGCACAGTGCAGCCCCTTTGAACCACAATGTTCTGCTGACCTTTAGTCTACTCTAAGATCAATCTAACTCCTCCCTCCCACAGAGCCAACCATTTTTCTGCTTTCCATGTGCCTGTCTAAGAGTTTCTAAATGCCCCTAATGTAGCTGCCTCTACCATTACCCCTAACAATGCATTCCTTGAACCTACCACTCTCTGTGTAACAAACTCAACTCTGTTATTCCCCCAATACACACAAAATGCTGGAGAAACTCAGCAGGCTCGGCAGTATCTGTGGTAAAAAGTACAGTCAAGTAAATCACTGTCATCTCCCCTGTACTTTCATCCAATCACTTTAAAATTATGTACCCTACTATTAGACATTTCTGCCCTGGGAAAAGTCTCTGGCTATCCATTCAGTCTATTCCTTTTATCACCATGTCAAGCCATTTCTCATTTTTGCTCCAAAGAGAAAAGCCTTAGCTTGCTCAACCTATCCTCATAAGACATGCTCACTAATCCAGGCAGTATCCTGGTAAATCTTTCCTGCATCCTCTCTAAAGCTTCAATGCCCCTACTAATGAGGTGGTCAGAACTGAACGTAATTTTATGAGTGCGGTCTAACCAGAATTTTATATGCCCCAACTAACAAAGGAGAACATACCATACACCTTCTTAACAATTGTATCAACCCGTATGGCAATTCTGAGGGATCTATCTGTTCGGATATGGCCCGAGAGTGGAGTGAGAGACACTGAAGCAGGTCAATAGTTCACAGACTTTAATGTGAACAGTGTTAAAGGGGAAAGAAAACAATAAACACTAGGCCAAACAGGGCTGTTAACTAAAAGTCTCAAATGGAAAACAAAGTCTACACTGTGGCTGAAAAGAACAACTAAGAATAAAACGCATACTGCTAGTCTTCAGAGTCAGTTGACTCGACAGTCCAACTTCTCAGGCAAGGTGGAATGCAAGCAGGCAGTGAAGCGTTGCTGTGTCCAAGTCTCGACAAATACTATGACAGAATGAATGGAGTTAAATATTATCACAACTAAATAATAATTAGCTGGCACGTGCATATTTACCAGCTCAACTGCTATATCTGTTGCGCTGCTGAATCCGTGGTTGTGACACTATCGATGTGGACCCCAAGATCCCCCTCCTCCTCCTCCACTCTGCCAAAAATCCTGTGATTAATCTTGTATTCTGCTTTCAAATGTGACCTTCCAAAATGAATCATTTCACACTTTTCCAATTTGAACTTCATCTGCCACTTCTCAAGACAGCTCTGCATCCTGTCAATAAACCATTAAAACCCTTCCACATTATCCACAACACCGTGTTGGATTAAGCTGCTTGGTTGTTATTTTCTTTGCAGTTTAACAATTTATACCTGCAAGTATTTTTATAACTATTTATATATGTATGTTATTCCTTAAGGTTGTTAATGTGGGGGTGGTAGTGGGAATAATCTCCCACTACCTATTAACTGGTCCCAATGGTCAGAAACTCAAATAGCCTCTGATAACCATTGGTGGTTATAGCTCTTTGTAACGTTCTGGAAAGCTCTTGAGGATTCTCTTGGTATTGTGTTATTTGAATAGGGGCCTTTTGATTGGTTGACTCATCTGAAAATTTGAATGGAATGTTTCTTATCTATAGTAGGTATATAGAAAGAGCTGGCCAAGAGGCTGTACTATCTTTTGCTTCTCCCTTTCTTCAATTACCAGACCTCTATCACTGGCCATTTCAATTTTCTGAGTTCTATTAACACATAATAAAGTGATTGTGGGGCAATAATTTTTCTACCTCACTTCTGAAAGAACCTTGGATTACAAACATCCAACAACCACCAACCTTCATGTCAATTTTTCAGAGATCAATTTCCCTTTCAGAGAAAAGGGAGAGTATAACTGGAATGTAAAAACTGAAACATAATGGAATTTCATGAATTGTATTATGCTGTTGAATTACTGGACTTCGGAAGAAAATTGTGCTATAATTTGCACATGTATTGCAATAGTTAGAGGGTGCTCAGTTGCTTAGGCAGCTTCTGTGGAAATGAAGTAGAAAAGCTGAAGTTTTGGGCTGAGACCCTTCATTAGGAAACATTCTGATGAGGGTTCTCAGCCTGAATTGTCCACTGTTCTTTTCTCTGCATAGAAGCTACCTGACCTGCTGAGTTGCTCTAGTGCTTTCTGTGTGTTACTCTGGATTTCCTCCATCCACAGAATCTCTTGTGCTATAAGATGCTGACTAGATTAGATTATATGTTCTAGGTTCAAAAATTCAAAAGTATGTATATTTTACCATATAGGATTTGAGATTGATTTTCTTGGAGAACTTGCAAGGGGAAAAACAACAGAATTTATGAAAAACTATACATAAACATAAACTGGCATCCTGCCAATGTGTAAAGGAAGACAAACTGAAAGAATAAAAAGTAATATGGAGAATATGAATTGTAAAGAGTCTTTGAAAGTGAGTTGCAGGTTATAGATTCAGTTCAGTGTAAATGGTGAATGCTGATTCAGGAGCCTGGTGGCTGCAGGCAGTACAGGAGACAAATAAAGATAATTCTTTGTTTTTAATCTTTGATCCAACCTCTAACAGTCCTAGAGATCAGTTCAGAAGAAGAGCGGCCAAAGTGTATGCACTTGTGAGCAGCAGTGACCAAATGACTTGTTGACATTTTGGATGATGCTCTGGCTCAATAGGAATTTATAAATACTCAATGTTGCATTTTGTTGTGGTCTAATCGTCAGCTATGTTGAGGAGCAAGTTAGTGCAACATCCTGGGATGCAATGGGGTTATAGCAGCAGACATTAAATGATTCAAGCTGGGAAATTCAGATTCTGTTTTTGTTCTAAACTGGCAATCAACAATTAAGTGGACTTACAGGCTCTAGGCTTGTGTTGACTGGAGCTTTGAAGATTGAAATCTACCAAATAATAAAAGGCCTTTGATACAGTAGATGTGGAAAGGATGTTTGCAATATTGAGAGAGTCCAGGACCAGAGGGCACAGCCTCAGAATACAAAGATGTCCTTTTAGAAAAGAGATGAGGAAGAATTTCTTTAGCCACAGGCTGTTGCATCTGTGGAATTAATTGCCTTGACTTGGAGCCAAGACATTGGGTTTATTTGAGGTGGAGATTGATCGATACAGTAACTAATTAGTAAGAGCATCCAAAGTTACAGGTAGAGGGCAGGAGAATAAAATAAATCAGTCACGGTTTTCATATTAAAATAGCCCCACATCCACATCAGGGAACCAATTTGCTTGCAGGTTGTATGTTCCAGTCTGTGGAATTTATTGCCATCAAGGGCTGTGGAGAGCAAGTCATTGGGTGTACTTGAGGCACAGATTGATTAGTTTTTGATCGGTAAGGGAGTTTAAGGGTTACAATGAGAAGGCGGAAGAATTAGGTTAAAAAAAAGTCAGCCAAGGGGACCATAAATTTTGTCACAGGGTTTGGAGGCTTGTGTGCCCCAATGACATGGAAAGTTATGTTGGCTGGAGTAAGGGCATTGTGGTTTGATACTTGGTAGGGTCATCCATGTCAAACATATCAAAGGGTAAAGGACAGATTAAGAGAGATCTACTGGTCCTCCAGGTTTGGGGGTTTAACTCAGGGCTAACAACCCTGACTGGTCAAAAAAAAAGATGTTATGGAAACAGCAATGAAGATAGAGGACCTTCAATGCTGCTCTAAGTGCCAGCAGCTTAACAGGCAAGCTGAGGCTGCATGATGGAATGGTGGAGTTGATTCAATGGGCCAATTGGTCTAATTCTGGTCCTATATCTAATATTTAGTGGTTCACTTTTGAATAAGTATGTTGCCAGAAACCGGATACCACCATAAGACCAACAGATTTGGGAGCAGAATTAGGCCATTCAGCCAATTGAATCTGCTCTGCTGTTTTATCAAGGCAGATTTATTATCCTTCTCAACCCTGGTCTCATAGAAACATAGAAAACCTACAGCACAATACAGGCCCTTTGGCCCACAAAGTTGTGCCAAACATGTCCCTACCTTAAAAATTACTAGGCTTACGCATAGCCCTCTATTTTTCTAAGCTCCATGTACCTATCCAGAAGTCTCTTAAAAGACACTATCGTATCCACCTCCACCACCGTTGCCGGCAGCCCATTCCACACACTCACCACACTCTGAGTAAAAAACTTATCCCTGACATCACCTCTGTACATATGCTCCAGCACCTTAAACCTGCGTCCTCTTGTGGCAACCATTTCATCACTGGGAAAAAGCCTCTGACTATCCACACGATCAATGCCTCTCATCATTCTTCCCTTGATGCCATTACTAATCAAGAACCTACTAGTCTCTGCTTTAAATTTACCCAATGACTTGGCCTCCACAGCCATTTTTGACAATGAATTCTACAGATTCACTATGATCTGCCTAAAGGACTTCCTCCTCATCTGGACACCTTTCTACTCTGAGGCTGCACCCACTGGTTGTAGAAGAAGAAAAAAAAACATATAGGAACAAGAACCTAATCCATCCTTCAATAACTCTTCCTATCCTTCAACTTGCGGTTCAAAGGTCCATCCTGAAGATATTCACTGACCTAACCTCCACATTTCACTGGAGGAAAGAATGATGAATAGCTCCCAACAATCAGTGCAGAAATTACTCTTCATTCTTAAATGAATGATTGCTCATTTTTTAACTTTAGCTTGCCAAGTTTCAGATCACCTCTCCAGGAAAAGTTTCATGGTCAAGTCACTTCAGAATGTCAGAATGGTCCAATATATTGATGCAATTACAAAGAAGGAATATCAGTGGCTATTTTTCATTAGGAGGTTGAAGACAAGGGCTATGTCATCAATAATTCCAGAAAATTTCTACAGATTTAGTGCATTATGACTTGCAATATCAATATCTGGTATGGAGAGGCAATTGGACAGGATCGGAAAAAGCTGCAGAGGCACAAGCCTCACCAACAGCGATGACATCTTCAAAAGGTGATGCCTCATCAAAGCGGCGTACATCATTAAGGACCCCCATCACACAGGACATGCCCTCTTCTCGTTGCTCCCGTTAGAGAGGAGGTACAGGAGCCTGGAGACACACACACAACATTTTAGGAATAGATTCTTCTCCTCTGCCATTCAGATTTCTGAATAAAATGGACCATCCCAGAACAGTATTTTTACTCTCTTTGTATTAAAATTAATTAAATATCTCTTATTGTAATTTATGTACTTTTTATGCATTGCACTCTGTTACTGGTACAAAACCAGTGTTATGACATAGGTCAGTGGTATTAAACCTGATTCTGATTCTGTTTCATTTTTTGACCATAGGCCACGTGCAAGGTACTACCCACAGACAACCATGGGTGGGTTAAGCAAAAATGTCCACATATAATACAAGGCCTTATTATGGATTTCACTTCCAGTTATATTACCAATAATAGATAAGTATGCCTAACTAGCTGAAATACCCAGGAGGCACTTGCTCTAGGCAAGAATCTGACAGTGTAGAAGAGCCTGAAACTGCTGTCAAGGTAGTCATGCGATGACTTGAATCCTAAATGGTTTTCTATTGCTTGGCTGTAGAGGCAAATTAAAGATCCGCTTTTTCCAAGGGGTTTCCAGACATAAAAATCCTGCTTTCTCCACCACTTGTTGATCACTACGAGGCTTAATCTGAGATGTTAGATTGTATATCATGCCTGACTTTGTTTAATGCAGGGAGGTTAATACATGGACAATCACAACACACAGATCAGGGTCAGGGGCCAATGGCAGGGAATGCAAGATGACTGAGGACCCTTTAAATCTGCAACTTCACTGCCATTGTGATGCATAATCATCTTCAGCAAGCTCTACTGGTGAGGTCTTGGTTGGATCGCTCTTTGTCTGGAATTCTACCCCCCTGCCCCTGATCTTACCACCTTGGGTGACCCTACCAGGAGCTAAGCACCAGATGGTTAATCTGCAGACTGCATTGTTCTTGGAGTCAGGGACTCACAAGCCTCTCCACCAAGACAAAGTGACCATCCTTGGAGAAGGATATTAGGATAATTGTTGCAGTAAGGGTTTTAACTTACCTGCTCATTGAAAACCATTCCCCTGTGCGAGGTAGGGTCCGGCCCGTGTAAAGAGCATTGAAGCCTGTTTTGAAGCACTGGCTTCTGTTTAGTCAGCTCCATCTTGGGTACCAGCTTCCACAGTATCCAAGACATCATCAAGGAGTGGTGCCTCAGAAAGGTGATGTCCGTTATTAAGGATCCCCATCACCCAGGGCATGCTCTCTTCTCATTGCTTCCATCAGAAAGGAGGTACAGAAGTCTAAACTTACACACTCAGTGATTCAGAAACAGCTTCTTCCCCACTGCTTTATGATTCTTAAATGAACATTGAAGCCATGAATACCACTCTGCTTTTAAAAAATATATATAATTTCTGTTTTTGCACTATTTTTAATCTATTTAATATGCTTATAAATACTTGCTGCAATATATTTATTTATTTGTTTGTTTGCTTTTTATTTATTTATTATTTTTCCTTCCAAATTATCACATATTGCATTGTTTTGCTGCTGCTAAGTTAACAAATTTCATGACACATACTGGTGATAATAAACCTGAATCCGATACATGTCACGGTGCCAGTGGGTTCTTAATCCAGCATGGGATACCAGTGTGGCCTCTTTTCCTGTTAGGTTGCCATGGACCAAGTAGGTGAGGGTACTGTGGAAATGGTACAGAGTGTGGGATGTGATGCAGCACAGGAGGCCCGTGCACACACTTTAGTTAAGTATTTGCCTCTGTGTGTATGTTTAGTGTCTGTTTTGCCCTGCTGCTTTGGGAGTTCAGTTTGCATAAGAACCTATAACCCAGTTTAGTTTGAAGAGTCATTGAATGTTTAGTGTCATGGTCTTGTAACTTAGGCAGCTTCGATCAATACTTGCTTGACACAGCTGTTTTACTGTTTGACTTGTAAATGCATAGTTATTCTACTTCCCGGTAGTGAGGCTCTACTGTCTCCACTCTGTGAATCTGTTTCCCTGTAAAATTTGGTGTTGTCAGCAAGGGTTTGATGTTTGAATAAAAAGGCAAGTATCTTTAGAAGGAAAACTAAGAGAGAGTGAGCCGCCATCTGAGGAATGCCTAGTTCCAGGGTGGACCGACTACAATGTGGGATTTGCCAGTCTCTCCAACCAACTGTCAGAACATGGGATATCCTTGGACTGGTCAGAAAGTGGGGACTCTTATGAGGTGAGATTCATATACCACATTGTGTCTGTACCTAATAAGACAGGGAACCCCAAGAGGGAGGGAAACCAGAGGGATGTTCTCTGGCCGCTGGCAGCTGTTGTAAACAAAAGCATGAGACTATCACAGAAAGAGAGCAGGAGATAGTAAGTCACAAGAACGAGGTGGAGGTGGCTACACCAGCGATGTACCAACATGGGGGAAGCTGCCTGGTCGTCACAAACCTGGGCCAAAGTGCTAGAACACAAGGATACAGAGATATGGAGATAGCTTGTTATCTCGTGAAGGTGCAGCAATAAGAGGCTGCCCGATAGGCTAATTGGAAACTGGATCCCGTTAAGGTCTGAGCGTTGCTGCTGTTCCTATTGTCACATACCCCGTGACCGGGTTATCAAACCAGCAGAAATGGAATGATACGTTGGAGTCTGGTGGTACTGTAACTAAAGGTGTTTGTTAGTAAACTAAGTAATACAGTATCAACAATGCAAATATACATATAAAACAGGTTAGCAATGATAAATACAGAAATGTAGGAATAAGAATCAAAACCAAGCTCTATTGTAGTCTAGGGGTAAATGAATAGTCTTAAGGTAATGCAGAGTTCAGTTTGGGTTGCGGTAGTTGCTATTGTGACATTGGAGAGAGAGAGAGAGAGAGAGAGAGAGAGTGTGTGAGTGAGTGAGAGATGAGCAGCTGCAGCAGGCAAACCTTCCGTTGTCTTCTTGATCCGTTGTACTGTTGTGGTCACCAATTATGACCCCTCTGTTCCAAGCCAGACCGTTCTTCAATGCTGGGCTCATCACCTAGGCATGGGTGGACACAGACACAAGCCCCCACCGGCCTGGTTTCACACACTGTGAGCCTCTGACCGATTTCCCCGAATCGATCCTCCAAGCCCCCACCTTCCTGTGGGTGCACAACACTGCTTCAGCGTCCAGTGGTGTGTCTGCCTGTGTCTCAGCAGACTCGTCTTTTATCTCCCCTGCCGGGGTACCAGCCATCCATCAACTGACCATGTCCATCAAACTGGCCAGTCCCTCCTGTCTCAGCAGGCACCTGGCACCACTCTGCTGTGTCAGCAGGGATTCACACAAGCAGGCAAAGTCCTTGGAAGTAAAGTCAACAATCAGCGAAGAAGCCACAATTTTAAATCCTTGTGTCTCTCTCATTATCAGCATGTGCAGTATGGTGCCTCTCTCCCTCTTTATCTCTCTCTCTCTCTCTCGTTAGCAGCATAGTTCATGGGGGGGTCAACTCTGGACCCCATCTCCCCATGGTTTTCTCATCACACGTAACACCATGATCACCCTATGCACCCGAGACAGTACAGGCCAGACTGGTGACCACATGCTTCCATAGCCAGCATGGGGTGGTGGGGGGGGTCTTTGGCCTGCGGCCCCTCAGGGGATGGGAGGAGGATGAGGAACATGGGGGAAGTTGTACAATGGGCTCCTCTGGGATGACAGAGACCAAGGAACTGGCAGGATTAGGGAATGGGTATAGGTAGAAGCCAGGATAGCCTCTGGCTACATGCTTGTTAAGGATGTGGATAAGGGGGCAATGGAGTGAACCTATCTAATAGAGGGATGGGCAGCCTAGGAGGGCTATAGCTCCAGCGGTCAACAGTGCCCTGAGGATGCTTCTTGCTCCCCATGAGGGTAATAAATCATAAGACCATAATTCATAGGAGCAGAATTAAGCCATTTTGCTTCTATTGTTTGCATGATTTGTGTGTTTTTCTCTCTTTCTCTCTGCATTGGTTGTTAGTCTATTTTTTACTTGTGCTCTTTTGTGTTTCTTGCTTTGTGGCCACTTGTAAGCAGACAAATCTCAAGGCTGTATAATTTATACATTTTTTGATAATAAATGTACTTTGAATCTTTGAAGTCAAGACAAATAAACTTCAAGTTCATTGCCATTCAGCCATACACACATACTGTATAAAGCTAAACGAAGCATCGTTCCTCTGCAAAACCTAGTACATAAAGTCACACACTACATATAAAATTACAATCCAGCACATGTGATCACAAAATAATATTAGCATGTCTCTGTGCACCACAACCTGAGGATTGATATCTTATAAACAGATATAAAAGGCGTAGACACACTTCTGTACCTCCTGCATTTCAAAAGGAATAATCTAATGTTGTCTTGGAAAAGTGATTTGGATTAATATTAATATCCACAATTGGAAACCATGATTAATGTTAAAGTGGAATCTCAGGCATAACCTAGTCAACCTTGAAAATCAGCATCCCCTCCACTGACTCATCCTAAACTCCTGCTGTCTTGGGAAAGCAGCAAACATAATCAAAGTGCCATCCCTCACCAGTCATTCCCACTGCAAGACCAGCACAACAAAGGACAATGCATGAAGCTAAAAATCAAAATGTTGGTTAGTTAATTGATTCTTGTGACTGAAAGTAATGAAAACACTGGTATTATCAACTTCAATTCACTTTTCTGATATAGATGTTTGCAACTTTATTTTATTTACTTATTGAGAGATACAGCACAGAACAGGTCTTTCTGGCCCAGTGAGGCACACCACCCAGCAACACACCTGTTTAGTTCCAGCCTAATCACAGGACAACTTACAGTGACAAGTTAACCTACTAACTGGCATGTCCTTGGACTGTGGGAGGAAACCAGAGCACCTGGAGGAAACCCTTGCACCCATGGGGAGAACGTACAAACCTCTTACAAAAGACTCAGAACTGAACTTTGAACTCTGATGACCCAAGCTCTAATAATGTCGGACTACCCACTACGCTAGCATGGCACCGAAGTGATTGCAAATTATATTGATAAATTGTACAGCATGGGTTTCTTCCAGGTGCTCCAGTTTACTCTCACATTCCATAGGCATACAGGTTAGTGTTAGTTAGTTGTAGACATGCTATCTCGACACTGGAAGTATGGCGAGAGAATAGTGGTGAGCAAAATGAGCAAAGTGCCAGTGATTGGGGTTTGTACATTCTCCTTGTAACTGTGTGGGTTTCCTCTGGATGTTCTGGTTGCTTCCGCATTCCAAAGATATATGGGTTAGAGTTAGTGGGTTGTGGACATGCTATGTTGGTGCTGGAAGGGAGGCAACACTTGCCAGATGCCCAGTACAATCCTCACTGTTTGGATTTCATACAAACTACACATTTCATTGTATGTTTCTGATCTAATCTAATCCTTAACTCATAGTAAATCATATGGCACTGTGAACATGGGTTGGTAGCATCCAAAGTTGTGTTTTCATAAGCTTTGAATGACCAGAAGCCATTTTATCACAAGCAGTAAGTAAATGAATGTTCAGTCTCGATCTTTAGTCTCTCTTAGTTATTCCATTATTGCCACTTTGGTGTTATTTTTGCACTACTTCAGATTACATGGAAATATGAGCAGAATTAGGCCATTTGGCCCATCGAGTCTGCTCCACTATTTCATCATGATTGATCCATTTCTCTCTGAGCCCAATCTCTTGCTTTCTCCCCATAGCGTTTCATGACCTGACCAATCAAAAACCTATCAATCTTTGCCTTAAATATAGCCAATGACATGGCCTCCACAGCTGTCTATGGCAACAAATTCCACAGAATTACTGGCTAAAGAAATTCCTTCTAATCTCTGTTCTAAATGTATGTACCTCTATTTTGAAGCTGTGTCCTCTGGTCTTGAACTCCCCAGCTTCAACTCCCCCACCATAGAAAGCATCCTTTCTACTTCCACTCAATTTATGTCTTTCAACTTTTGATAGTTTTCTATGAGATACCTTCTTATTCTTCTGAATTGCAGCCATGGTTGCCATCACTACCACCATTACTGCATATACATGTCCCACCTGCAATAGAGCTTGTGGGTCCAGGATAGGACTGTATAGTCATCAAAGATCTCACCGTTAAAGGAGTGGACATCGTCATTGGATTTTGATGGACAACCAAAGAAGTGTGTGTGTGTGTGTGTGTGTGAGAGAGAGAGAGAGAGAGAGAGAGAGAGAGAGAGACAGTTAGGGATAGGATAGGACAAGAGATTGTTTGCTGTGTCGTTGCTGCTGTTGTTGCTGCTTGTGGTGTTTTGTCGAACATTGTGGCCAAGCTATGTTGGAACCAGAAAGTGTGGCAATACTTGCTGGCTGCTCCCATTATGTTGGTTGTTAATGAAAATGACATATTTTATTGCATGATTCGATGTATATGTTATAAATAAATCTGAATCTGATTGCGTTGCAGCAATTTTGACAAATGAACAGCAACAAATCATCCATACTTCTCACAGAATAGCCCTGCCAACACTTGCAATGATGATGACATATTGATGTATTGAGGATGCCGCACACCCGGAACCGACAGTGAGAGGAATGCAGTTATTTTATGTTTTTAGAGATGCAGCACGGAACAGGCCCTTCTGGCCTAACGAACCACACCACCCAGCAACTTGCCTATTTAACCCTAGCCTAATCACAAGGCAATTTACAATGATCAATTAACTTGCTAATCGCTTGGTCTTGTGAATGCGGAAGGAAACCAGAGCCCTCAAAGGAAATCGGCACCTTCATAGGGAGGGCACACACATTTCTTACAGATGGTGTTGAATTGAACTCTAAACTCTGACACCCTAAGGAGTAATAGTGTTGCACTAACTGCTACACTACTGTGACGCAACATTTTTGTCCGATGGCTGCACACACATCTTTCAAAGCAGAGAAGTTCTTTAAAATATTCATTCAAAGTCAGCTTACAGCTCTTCATTTGTTATGCCCACAACACAGACTTGATGGCATGAGAATACACCTGTTCTCCTGTTTCTCATCATTGTATCCTTAAGCTATAATAAATTCATAATGTTCTCTCACAGATCAGACTGTCTTCTGCAGCTGTACGTGCAGTAAAGTGGTAAACACACTTTACAACTTTATTGGTGATAACATCTCCTCCTCGCTGACAATCAACACTGGCGCACCTCAGGGGTGTGTGCTTAGCCCATTGCTCTGCTCTCTATATACACATGACTGTGTGGCTAGGCATAGCTCAAATACCATCTATAAATTTGCTGATAGATACCATTGTTTGTAGAATCTCAGATGGTGACAAAAGGGCGTACAGGAGTGAGATATGCCAACTAGTGGAGTGGAGTTGTTGCAACAACCTGGCGCTCAACATCAGCAAGACAAAAGAGCTGAATGTGGACTTCAGGAAGGGTAAGATGAATGAACACACACCAATCCTCATAGAGAGATCAAAAGTGGAGAAAGTGAGCACTTTTAAGACCCTGGGTATCAAAATCTCCGAGGATCTAACCTGGTCCCAACATAAAGAAGCAGATATAAAGAAGGCAAGACAGCAACTATATTTCATTAAGAGTTTGTCAACAAATACACTCAAAAACTTCTATAGATGTACAGTGGAGAGTATTCTGACAGGCTGCATCCCTGTCTGGTATGGGGGTGGGGGGGAGGCTACTGCACAGCACCGAAAGAAGCTACAGAGTGCTGTATATTTAGTTGGCTCCATCTTGGGTACTAGCCTACAAAGCACCCAGGACATTTTCAGGGAGTGGCATCTCAGAAAGGCAGCGTCCATTATTAAGGACCTTCAGCACCCACGGCATGCCCTTTTCTCACTGTTACCATCAGGTAGGAGATACAGAGGCCTGAAGGCACACACTCAGTGATTCAGGAACAGCTTCTTCCCCTCTGTCATCCAATTCATTAATGGACATTGAACCCTTGAATACTACCTCACTTTTTAAATATATATTATTTGTTTTTTGCATGATTTTTCATCTATTCAATATATGCATACTGTAATTGATTTACTTATTTATTGTTTTTTTCTTCTATATTACGTATTGCATTGAACTGCTGCCACTATGTTAACAAGTTTCACGTCACATGCCGGTGATAATAAACCTGATTCTGATTCTGATTCTGAACACATGGTGTAGAAGCTCAACACAGCACAAAACATGTCCTTTGTCCAATGTTGTGCCAAAAATTTAACCTTTTCTAAAATCATTAACCCATTCCCTCCCACATAGTCCTCTATTTTTTCTTTCATTCATGTGTCTATCTAAGAGTTTCTTAAATGTTCCTAATGTACCTGCTTCTCCCACCACCCTTGGCAGCGTGTTACACGTACCCATCTCTAACTGTGTAAGTAAAATCTACATCTGCCATCTCTTCCATCAATCACCTTAAAATTATGTCTTCTCATGATTAGCTATTCCTGATCTGGGGAAAATATGTTATACTTCTTGAAGGGCTGATGTACCCATGAACACTACCTTACTATCTTTTTGCACTACTTAATTTTTTACATATTTCTTACTGTAATTTTTAGTATATTTTATGCACTACACCATACTACTGCCTCAAAACAACAAATTTCATGACATATGGCGATGATAACAAACCTGGTTCCGATTGTGACCACTCCTCTCTTCACTAGCTGGTGGTCATAAGCACACGCAGGGTGCTAAGGTAGCAAAGGTATCCTGCTTGGTAGCCATTGAACTGTTACTGTTCCTATTCTTTCAAGCCCCGAATAAGGAATTCTGTCTTGTTCATCATTTATTAGTCAGGACGTCTAAACAGCAGGTGGTAATTCAATTACTGGCCCATTGTAAACAGAGAGGGACAAGGGAGATAGCAGACCAACACATTATTCATTACTGAAGTCAATAGCTTTTTGAACTTTAGAGGAAACAATGATCATGGGGATTTAGTGGATAAATCCATTGTTGGAGATCTGTCATGATCTTATTGAATGTCAGAGCAGGCTTCAGTACTTGGTTAACATGTCTGCCTTCTATATAGTGTTTGTACTACTGCAAATAAGTCAATCTTTTGTTTAGACTATTTAATCAAATATATAGAATCCTAGCATCATAGAATCATAGAGCACTACAGCACAGTCACAGACCCTTTGGCCCGTCTAGTCCATGCTGAATTCTTATTTTACCTAGTCCCATTGATCTGCACCTGAACCATACCCCTTCCATTCATACACCTCACCAAATCTCACAAAAATGTTGAACTCAACTTGGATCCATCACTTGACTGACAGCTTGTTTTGCACTCTCACCACCATATGAGTGAAGAGATCCTCCCTCATGTTCCTTTTAAATATTTCATCCTTCACCCTTAACCCATGACTTCTAGTTCTAGTCTCACCCAATCTCATTGGAAAATACCTACTTGTGTTTACCCTATCTATACCCCTCAAAATTGTGCTTGCCTCTATCAGATCTTTCCTCATTCTCCTTTGATCTAGGGCATAAAGTCCTAACCTAATTCAACCTTTCCCTATAACTCAAATTCTCAAGTCCTGGCAATATTTTTGTACATTTTCACTGCACCCTTTCAATTTTATCAATATACTTCCAGTAGAAAGGTGACCAAAGCTGCACATGATACTCCAAATTAGTTCTTACCAATGTTTTATACAACTTGCACAGGAAAAGCCAGCATCATAATAAAGGTAAACTTGTCACATGTACAGTACATTGAAACATCAAAACATACAGTGAATTGTATTGTTCGCATCAATGACCAACACGATCTTACTATGTGCCATCAAAGGAAGCCCAATCAGTTACGGGGAGAATGTTCAAACTTCTCACAGAGAGTGGCAGGAAATGAACCCCAATTTGTGGCACTGTAAAGCATTACACCACCATTGTGCTTGACTTGGAATGAAAGCAAGTTAAGTGATCACCCTACACCCCATCCCACAATTCATTCTGGATACCCTGAACAAGTGAACCTCAGTAGGTGCAGCTGAGCCAGGGTATCGAGCTTCTCATTGTACTGCGAGGGAAAAGAGAGAGATTAGAGATTAGTTTTGTTCATCACATGTATGTTGAAACATTGAAACCTACGGAGAAATGTATCTTTTTGTATCCAGTTATAACAGCGAGGATCTGCTGGGGACAGCCTGCAAGTGTTGCCATACTTCTGGTGCTAACACAGCATGCCCTCAACTGGTACCATTTTGGAATGTGGAAGGAAATCGGAGCAACCGGAGGAAATCCACACAGTCACAGGGAGAAAATACCAACCCCTTACAGACAGCAGTGGAACTGGAGCCCGATTGCTGACCACTGCTACAATTAAGCATTATGCTAACAGTTATGCTGCCATATTCTATGCCTTGTCAATGGAACAGCTTACACCTGGCTGTCTCTGCACTCTGTTCGATTGTTGCTTCCTTATGGTTTGTAAAGCCATGATTATAGACAAAGGAAGCACGAAAACTGAAGCAGAAGTAGACCATTGGGTCCTTCAATCATTGAGATTGAGATTGAAATACAGATTCAGATTTATTTATCACATGTCCTGTACATTGAAACATACCGTGAAATATGTTGTTTGCATTAACAGCTAACACAACCAAGGATGTCCTGGGGTCAGCCAACACATTCCATCGCCACACATTCCAGCACCAACATACCATGCTCACAATGTTCAAAAGAACAACACAAGCAGCAACAATAATAAAGCAAGACAACAGCAGCAAAATCAGCCATTTATTCCCTCACACCCACACAGACAGGTTTCTAAGTTCAAGACGGGCATCCCCTGGGCTTTGATTCCTTAGCCATGGACTTTCAGACTCATAGGCATGTTTGACCCTTGGGCCTCCACCTGGTCTCACACAAAACTCTAACCTTGCTGACCCTCACCCTCATTACTGCTTTGGGCCTCTACCTTTAGTCTTCTAACTCCAGGTTTTTTATGCTCCAGACTTTGATCTTTGCCCCTTGGATTTCACTGATGTCTGGACTCACTGATCATAGTGATGGCTGATTTTCCATAGCTCCCAACTCTTCTGCACCAGTTCCCCACAAATCAATATCATGTTCTTACAAAATGATTCATTTCTTCATTTCCCCTGAGGTTGGAAGTTGGATGTCTGTTAGTCTGGGGCCACAACCCTCTCCTCTTTATACAATCCATTTCACATCCCCACTTTCAGTCCTGAGGTAGGGCTCTTATCTCGAAAGTTAATGCTTATTTTGCTTGGTCCACTGAGTTCCTCCAGCAGATTATTTATTGCTCCAGGTTCCAGCATCTGCTGTCACTGGTGTTTCCAAATAACTGACGAGATCAAATAGTGAGATGCCTTGAATGTAATTGTGGGCAGATGTGTAAATGTGTTGTACACAAAAAATCCTCAATATGTAGATTAACAGTAATCATATAGTCTTTACTACTGATAAAACTTGGCTATAATACTGTTTCCCCTCTGGTTCCCACATTTTCTTTATTCCATGATCCAGTCTCCTGTCCTATCAGATTCCACCTTCTTCAGCACCCTACCTTTTCCACCTAGCCCAGGGGTCGGCAACCCGCGGCTCCGGAGCCGCATTCGACTTTTTCATCTCTGTGCTGCGGCTCCCTGTGGCTTTGGAAAATAAATGATGAGTATTTAATTAAAATGTATTTTATGTTAGTTTGTTAGTTTTTGAAATGTAATTCTAAATTTGAAGATTATGGTGATCTTGTACAATCTAAATAAAACGTGTTTTTTGTCGCTATTAATATACGTCACCACTGCCAATGCCTGACACCCGCCAGTGCGCGATTTCTTTAATTTTTCGATCCAAGGTAGGCTAACTATGGAGAATTCTAAAAAAAGAAAAGTGACTGAAGAAAACAGAATGTTTAATGATACGTGGGCAGATTCATTTGCTTTCACTGCTGACAAGACTGGTTTAGCAGTATGCTTAATATGCAATGAGAAACTAGCAAACAACAAAAAGTCCAATGTCGCAAGACATTTCCAGAATAAACACGCAGCCTTTGCTCAAAAATATCCAGATGGAGATGAGAGAAAAAAAGCCATTTCGGAACTGATGCGGAAGGTTGATCTGAGCAAAAATCATTTCAAGAAGTGGATGAAGTCTGGAAAATCAACTACATATGCTAGTTTTGTTGCCGCTCAGGAAATAGTCAGGCACGGGAAGCAGTTTACAGATGGTGAATATATAAAATAATCTTACATTAAGATTTCAGAACATCTATTCACGGACTTTAAAAACAAGAGTGAAATTGTGCAGAAAATCAGGGATATGATTTCTGCAAAGACTGTCAAAGACAGAACCATAAAAATGGCAGAAGACATCACAGGACAGCAAATTAAAGACATCAATTCAGCTGTGGCCTACTTGATTGCCTGTGACAAGTCTAAAGACAAAGGTGATATTGAACAAATAGCGCTGTTCTGCCGGTATGTAAACTCTGCCGGGCCACAGGAAGAAATGATTGAGTTGATACCTCTAAAAGGCCAAACACGGGGGGAGGACATCTGTGAGGCTGTCTTGAATTGTTTAAGAGCCAAATGAATAAAGACCACCCACCTGGTGTCAGTAGCTACTGATGGGGCACCAAGTATGACAGGAGCGCACAAGGGATTTGTGGCTTTACTGCAGAAGTCGCTGGACAGAAAGCTGCTGACTTTTCACTGCATCTTGCACCAAGAGGCACTGTGTGCTCAAATATTTCCTCTGGAATGCACAGAAGTCATGGATGTTGTCATTCAGATTGTCAATAAAATAATGGCAAAAAGTTTAAATCACCGTCAATTCCATTTGTTACTGGGCGAGCTGGAAAGCGCATATTCTGATCTCCTGCTGCACAACAAAGTTCGGTGGCTGTCCAGAGGGGAGGTGCTGAAACGTTTTGTCGCGTGTCTGGATGAAGTGAAAACTTTCCTGGGCAGCAAAGGGCTCGCCTTTCAGAGTGGCTGGAAAAGCTACACTTCATGGTAGACATTGAGTATTTTACTTAATAGTAAAATACTTTTACTTAAAAAGTAAAAGTAAAAAGTAAAAAGTAAAAGTAAAAGTAAAATTTTGTTGCCTGCAGAAATGTAATTTTGTTTTCTCTGCAGGAGTTCATCGATTTCATAAATGCAACACGTTATAGTTTGTTTATACATAGCATAACGGCAAAAAAAATGCTGTATGCAGTGTTATTTCATTTTAAATGTCAAACGGGTTTTGTGGCTCCCAGTGTTTTCTTTTCTGTGGGAAACGGGTCCAAATGGCTCTTTCAGTGGTAAAGATTGCCGACCCCTGACCTAGCCCATCTGGCTTTTTACTTCATCCCCACCCCCAACTCCAGAGCTCACCCCCCACCTAGCTTCCCCCTCACCTGCCATCACCACCAGAATCAAAATCAGAGTCAGAATAACGTTTATTATCACTGACATACAGTATATTATGAAACAAACACAAAATGCTGTAGGAACTTGACGCGTCAGGCAGTGTCTATGGAGGGGAATAAACAGTCAACATTTATGGCTGACACCCTTCATCAGATCTGTTGAGTTCTTTCAGCATTTCACATGTGTTGCTCTGGATTCCCACTATCTGGAGAATCTCTTTTTATTGTTAAATTTTATTGTGAAAGTTGTTATTTTGTGGCTGCAGTACAGTGCAAGACATTAAAAAATTTATGATAAGTCACAATAAAAGCATAAATAAATAAATAGTACAAAATAGCTTGTACTTTCAGCCTCTGGCTTCACCCTCTTCCTTTCCAGTTTCTGTTAAAGGGTGCCGTCCTGAAACATTGACTGTTTATTCCTTTCCATACTGTAGATGCTGCCTGACCTACTGAGTTTCTCCAGTATTTTGTGTGAATTGTTAATTTGCTGGTGGCAGACATTTTAAATTCCAGTAGGATGTGGCAGGGATGCTCCAATGCTCGATGGATGGGACACAGTCGGTGAATACAAATTAATATGGAGGGCTCCCTTTGCTGCCCCCATAGATGCTGCCTGACCTGCTGAGTTCCTCCTGCATTTTGTGTGTGCTACTCAAGATTTCCATCCTCTGCAGAATCTCGTGTCTACAAATTTATTAGCGACCAGTGATAAAGACATTTCTCCAAATATGGAATTTGTCTTATTCTTAGCATTTTGGATAAGATATTTCAGCAGTTCTTTATATGGTTGTACATTGCAATCAAGAAGGGTTTATGCCTATTTTAATGCAAGGAACCTTTAAGCCATCATATGCAATATGCAGTAAATGATGAAAAAATATGCTGATCCCCTGATGCTAAAATAATTTTGTTCCACATTTGTTTTCATATGTCAACTAATTTTACTGCAGACATTAAATTAACGTCTTTTATGATTGAACAGATTTTGTATAATAACAAAACATTTTACTGAAAATGTAATTATCCTGGATTGTTTAATTTACTTTGTTTAATATTTGCAGAAAGCTCAACAACAAATCATACTCTACAAACATGTCTCGTCTTGTAGAGCAATACAAATCAGCTGAAACCTGCAGCTTCAAAGAATGCTTTTTCAAACTCCAGATGCTGCTTTCAGTCTTTGAAGGATCTATTTACACACAGTGGTCATTTATTAGGTACCCCCAGTACCCCCACCATTCAGCCCATGCCCTCTTCTCCTGCTGTCATCAGAGAGGAGATACAGGAGCCTCAGATCCCACACCACCAGGTTCAGGAACTGTTATCACCCCTCAATCATCAGGCTTTTGAACCAGAGGGGATAACTTCACTCACCCCAAAACTGAACTGTTCTCACAACCTATGGACTTACTTTTAAGGTCTCTTCACCTGATATTCTCAATATTTATTTCTTATTTATTTATTGTTAATTTTTTTTCTTTATTTTTGTATTTGCACAGTTTGTTGTCTTGCACATTGGCTTTCAGTCTTGTTTGCAGTCTTTCATTGATTTTAAAGCATTTCTTTGTATTTAATTTGAATACCTGCAAGAAAATGAATCTCAGGTTTGTATATGGTGGCATATACTAATTTGATAATCAATTTACTTTGAATTTTGAATGTCCATGGTCTTCTGCTGCTGTAGCCCATCCACTGCAAGGACAATGTGTTGTGCGTTTGGAGATTTTGATACTCCACTGCTGTAGCACATGATTATTTGAGTTACTGTCACCTTCCTGTCAGCTGGAACAGACTGTCCATTCTCCTCTGACCTTTCTCATTAACAAGGCATTTTTGGTCACAGAATTGCTGCTCACTAGATGTTTTTTTTTGTTTCTCATACCGTTCTCTGTAAACTCTGGACACTGTTGTACATGAAAAACTCAGGAGATCAGCAGTTTCTGAGATCACTAGGGACCCAAGCCATCCCAACCACAATCTATTCCAGCTGCTACCATCCAGGAAGCGGTACCGCAGCATAAAAGCCAGGACCAACAGGTTCCAGGCCATCAGACCAATGAACTCACGCTGATTAAGTGTATTCTATATTACATTGATTGTTCTATTTATTATAAATTGTTATGATTGCACATTGCACATTTCAATAGAAATGTAAAGATTTATACTCCTCATGTACCTGTACATGAAGAATGTAAGAAATAAAGTCAATTCAATTCATAATCAAACCACCTGTCTGGTATCACCGATCATTTTGCGGTCAATGTCACTAAGATCACATTTCTTCCTCGTTCTGATGTTTGGTCTGAACAACAACTGACCACATCTTCATGCTTTTATACACTGAGTTGCTGCCACATGACTGGCTGTTCAAGTAGTTGCATTAATGAGCATGTGTACAGATGTACAGCAACACCTAGAGCAAGGCCAAAGAGTGTTCCTGAGTCAGTTTGAGGAGCGGAGAGCTAAACAGAGAGCACAGCGGACAGCGGACAACAATTCCACAATGCCCTACACATGCAGCAACTGTGGCAGAGTCTACCATTCCAGGATTGGCCTCAATATCCACAGTTGATACTGCTCAGCAAACCAGTGACTACCAGAGGTGCAGTACCCATGGTCGACCACGACTGACGGAGGTCACACACACACAGGTGTACCTAATATAATGACTACTGAGTGTACTTCAAGGAAGTAATTGTGATTATTTTAGGCTGGTGAAAGTTTTCAAACATCCCAGAACCACCTCTGCTCCAGTGTTGTTCCTATTTAAGAAGGGCAGCTGGGGCAAACTAGGAAATTATAGACTTGAACTTATAGACTTGAAATTATAGACAGTGAGCTTTATATCAATAGGAAATTTATTGAAAAGGCTTCTTGGAGACAGAATTTACTCCCTTTTGGAAAAGCATAGACTCATTGGAGATTGCATGACTTTGTGGAAACCATTTCCCACAAATTGACTGATTTTTATGAAGAGGTGATGAAGATGATTGATGAGGGTAGGCTGTGGATATTGTTCACATGGGCTTCAGTAAGTCCTTTGACAAGGTCCATCATGATATTGTAGTCTTAGGAAGGTGGTGCATCTCTGGAATTCATTGCCACAGACAGCTTTGGAGGCTGTGTCATTGGGTATAGTTAAAGTGGAAGTTGATAGGGTCTTGCACAGGACTGAAAGAAGCTGCAGGAAGTTGTAAATTTGGTCAGCTCTATCTTGGGTACTAGTCTACAAAGCACCCAGGACATCTTCAGGGAACGGCATCTCAGAAAGGCAGCGTCCATTATTAAGGACCTTCAGCTCCCAGAGCTTGCCTTTTTCTCACGTTACCATCAGGTAGGAGGTACAGAAGCCTGAAGGCACACAGTCAGTGATTCAGGAACAGCTTGTTCCCCTCTACCATCCATTTCCTAAATGGACATTGAACCTGTGAACACTACCTCACTTTTTAAATATATATTATTTCTGTTTATTTGCATGATTTTTATACATATACAGTAAAGTGAATTATTTATTTATTTATTTATTATTACTTTATTTTATTTTTTTCTTGTATATTATATTGCAATAGCCATTTCTACCTGGGAGAAAGTGTCCGGCTTTCGATTTGATTTATGCCTCTTATCATCTTGTACAACTCTGTTGTCACCTCTCATTCTCTTTTGTTCCAAAGGGAAAAGCCCTAACTCACTCAACCTATCCTCATAAGAATTGTTCGTGTGTTTAATATTTAATCTTTACAGTTTCATCCAAATCATTTATATATATATATATATATATATATACAGTATTACAAAGAAGTACCCAGAACTGATTCGTACCGAACATCATCAGTCACTGACCTACCATTTAAAAAACATGCTGCTGCCACCTCCTTCTGTGACCAAGCCAATTTTGGATCCAACTTAACAACTCATTGTGGATCTCTCATGACTTAATATTAAAACCATAAGACATAGGATCAGAATTAGGCTATTCAGCACATCAAGTCTTTCAATCATAGTTGATTTATTATTCCTCTCAACCTCATTCTCCTGCCTTCTCCCTGTAACCTTTGATACCCTTACTAATCAAGACCCTATCAACTTCCACTTTAACTATACCCAATGACACAGCCTCCAAAGCTGTCTGTGGCAATGAATTCCAGAGATGCACCACCTTCCTAAGACTACAATATCATGATGGACCTTGTCAAAGGACTTACTGAAGCCCATGTGAACAATATCCACAGCCTACCCTCATCAATCATCTTCATCACCTCTTCATAAAAATCAGTCAATTTGTGGGAAATGGTTTCCACAAAGTCATGCAATCTCCAATGAGTCTATGCTTTTCCAAAAGGGAGTAAATTCTGTCTCCAAGAAGCCTTTTCAATAAATTTCCTATTGATATAAAGCTCACTGTCTATAATTTCAAGTCTATAAGTTCAAGTCTATAATTTCCTAGTTTGCCCCAGCTGCCCTTCTTAAATAGGAACAACACTGGAGCAGAGGTGGTTCTGGGATGTTTGAAAACTTTCACCAGCCTAGAATAATCACAATTACTTCCTTGAAGTACACTCAGTAGTCATTATATTAGGTACACCTGTGTGTGTGTGTGTGACCTCCGTCAGTCGTGGTCGACCATGGGTACTGCACCTCTGGTAGTCACTGGTTTGCTGAGCAGTATCAACTGTGGATATTGAGGCTGATCCTGGAATGGTAGACTCTGTCACAGTTGCTGCATGTGTAGGGCATTGTGGAATTGTTGTCCACTGTCCGCTGTGCTCTCTGTTTAGCTCTCCGCTCCTCAAACTGACTAAGGAACACTCTTTGGCCTTGCTGTAGGTGTTGCTGTACATCTATACACATGCTCATTAATGCAACTATTTGAACAGCCAGTCATGTGGCAGCAACTCAGTGTAAAAACGCATGAAGATGTGGTCAGGAGATTCAGTTGTTGTTCAGACCAAACATCAGAATGGGGAAGAAATGTGATCTTAGTGACATTGACCGCAAAACGATCGGTGATACCAGACAGGGTGGTTTGATTATGAATTGAATTGACTTTATTTCTTACATTCTTCATGTACAGGTACATGAGGAGTATAAATCTTTACATTTCTATCGAAATGTGCAATGTGCAATCATAACAATTAGTATGTGTTCCATTGTCTTACCCTTCCTGAAGTCCACAATCAAATACAGAATGCACAGAACATAAATTATACATAGATTACAGAAGGCAATGAAAAGAGACAGAAAAAATGGACTGTGCAAAAATAAAGACAATCAAAGACAAGTCTGTGGTAGTACAAGAGGTGGTCTATAGCTTTCCATTGGGCAGCTAGGAGTAGGGCTGTGCAGGTCAGTTTAAAAACTGAATGGTTGAAGGGAAGAAGCTCTTTGTGAACCTGGTGGTGTTGCACTTCAGGTTTCTATATCTCCTGCCCAATGGTAGCTGTGAGAAGATGGCATGGCCCAGACGGTGGAGATCTTGATGATAGAATTTGAATTTAATTTATTTAAACCGTACATCCGCCCCACAATATGAGGAAATAAAAATCTTTGTGTTATGATTCCATTACAATGTAGAGACATGTGATTTTTTAAGTCTAATGCCTTGTAGAAAGAAGAAGTTCTGTAGCCTATTGGTTCTGGCTTCAATGCTGTGTACTGTTTGCCAGATGGATGCAGGTGAAACCTTTTATGGTTGGGGTGTCTGGTGTCCCAAATGATCTTCCAGGCCTTCTTTCTGCACTTGCTGCTATAAGTGCCCTCATTGAGGGAAGTTCACATCCACAGATACGCAGGGCTGTCCGTACCAAGCTCTGTAGTGCCCACCGATCAAGGTTTGTGCAATTCCCCTCCCAGGTGGTGACACAGCCAGTCAGAATACTCAGAATAGTGCCCCTGTAGAAGGGCTTCAGGATTTGAAGGTTCATGCTGAACTTCTTCAGTCACCTAAGGTAGAAAAGTTGCTGTTGTGTTTTTTTTGCTACACAGCCGGTGTGTACAGTCCGGGTAAGATTTTTGGGGATGCGTATACAGAGGAACTTGAAAGTACTTACCCTCTCAACCGCAGACCCATTGTTGTTGACCAGTTCCACACTCCGTTCCTCCTGTAATCCACAATCAGCTCTTTTGTTTTTTGGACATTGAGGGAGAGGTGGTTATCCTGGCACCACATCATCAGGGTGTCAACCTCTCCTCTCTAGGCTGTCTCTTCACTGCTAGAAATAAGGCTGATCAATATTGTGACATCTGCAAATTTGATCAGCAGATTGGAGCTGTGTGTGGCAGTACAGTCGCGGGTGTAAAGGGAGCATAGAGGGGGCACAACCCTGGGGGAATCTGTGTTGAGGCTTAGAGGGACAGAGGTGAGGGAGCCCATCCTTACCAGCTGTTGTGATTCCACAGGAAGTCCAGGATCCAGATGCACAAGGTTGGGTGCAGGCCAAGGTCTCTGAGCTTCCTGTCAAGTCTAGAAGGAATTATTGTGTTTAATGTTGAACTGTAGTCCAGAAACAGCATTCTGATCCATCTATCCCTCTCCCCAGGTGAGTGAGGACAGTGTGTTGTTCTCTGGCTATCATTGGTAGATCGGTTCCATCAGTAGGCAAATTGTAGGGGGTCCAGTGTGAGTGGTAGCATGCTGCAGATGTAGTTTTTAACCAGCCTCTCAAAGCATTTGCTTATAATTGATGTGAGTGTGACAGGGCTCTCCTCAATTATGACTAGTCTCAATCAAGGCTATGGGCATCGTTCAGGCAAGCTACCTTGGTTTTTATAGGTAAAGGGACAATGATGGATGATTTGAAACAGGAGGGCACTACGTAGTGGGAGTGGGTGAGATTAAAAATGTCCGTAAACACATCAGCCAGCTGTTCCATACACACTTTGAGGATCCGCCCTGGGATGCTGCCCTTCCCTGCTCCTTCATGGCTGTTGACATATTGGAATGTTCTACTTACCTCAGCCTTGGAGATGACCAAGGAGCAGGTCTTATTGGCGGCGCTCCTTGGAGATTCAGCCTTATCAACCTCAAATCGAGCATAAAAAAATATTTTGCATGTCTGGGAGCCAGATGGCAACGTTGGCTGTACTGCTGCACTTCTTCTGGTCTGTGATGGTGTCCAGTCCTTGCCATAAGCTGTGTGTGTTATTGTTGCAGAGTTGCAACTGGATTTTGTCCCTGTGTTGCCTTTTTACCACCTTGATGGCTCTACATAAATCAAAGTGGCATCTCTTGAGCTCTCGTTGGTTTTCAGAGGTGAAGGATTTATCCCTTGCACTGACAGCAACACACACTGAGCAATTTATCCAAGGCTTCTGGTTTGGGTAGACCTGGATTGACTTTTGGGGATGCAGCCTCTTTGATGCAGTGCCTCCTGTAGATGCTCTCAATGGTAGGGAGGTCTGTGATTATGATGAACTGGGCTGTGTTCACTACTCTTAGAAAAGTTCCTGAGTTTTGGAATTACTGTTCCAGGACAGTAATAGGATTGAGAAGTGGACATACAGACGGATCCTCGTGGTATCATACATTGAAAGGAAATCCAACAATTTCATTCTAGAAAAGATTGGCACGAAACCAATACTTCCGGAAACCATTATCCAAAGGAAACTTTGCTCTTCTGGACACATCTCAAGAACTGATGACACACTGGAACGCACTGTGCTTGATGGCAGGGTTAAAGGAAGCTGCTCCCAAGGCAGACGGAGGACAACCTGGATCGACACCATTGAGAAGTGGACCAGCCTCACCACCAGAGATGTAAAAGGTTTGACTGCCGACAGATCACAGTGGAAGAAAGTGGTTGCCGAGGCTCTAGCAGAGTATGGCACGTGATGATGATGATGATGATTATGATGTTCCAGGACATTTTAATTCAACCATTAAAATACTTTCACTAGTGCTTCTGTAGAAATTTGCTAGCATTGGGTAGCATGGCAGATCTCCTGAAGCTTCTATAAAAGGAGAGGACTGTTGTGCAATTTCATCATGATTAGACCATAAGACTATAAGCCCATAAGGCATCGGAGCAGAATTAGATCTTGTGGTCTAATTATAAAGGCGCTTAGAATGTGATTACATCAAATATATGTGCTGGGCACAGACAGCTCTTCTGAGATTTTAATGCCAGGGATTTAACCCTTTCCAAATCTGACCTACTCTGCTGTGGTCACTGCAGTTTCATTTCATCCTCTGTACTGACTGCTCACTTTGTCTGGTTACAAATGGTTGGGTTGAGCAGACGATGGATCATTGAACTGGAACGTACTTGTTCCTTTCTTCACAAATGCCACTTGACGTGTTTGATATCTCCATCTTTATATGTTCATATTTAAGGATATTTTGAAGACCTACACTCTCTGTTTTAGGAACAGTGTTTTCCCCTCTGCTTCTGACAATGAACTAACCCATGAACACTACCTCTCTATTTTTGCCCTCTTTCTCCACTACTTACTTAGTTTAATTTTTAAAATATATACTGTGTTTTTATTATAATTTATAATTTTTTATATATTGCACTGCACTGCTGCTTCAAAACAGTTAGGGCATATATTAGTGATATTAAACCCGATTCTGATTCTGATTCTGATTCTGAAGTTTGACAACATGGTCATAGACTCATAGAGTCTTCTAGCAGGTCTTTTGGACCAAACAAAATTCCCATCTGTGTTGGTCCTATCTAACTGAATTTATTTAGAGATACAGCATGAATGGGTCTTTCTGGCCAATGAGTCACACCCCACTGCAACCCACCTACTTAACCCTTAGCCTTATCATAGGACAATTTACAATGACCAATTAACCTACTAACCTGTACGTCTTTGCAATGTGGAAGGAAGCCGGGACACATTGAGTAAACCCATGTGCTCATGGGAGGGATGTACATACTTCTTGCAGATGGCATTGGAGTTGAATTCCAAACTTTGATACCCTGAGCTGTAATAGCATTGTGCTAAACACTACACTACCATGGTGCCCCTACCCTGCCTTTGGCCCTTATCACTCCAGCTCTTTGCTATCTATGTAGCTGTCCAAATGTACTTTGAATTTGGATTCAGGTTCTTGACTCCTGCTTACTCATGTCTTCCAAGCTCAGTATTCAAAGTCAAATGCAAAGTCAAAGTAAATGTTTTGTCAAAGACATATACTGCCGTGAGATTCACTTTCTTGCAGACATTTGCAGGAAAATAAATAAATACAACAGAATTTATGAAAAACCATGCATAAGCAAAGACTGACAAAACCAACATGCAAAAGAAGACAAATTGTGAAAATAACAAATAAATAATACTAAGAACATGAGTCATTGAGTCCTTAATTGCGAGTCCATAAGGTTGTGGAATCAGTTCAGTGTTGAGGTGGTTCAGGACCCCAAAGGTTGAAGGTAATAACTGTTCTGGAGCATAGTGGTGTGGGAACTAAGGCCCCTGTATCTCCTTCCTGATGACAGCAATGAGACAGGAGCATGGCCAGGATGCTGGGGGGAAGGGTCCTTCATGATGGATGCTGCTTTCTTATTTAAATAAGTAAATAAATAATTCTGAGAAACCTGACATATAGAATCTTTGAAAGTGAGTCTGTAAGTTGTGGAGTCAGTTCGTTGAAGAGGTGAATGAAGTTATCAATCCCGTTCAGAGACCTAATGGTTGTAGGGTAGTAACTGTCACTGGTATGGGACCTAAGGCTCCTGTAGCTTCTGCTCAATGGTAGTAGTGAGAAGAGAGCAAACAGGAGTTTCAAAATTATTTCTGTGATCCTAACCTTAGTAAGGCATCAGATGAAGCTGCAGAATTATCTTTCTGATTAAGAAAGATGAAACTGAGCTAGTTTCTTGAGCAATACACATAAAATGCTGGAGGATCTCAGTAGGTCAGGCAGCACCTATGGAAGCGAATAAGCAGTCGATGTTTCAGGACAAGACCCTTCATCTGGACTGGAAAGGAAGGGTGAAGATGCCAGAGTAACAAGTTGGGGGGAGTGGAAGGAGGACAAGCTAGAAGGTGTTGTATGAAGTCTGGTGGGTGGGAAAGGTAAAGGGCTGGAGAAGAAAGAATCTGATAGGAGAGGAGAGTGGACTATGAGAGAAAGAGAAGGAGGGGCACCTGTGGGAGGTGATAGGCAGGAAAGGAAAAGCGTTAAGAAGCTGTCTCGGCCTGAATTATCAACTATTTATTCACTTCTATAGATAGTGCCTGACCTGCTGAGTTCATCCAGCATTTTGAGTGTGTGTTGCTCTGGATTTTCAGCTTCTGCAGAATCTTTTGTGTTTAGGGGTTTGTTTCTGCTGTGAATTGTTCACAAGAAGTGCACAGACTAGCTGAAAATATTAGGATACACTCTCCCCCTCCAGCACTAGAATGTGACAATACACATTTACTGTACCTTCAGTCTAAGCAGAAAGAGCAGCCTCCTGGGACCAGATATGGAGAGCACTTCAGGCAGTCCTGCTACATGACAACTTGGCGCTGGAAGCACGGTGACACTTGTGGGCTACCTCAAGCACATCCTAGGTTGTGTTGTTAATGCAAATGATGTATTTCACTGGTTTCGATATACATGTGATAAATAAACTCAAATCTTGAAGGAGTCAGTGTTTCCAGAAAGCAAGAAAACATGAATTAATTGTATTTAATCTATTCAGACTCCTGATAATTTTTAATTTCTAAGAAGCTGTTGTTAATTCACAAATTATTCATGTGCTTCAGTGCACTGGCAGAGTCTGTCAGCAAGTTTTTGGCAGCACTTTCTCACTGGAGATCTTTACGTCTGTGGTATCAGAATGTGGCACCATATACTGGAATGCTTTGGGGATCTATTTGTCACCTCTCAGTCCTTGGATAAATCTGTTACTGTGCTTCAGAACAGAGCTGACAGGGGCTGCATTCACAGTCCTCTGCCTCTGCTCCAAGTTATTCTGCGTGTATTGTAATTAATGAGAAAACCACTGGCTCTTAACTTCCCCATTTGCTCTTCAGCAAACTTTTCTCCTCAGATTTTGTTCTGCGATAGACTTATTTATATTTTCCTGCTTGTGAATTTAATTGTATTTTAAATTAATCTTTGCATCTGTATTGCATTCAAACCTTGTTGGGATAAGATAATACCAATTTATCCAAGTTTAATATTTTACTTTATAGTTAATAATGAGCAAATAATCTTCTTTATTTCTTTAAGTAACACAGCACGGTAACAGGCCCTTTCCAGCCCAACAAGCCCGTACTGCCCAATTACACCCATATGATCAATTAACCTACTAACCCAAGTATCTTTGGAATATGGGAGGAAACCAGAGCACATGAAGGAAGCCCACGTGATCATGGGGAGAATGTACAAACTTCTTATAGACAGTGGCAGAACTGAAGCCGGTTCACTGGTACCCCAATGGAGTTATGCTATCAGTTATGCTACCATGACACTCAAACTTGATCACTATACCATAAACTTTGAAAGGAGAAAGGGGTTGAGATGAATAATAAATCAATCATGATAGAATGGCAGAGCAATTCATTGCGCAAAATTGCCTAACACTGCTCTTGTGTTTTATGGGCTGCTCTTATGGACTTACGATCTATCTAATATTTGAAAGACTTCAATTTCTAGCTTACTTCCTATTTTACTAATTCCCTTGAGGTTTTGTTTCCAGTGACTTATTAATAACATGGATAACCTGATATTTTTACTGGTATTTATTTTGTGCTGGGTTCTGTTCTCCCAAGCAACCAATGAATAACCTTGCATGTCAAGATTTACTTGGCATCTTGACTGTAGCAAAATGGCAAAGAAGAAGAAAATTTTTTATTTATGTATATTTACACACAAATGCTAGGAGCTAATCCTTTATTCTGTCAAGTGAACCCCTGGAGAATGTTACAGATATATATGCACATGGACTCTGAAACACAGCATAGCTTATGGTGTAATTAAATGTCTAATCCTTCATGGCTTCTTCTACCGACACGATGAGGTCACACTCAGGATGGAGGAGCAACATCTCATATTCTGTCTGGGTAGCTTCCATCCTGATGGCATGAATGTCGATTTCTCCAATTTCTGGTAATTTCTCTCTCCCCCACCCTTCCTTCTCCATTCTGGCTTCCCTCTTACCCCTTTCCTTCACCTTATCTGCCTATCACCTCCCTCTGGTGGCCCTCATCCTTTCCTTTCTTTCATGGTCCGCTGGCCCACTGCCCACTCCTATCATATTCAGATTCCTTCTTCTTCAACCCTTTACCCTTACCACCTATCACTTTCCAGTTTTTCACTTCATCCTCCATCCCTTCCCATCCACATTACCCAACACCTGGTTTCACCTAAAGTGCTGAGAGAGAAGGAATCTTCTAGCTTTGAGCTTGCACTTCTTCCCCTCCTCTATCTCCTTGTTCTGGCTTTTCCTCCTTCCTCCCCCCCCATCCAGTCCTGGTGAAGAGTCTTTCCCTGAAATGTTGACTGTTTATTCCTCAGTTTCTTGTTAGTTGGCATGCTGCCGTCCTGCTGTATCAGCCTTCAACATCTGTCCCACAGTTCAAAGTTCAAAGTAATTTTATTATGAAAGAATGCATATGTCAGCTTATGCTACCCAAAGCTTCATTTTCTTTTGGGCAGATACAAATACATAAATTCAAAAAACTGCTCATAAGCAAAGATGGACAAACAACTAATGCGTAAAAGAAAACAAACTGTGCAAATACAAAAAAAGTAATACAAAAAAAGTAATAATAAATATATAATATTAAGAAAATGAATTATCGAGTCCTTGAAAGTGAGTCTGTAGACTATGGAAACAGTTCAATGTTGAGGTGAGTGAAGTTATCCACACTGGTTCAGGAGCCTCAGCCTTAGCCTCTATACTTCCCAAATGTGACCATTATGATTTTCTGGGAAGGTCTAATTAAAAGTTACTAAATGTTCAAGCATAGGCTTCAAAGTAAATTGCCTCCAGCAAAGCACCAACTTTCTTAGGATTAAACCTAATATTGTATTTTGCTGCCTGAAGCATCTCATTTGGTTGCTATCAGGTTAATTGAAATACACTTAAAACCAGAATTATTCCTCATCATCCCATTAAGTTTATTCATTCTTAAATTAGATACTCATGGCTTACAGTGTATCTCCAGGTTATATTAAAATTAACATTCTATATTTTAAAGGATGTTAAAAGCATCTCAGAAGATTTCTTTTTGTTTTGCTTATGCGAATGTATCTAGTTCAATATTTTAAAGTTAGTTAAATATTTCCAAGCTATAAGTGACTGACTTTTCCTCGCTTGAAGATGTGGCTTTCAAATCATCTTTGAGTAATGGAGAAATATCCTAAGTTTCATTTGCAGAAGGTCAGAGTATTGTTCATTCATTCCTCTCAGCAAAAGACTGACTGTCATCACCTGTAAATGCCTTTTCAAGTATTGCTTAGAAAATTCTTAAGCATCAATAATATCCTAGATTAGATCAGCTTTATTTGTCACCTGTATATCAAAACATTGAAATATACAGTGAAATCTGTTGTTTGTGTCTAATAAAGTCAGAGAGGTTGTGCTGGGCAGCCCACAGGAGTCACCACATCATTGGAACTTGGGTGGAATCAAGAGCACCTGGAGGAAACCCACATGGTCAAAGGAGGAACGTACAAACTCCTTACACACAGCCGTGACAACTGCTGACTGCTATGCTACCCTTGCATGTGAAATGAATTTTTTCACTGTACCTCAGTACATGTGGCAATAATAAACCAATTATCAAATACCATAAACTATAGGAAATAGGAGCAAAATAAAACCATTGAACCCTTCGTTTGCTCTGCCATTCCATCATGGCTAGTTGATAGTCCTTCTCAACCTCATTCTCCTGCCTTCATCCCATAACCATTAACGCACAAGGACCTATCAACCTCCATTTTAAAATAGCCTCAATGACTTGGCCTCCACAGCCATCTGTGACAATGAGTTCCACAGATTCACCATCCTCTGGCTATAGAATTTTTTTCCTTATCTCTGTTCTAAATTGACATCCTTCTCGTTTAAGGCTGTGTCCTCTGGAGATTATCAGCATTTGGAGCCTTGAATCTCAGATATTGTTCTTTCATCTGAATTCAGCTTGCCGTAGTCTTCAAAACCTTGGTCTGTGGACAATTGAGCAATGTTGTTGTCTTATGAAGACACTTCTTAATTAGTAAGGGCATCAATAGTTACGAGGAGAATGCAGGAGAATGGGGTTGAGAGGGAAAATAAATCTACCGAGTCTCCCTGTACATACATACACTCAGTAAGTGTATGCTCATGGTCTGCTGTTGTAGCCCATCCTCTTCATGGCTTGATGTATTGTGTGTTTACAAATGCTCTTCTGCACAACACTTTTATAATGTGTAGTTACTTGAGTTACTGTTGCCTTCCTGTCGGCTTGAAGCAATCCAATTATTCTCCTTTGACCTCTCTTATTAACAAGGCTTTCACTGGATTTTTTTTTTGCTTTCACACCTTTCTCTGTAAACTCTAGAGACCACTGTGTGTGAAAATACCAGGAGTTCAGCAGTTTCTCAGATATTCAAGCAGTCAATTTTTTCTGTGGTCCAAAACATCAATTGCTTATTCTCCTATATAGATGCTGCCTGACCAACTGACTTCCTCCAGAATTTTGCATGCATGGCACAAGGTTTTCAGAATCTTTTGTGTTTATTAAATAGGGCAGCACAGTGGTACAGTAAGTAGAGCAGCTGCCTTACCATGCTAGGCCACAGGGATCAATACCGCCGACCACTTGAAACGTCGACTATTTATACTCCTGTCTGTCTGACTGGAGTTTCCATGTTTTCCCTGTGACTGCATAGATGCCTTGGGCAAAATAGTTGTCTCTTACATCATCAAAGATAAATTGCCCTCCGTATGTGGGTAAGTTATATGATCCCTAAACCAACATGGATAATTTCACTCATCTCAACTCTGACTCCACTAATTATAGACTCACCTTCAAGGATGCTACAGCTCAGGTTTGCGGTATTATTTATTTTTTATTTGCACAATTTGTCTTCTTTTGAATATTGGTTATTTGTCAGTCTTCATGCATTGATTTTATTCATAAATTATATTATATTTATTTACTTGTAAATGCTTGCAAGAAAATTAATCTAATGGACACATATACAACTGCGGTAATGAATTTACTTTGACTTTGGTGAAATCAGAGAACAGGTGATGAGAAAATAAAAAAATTATATAGAATTAGTGCAAATTTAGTGAAAAAGGGTAAGTGATTACTAGCACAAACTCAGTAGGATGAAGGGCCTGCTGTATTTAGACTACATAATTAGAACTTTAGGATGATTAATTTATTTTAAAGCATAAACGGCTTAAAATTCCCAGCTCTTGTAACATGAGTGCCAACAGAAAGCTTGGGCTGGAATCCAGATATTGAGCCTTCAACTTCCCCTGTGGATCTCTGCTAACACGCAGGGGACTGAAGGCCCAATGTCTACAAAACCATGAGTCCGCTGGGGGCTGGAGGCCTGTCCCAGATTTAAAGGATGTTGTACGTGCATGAGTTGGTGCATGGGCGAGAGGGATGAACGGGGCTTGTTTTGCTGTTGTTGTTTTGTTGTTTCTTTCATTTACTTTTTTATTTCGAGATACAGCACAGAACAGGCTCTTCTGACCCATTGAGCTACACTGCTCAGCAACCCATGAATTTAACCCTAGCCTAATCACAGGGCAATTTACAATAACCAATTAACCTACTAACCCATACATCTCTGAAGTTCAGTTCAAAGTAAATTTACTATCCAAGTACATATATGTCACCATATACAACTCTGAGATTTTCTTTCTTGTGGGCGTTCATGTTTAATCGAAGCAACACAGAAGAATCATTGAAAGATCACACCTAACAGGATGGACAAACAGCTAATGTGCAAAAGACATCAAACTGTGTAAATACAAAAAATATCAATTTATGTAAATACAATAAATACCAAGAACGTGAGATGAAGAGTCCTTGAACGAGCATCTATAGGTTGTGGGAACATTCAGTGATTGGGGAAGTGAAGTTGAGTGAAGTTATCTCCTCTGGTTGAAGAATCAATTGGTTGAGGGGTAATAACAGCTTCTGATCCTGGAGGTGTGGGTCTTAAGGCTCCTGTATCTTCTTTCTAATGGCAGCATTGAGAAGAGAGCATAGCCTGGGTGGTGGGGGTCCTTGATGATGAGTGTCGCTTTTCTGACACAGCGCCCCGTGTAGATGTGCTCAATGGTGGGGAGGGGTTTATCTGTGATGGTTTGGGTGTATCCACTACACAATTGCACAACAAGCTGTGATACAACGAGTCAGTACTCTCTACTATACATCAATAAAAGTTTGACCAAGTTTCAGATGAGATGCCAAATCTTCGCAACTTCTAAGAAAGTAGAGTCACTACTGTGTTTTCTTCATAATGACATTTCCAAGCTGGACCCAGGACAGATCCTCTGAAATGTTAACACTGAGGTTATTAAAGTTGCTGACACTCTCCACTTTTGATCTCCCAATGAGAAGTGGCATAAAGATCTCCAGTTTCCCCCTTCTGAAGTCAATAATAATCTCCTTGGTTTTGCTGACTTTGAGTGAGAGGACGTTGTTGTGACAGCACTCAGACAGATTTTCAATTTCTCTCCTATATGCTGATTCATTGCCACCTTTGATGTGGCAAACAACGCTGGTCTTGGCAGCAAACTTAAATTTGTTTTGGAGCTGTGTATCGTCTCACAGTTATAAGTATAAAGTGAGTAGAGCAGGAGGCAGGGGCACATTGTCTTTGCAATATGGGAGAAAATTGGAGCACCTAGAGGAAACCCATGCATTCATGGAGAGAACGTACAAACTCCTTACAGAGGACCCTGGAATTGAACTCTGAACTCCGACACCTGAGATGTAATAGCATTGCACTAACATGGTGCCCTATGTTATGTTCAGTGTTCTGCTGAGCATTGTTGGCATGCTATATTGGTGCTGGAATGTGTGATGACATTTGTGGGCTGCTCTCAGCCCAACACAAGTATGTTGGTTGTTAACTCAAATAACACAGTTCACTGTATGTCTTGATGTACATGTGATAAATAAGTCTGAGCACAAAACATGCACTGATAGTTCCCGTCTGACATAACATATCAAAGTGGCACTGACAGCAACTGAATCAGGAAATTTATAGAAGGGGAAAGTATTAGCAAATTAATCAATTAATTCAGTGGCAAATTAATAATTAATGGAGCGATTGTCATTGGCAAATTGATCTATTACTACAGCAGGAGCCCAGAAAACGAATGAGACAGTGGGCAGCAGTGATTAATACCTTTGTTAAAAAGTGGTCACACAAACAATGAACTAACAAAGCAATGAGGCAGCAGTGAATTAATTTGCAGAGCAGCACCAACACCAAAAAATCAATACACGGGTAGGTCAGTAGGCATTAGTGAAATATTCAACTTAATGTGCAGTGGGGATAAGAAAATTAGTAAGTTAATGGTGCAGTTAAATAGTGCAGAGAAATACTAATCTGATAGATTGGTATATAATCCGACAAGTCAATAATTTATTATTGTGGATAGGTACACTCAGCAACCACTTTTTAGGTCTTGTTCATACTTACTTACTTTAGCCCATCATCTCTACTGGGGCATGGTCCATTGACAGCAGCTCACCAGAGTCCTTTGCCTTGGGCCAGTCTTTTCCATTGTCCCCAGGTGTAACCCATCTTCGAAGATCTTTCCTCTCTCAGGGATGAGGTCCTTGGAGCTTCTGTTGGCATTTCTATAACATTGGGTTTTTAAGGGGCAGAACCATTCTTACTAGGTTCCTTTCTGATATTTGTTATGGTGTCATACAGTCACACATCAGGAAACTGCCCCCTTGGTCCAACTGGTCCATAATACATAGAGCATAGAATATTACAACACAGTACAAGCTCTTCAGCCCACAATATTGAATCAACATTTTAACTTGTTCAAAGGACAACCTGATGCTTCACTCCTACCTAGCCATCATCCGTGTACCTATCTAAAAGTTTTTTAAATGTCCCTTATGTATCTGCCTCTACCACCACCCCTGGAAAGGCATTCCATGCATTCATCACTCTCTGTGTAAAAAAACCTACCTCTGACACTCCCCCTATATTTTCCTCCATCACTTTAAAATTATACCCTTTCTCATTAATGATTTCCACCATCTGAAAAAGGTGCTGGCTGAACATTTTATCTAAGCCTCTTATCATCTTCAACAGATCTATCAAATCACTTCTCATCCTTCTTTACACCAAGTCCTATCTTCCTCAACTTATCCTCATAAGATATGCTCTCTAGTCCAGACAGCATCTGGAAAACCTCTGCACCCTCTCTAAAGCTTTCACATCCTTTCTAGAATGAGGTGACCTGAGCTGAACACAATATTCCAAGAGTGGTCTCTATACAAGCCGGGATTGTATGGAGCTGCAACCAAGTTGCATATCAACCAAAATGGCCATCTAATCTACCTCACTTGCTCACTCTTGGCCTGTAGCCCTCTAAACATTTCCTACTCATGTACCTACCGAAGTACCTTTTAAATGTTGGTAATGTACCTGCCTCAACCACTTCCTCTGTCAGTTCATTCCACAGAGCTACACCCTGAGTGAAAAACTTGCCCTTCAGGTACTTTGCTGATCTTTCTCCTCTTGCCCTCTAGTTTTTGATTCCTCAATCTAAGGAAAAAAAGAAATGTGTGTATTCACCTATCCATACCCCTCATGATTTTATACACCTCTATAAGATCACTCCTCATTCAGGCATGAATATCATGAACGGTCCCACCCACCCTGCTCATGGACTATTTGTCCCACTACCATTAGGGAGAAGGCTATGTAGAATCCACGTTAGGACACTAGACTCTAGAAATAGTTACTTCCCCCCAACCAGTAAGGTTGATCAACACGTTCATCTGTACCTTACCCCTCCACAATCCCCACCATCACTATTTTATTATTTCCTGTCAGTCATCTTATGTGTAGATCCTTCTATTCTTAGCATCAATTTATGTACATATAATCAATCTATGTAGATAAGCTATCTTATGCATTTATATTTATTGTGTATTTTTTAAATTATTGTGTCCTTTTTCTTACTGTTTTTTTGTGCTGCATTGGATCAGGAGTAACAATTATTTCATTATCCGTTAGACTTCTGTACTGGAAATGACATTAAACGATCTTGAATCTTGAATTCTCCTCTGCTCCAATGAGAATAGTCCCAAACTGCTCAATGTCTCCCCATAGCTCAATAATATCCTTGTAAATATTCTCTGCACTCTTTCTAGCTTAAATGGCATTTCTCCTATGGATGGGTAATCAAAATTGAAAACCTTCTCCCAAATGCGACCTCGTAACAATCTGCACAACTGCAACATAAACATCCAGTTTCTAAAGTCAGTGCCTTGACTGATGAAGACTTCCAAAAGACTTCTTTACCCTGACTAAAAGGAAACTGGAATAAAAAGGGGTGGGGGTGGGGGAATGATCTAAGAAACTGGAAGGTGATAAGTGAAAAAGATAAAGGTTGAACAAGAAAGAATCTGATAGGAGAGGACAGTGGACCATGTGAGAAGGGGAGGCAGAAAGAATACCAGAGGGAGGAGAAGAGAAGGAGTAAGAGGATAACCAAAATGGAAATGGAAGAAGAGAGAACAGAGAAGGGGAGAAATTACCAGAAGTGTGAGAAATCGATGTTCATGCCATCAGGTTTGAGTACCCAATTGTTGTTTCTGGATTATGGAATATTGTGAGCAATCGTAGGTTTGTATGGAAGGACAGATGTACTGGCATTTGAGGAGGTTCATGAAAATGATTCTGGGAAGGAAAGGTTAAATGTTGGAGGAGTGTTTGATGCCCCTGCACCTATACTGGCTGAAATTGAGTTGGATGAGGGGTTCTCATTGAATCCTCCTGGATACTGAAAGGCCTGAATAGAGTGCCTGTAGAGAGGATGTTTCCATTAGTAGGAGAGTCTAGCATCTGAGGGCACAGTGATGACTGTGAAGAGGAAATTGCAAATTTTTTTCCAGCAAAACTATCCTGTTTTGATTGATGTCAATACTGAACAGTTACTTTTCTGAAGTCCATTTACTGCAAAGCATGAAACCTAACAGGTCATCATCTGAAAGCTTCATAATTTTGACATCCTAGATCTCCTCGAAATTTAATGATCTTGTGAAAAGTAAATCATCACAGTCAACCGTAAGGGACCACGTGGAGCAAATGTATAATTCCAAATACAGTTCTTGCACTACATTGAATAACAATGGAAAATACTTCTATATTCTAACTTTGTTATATATTTGTGTAGAGCTGATTGTTATTTATATAAAAAAGAAAGAATATTAAGAAGCCAGCATGTGTTTTGAAACTGCTTCAAGGCAAACCAATCATGATACTGCTTGGTCCTTAAGGAGCATCCTGAGGAGTGCCCTGACTAGATGCATCTTGGCATGATATGTTCAAGAATGGAAAAGCTTACAAAAAGTGGTGGGTACAGTTTTTCACAAGAAAAGCCCTTCCCACCATTGAGCACATCTACAAAGAGCACAGCCACAAGAAAGCAGCATCCTTCATCAAGGACCCTCACCATCCAGTTCATAATCTCTTGTCATTACTGACATCAGGAAAAATGTATAGGAATCTAAGGACCAACATCACCAGGTTCAGAAATAGTTCTTACCCCTTAACCATCAGGCCCCTGACCCAGTGTGGATAACATCACTCCCCACAATACTGAACTAATACTGAATAGAATTTGTGAACTCACTTTCAAGGACTCTACAAATCATGTTCTCAGTGTTATTTATTTATATATATATATATATACATTTATATTTTGTATTTGCACAATTTGTCTTCTTTTGCACATTGGTTGTTTGTCAGTCTGTGTGTAGTTTCTCATTGATTCTAATGTACAATATTTCTTTGAATCTACAGTAAATGCTTGCAAGAAAATTAATCTCTAGAAAGTATATGGTGACATATGAATTTTGATAATAAATTTACTTTGAACTTTGAAATTGGTTTGTCAGCAAACTTGGTCAGACTGGAATATTTTGTTTAGAGTGCTATTAAATATAATACATCATAATCAAGGTTTCCTAGCTCTCATCATTGAATACGGGAAGATATCCATTTTCAGAGAACAATTTGCATTTCCATGGTGCGTCAAACCTCCGAACGTTTCTCCTGGTAGAGAGGAGAATCACAGATAATAGTTGTTGGATTTACAATTTGTTTTAAATTATATATTTGCCTTCCATAGATATTGTACACAATGTTTTAATAAATTTTTGTAACTTCCATTGTGTTTTCTTTTTTCATGTAATTGCATGCAAGACAATTAATCTCAAGTTAGTATATAGTAACATATACCAATTTAGATAATAAATTTACTTTGAACTTTGAACTTCCATGTGCAGCAGCAGAAGGACCCTGGACCCACAGAGCTTCATCTTGTCTGATCATTCTAACCCTTCCCTTTCACATAGTCCATTTTTCTATCATCCATGTATACACTTAAAAGTCTCTTAAAAGTCCCTTATGTATCTGCCTTTAACACCTTTATCAAATCACCTCTCATCCTCCTTTGTTCCAATGAGATGAACACTAAATTCTTGTGTCATGCTCTCTTATTTAGGCAGTATCCTAGTAAATCTCCTCTGCACCCTCAATAAAGCTTCTCCATGGTTTTTATAATGAGGAACTAGGACTGAACACAATATTCCAAGTGTGGTCTAACCACAGTTCTATAACATTACTTCACGGCTCTTGAACCCAAATCCCCAACTAATGAAGGCCAATAAACCACACATTTTCTTAATAATCCTTGCACGAGTGCATCAGCAGAATAACAGTTTGTCTTGGTCTAGAAGGGCCGAAGGGCCTGCTTTTGAGCTGTAGTGGTTTATGACTATGACACTGTGTTTAAGGATGCTTGAAACATGACAAATAGATCTAGATTTGGGTATACTTGCTAATTTGCAGATAGACATAATCAAAGTTCAAAGTTTCAAGTTTATAGTAAATTTATTATTAAGTCACCATACACTACCCTGAGATCTTGCTGGATTCAAGTTTGGTCTGGAATTGCAACCTTGCATGTGAGATGATTTTCTGGAGGTTATATCTGGACCATTTCTACTTTCCTGGGTCACAAGACCTCAATGCCACTGATCTAGCCCTCAACTAGATATGAGTATACTTAAAATTTAACTGACAGAGGTAGACTCAGATATATTTGCTACCTTACTAACAGAGATAGTCTCAGGTCTGCCTGCTGCTTTGTTTGATCTGATTCTGGAAGATGGTACAGTAGATTAGCTGAGTGGGGGGCTACTGAATCTACTCAAACCACAACCTTCGTCAGATATTGAAAGCCACAATCTTAATATCAGAAACCAGGTCAGGTGAAACTAGGAATGATACTCTGACTGTCTCAGCATAGTAATCTTGGCACCTTCCTGAACCAGGTTCTACGGGGGAAAAATTCATATTCTGATTTAACACATGAGCAAATTCAATCTAAATTACTGAATGCACAGGAGTTAACCTTTGAGCAAAAGCATTTAAAAGCACGTCGATGAAGATAGTTTTCAAAATGCAGCAAGATCTCAACAGTGCCTGATGTCAGGGTTAATCCTACACATGGCTAGTTAGCTGTAGCAAAGCTAACTGCTCTGACACAGAGCTTGAGTGACAGGAAAGTTGATGTATAGCTGACATTGTCCATCACAAGTAGCTTCAGGCGTTGAAGTATTCAGCTGCAACGAGGAGTGCATCTGGTCTAATCGTATCAGACTGCATCCTAGTCTGAAAAGAAGAATAATGTTGGCTGAGTAATTCTTGCTGTGAGGGTAATGCTGATAAAGGAAGAGAGATTGAGATTCAGATTTATTTAACACCATATTCATGGAAATATAGAGGAAACTTCTTGTTTGTGATAACAAGCAACACAACCCACAGGTGTGCTGGGAAAAGTCTGCAAGTGTTGCCACACATTCTAGTGCCTACATAACATGGCCACACGGTTAAACAGAACAAAGATAATAAAACAAACCAAGAGGACAACAGCAAAACACCACCTTTTACCATTTTATATCTTTTATAAATTTACCTATTTCCATGGCTGTCTTGACTATATCTCTTCCCACCTTGTCCCCTGTAAAAATGCTATTTCCTTTTCTCAGTTCCCTCACCTCTGCCACATTTGCTTCCAGAATGAGGCTTTCCTTTCCTTCTTCTTCAAAGAATGGGGTTTCTCTTCCTGCATTGTTCATGTTGCCTTCACCTGCATCTCTATTTCCCAGACATCCATGCTCTCACCCCATAGTCCAGCTGCCTTAACTGTGATAGAGTTCTCCTTGTCCTCATCTACTATTCCATGAGCCTCTGCATTCAACAGATCATTTTCTGCAACTTCTACCATCTTCAAATGGGATCCAAGCACCAAACATTCCCCTCCTCAATTCTCCGCTTTTCCATAGGAATCACTTCCTCTGTGATTCCCTTGTCCATTTACCCTCTCCACTCATTTGTCTCCTGGCAAATAGCCCTGCTAGTGGGAGATATGCTATACCTGACCATTCACCCCCCCCCCCCATCTCCATTTAGGGTCCCAAACAATTCTTCCTGGTGAGACAACATCTGCTGGTATTCTTTATTGTGTCTGGTGCTTCCAATGCCATCTCCTCTATCTTGGTGAGACCCAATGTAAATTGGAAGATGGCTTTGTCAAGCACCTCCATTCCAATTGCTAAAAGCAGAATTTCCTGGTTGCTAAACACTTTAACTTCTATTCTCCATTCCCAATGTGTCAAGTCAGTCTATGGCCTCCTCTTTCATCAAAATGCCGCCACTTTCAGGGTGGAGGAGCAACACTTCATATACGTCAAGGTGACTTCCAATGTGATGGCATGAACATCAGTTTTTCGTTCTAGTACTTTCTTTTCTTTCTGTATTCCCCTTCCCTCTTCTTTTATTCACCACTCCTTCCTCTTATCTTTTCTCCTCACCTGCCTCTCATCTCCCTGTGGTGCCCTTCCTTATCCCATGACCGACTCTACTCTACTATCAGATTATTTCATCTCCAGCCCTTTACAGTTCCCATCTACCTGGCTTCACCTATCACCTTTTAGCTTGTCTTCTTTCCCCTCCTCCTCCCCTTTTTATTCTAGCATCTTCCCCTTCCTTTCTAGTCCCAGTGAAATGTCTTAGTCTGTAACGCCAACGGTTTATTCATTTCCATAGATGGTGCTTGACCTGCTGAATTTCTCCAGCACTTAGTGTGAGATGCCCTGGATTTCCAGAATCTGCAGAACCTCTTGTGCTTATGACAAGAATGACAGCCAGTCAGAATGCTTGTAGCAATTTGTAAGACTCCTTGGTGACATACCAAATCTCCTTAGTTATATTTAATTAGGAGTTTGAGGAGATTTGGTACATCACCAAAGACACTTGGAAAATTTTTACAGATATCCCATTGAGAGCATTTGGACTGGTTGCATCACCAGCTGGTATGAAGGCTCCAAAACACAGGCTTGGAAAAAGTTACAGAGGGTCATAGACTCAGCCAGCCCTATCATGGGCATGATCCTCCCCATTACTGATGACATCTTCAAAAGGCGATGACTCAAGAAAGCATCCATCATTAAAGACCCTCACCATCTAGGACATGTTCCCTACTCAATACTACCATCAAGAAGGAGGTACAGGATCCAATTTCAAGGACAGCTTCTTCCCTTCCACCATCAGATTTCTGAATGGTCCATGAGCCCATGAATGTATAAATGTATGTTTCAATGTACATATTACAAATAAGGCTAATCTCTAAAAATATACCTCCTGACTATTTTGATCTCTTTTTGCACATCCCATTCATTTATTCATCCATTTATTTATTGATTGATTGATTGATTGATTTATAAATTTCTTACTGTAACCTATAGTACTTTTTAATGTCTTGCAATGTACTGTTGCCACAAAAAAGCACATTACACAATATGTGTCAATCATAATAAAAATAATTCTGGTTCTGACAAACTTTTGGGACATTTCTAACTGGTTGCATCGCTGTCTGGTATGGAGGCACCAATGCACAGGATCAGAAAAAGTTGCAGAAAGTTCTGAACTCAGCCAGCTTCATCATGGGCACTTGCCTCCCTAGCACTGAGGACATATCAAAAGGTAATGCCTCAAAAAGGTGACATCCATCATTAAGGAACATAGACTGAAGTCACACACTCAAAGTTTCAGGAACAGATTCCTTCCCTCAACCATCAGATTTCTGAATGGACAATGAGCCCATGAACACTACCTCACTATTTTGTTTTACTACATTTTTTGCACTACTTATTCAACTTTCATTTTATATATACTTCTCACTGTAATTTATAATTTACTTTACTATTATATATTGCGATATAGTGTTGCCACAAAACAACAAATTTCATGACATGTCAGTAATAATAAATCTGATTCTGTTTCTGCCACCCTTCTGGGGCAAATCTGGGATTTCTGTTTTGCAACTTCCATAATGACTGCCTCAAGGGGGCAACAATGGGCTACTGTCTGAGCGTAATGTGATTAGTGTTAAGGGCAACCCATGTTGAATATGAAATTGATCATAAAACAAATCTTCAATTCCAGTTGCACTGTGGAATGACAATGTTTTACTGATACTCTTAGAATGGTGCCTTTGACATTGATATGACATAAATTAATGCCATTTTCTGAAAGGTGTACACAGTATACCATTAAATCTTGTCATGTGTAAATTTACTTTGATTATATTTCTCCACAATTGGACATCCATAATTTAAACACAATTGCCACATTGCTAAGCTTGTGCTAATCTAATAAAATGCAGGTAGCTATTTGGATTACTAACAGACTCCAGAAGACATAATACCATAAGAGAAAGGAGTAGAATTAGGCCATTTGGCCCATTGAGTCTGCTCTGCCTTTCCATCATGGTTAATTTATTATCCCTCTCAAGCCCATTTTCCTGTTTTCTCCTGTTAACTTTTGATGCCCTGACTAATATGAAATCTATCAACCTTTACCGTAAATATACCCAATGACTTGACCTCCACAACCATCTGTGGTAATGAATCTCACAGATTCACTACCCTCTGGCTAAAGAAATTCCTCCTCCTCCTCCTCCATTCTAAATTGATGTCTCTCTATTCTGGATCTGCTCTCTGGCCCTAGACTCCCCCACTACAGAAAATGTCCTCTTTGTATCCACTCTACCTTGGCCTTTCAATATTTGGTAGGTTTCAATGAGATACACTCAGGACAAGAAATCACAGCATCTACCTAACTCTTTAAAATTGCCTAATTTTGAAAATAATTTAAGAAATAGTTGTTTTCCAGTGGGGGAGACAGAAAGAAGATATTCTAGAAGATATACCCACTAGTTGTTTTTAAAAGTATTTTCCTATATCTTCAGATAATCTCATATTTTCATAATTCAAAGTTACTTCACCTGTCACTGAGTCAAAATCTTGGAAATCCAAGCCACCAAGTTCCTAACTGTCATCATATCTGAGAACCTGAGCTCAAAATATTGATGCTTTAACAAAAAAAGCACACTGTTGATCTACTTCATGAGAAGTTTGAGGAAATTTGGAATGAAACCCAACATTCTAGCAAATTTCCGCGATATATGATGGGAAACATTCTGACTGGCTGCATCAATACATGGGATCACAAGAGGCTACAGAAGTTTGTAGACTCTACCAGTTCCATCATGGGCACAACCCTTCCCACCACAGAGAATAATGTCAAGAGAGCAGGTGCGTCATGAAAGCAGTATCCATCATTAAGGATCTTTACCATCCAGGGCATGCCCTCTTCTCATTACGACAATTAGTATATAGGAACCTGAGGACACATACTTGACATCTTAAGAACAGCTTCTTCTCCTCTACCATCAAATTTCTGAATGGACCATGAACCCATGAACACTACCTGATCATTACTCTCTGCACTATTTACTTACACTTAGTGGCTTCATCGTCATCTGCTACTGTAGCCCATACACATCGAGGTTTAACATGTTGTGTTCTTCTGCACACCGCTGTTGTAACCCATGGTTATTAGAGTTATTGTCACCTTTGTGTCAGCTTGAACTAGTCTGGCTGTTTTCCGCTGATCTTTCTCATTGTCAAGGCATTTTCACCCACAGAAGTGCCGCTCTCTGGATGTTTTTTGTTTCTTGCACCATTCTCTGTAAACTCTTGAGATTGTATTTGTGTGAAAATCCCTGGAGATCAGCAGTTTCTGAGATATTCAAGCCACCCCTGTCTGGCACCCATCATCATTTCATAGCCAAAGTCACTTTGATCACATTTCCTCCACATACTGATGTTTGGAGTAAACAACAACTGAACCTCTTGAAGAAGGGTCGTGGCCCGGAACATTGACTGTCTATTAATTTCCATAGATGCTACCTGACCTGCTGAGTTCCGCCAGTATTTTGTATGTTTTGCTTTGAACTTCCAGCATCTGCAGACTTTCTCATGTAACTGAACTTCTTGGCCATGACTGCATGCTTTTATACATTGAGTTGCTGTCACATGACTGGCTGATCAGATAATTGTATTAATGATCAGATGTACATGTGTACCTAATAAAGTGGCCACTAAGAGCATGTTGTAATTTATAGTTATTTTTGTGTCTTGCCATGAATTGCAGCCAGAAAGTAACAAATTTCACATTATTAAAGTTAGTGAGGCTTGACTCTGATTCTGATCATTGGATCAAAACCTCTCTCCTTAAGCTTTTCAGGATCCTGCAAATCAGCACCTCAGAGTACCTATCTTAGACTCAGCACATTGGTACAACCATAAAGAAAGCACACCAATGGCTCGACTTCAGTAGAGTTGAGGAAATTTGGTATGTCATCAAAGACAAATTTCCACAGATGTGTGGTGGAGAAGTCCGACCGGTCTGAATTCTGCATTCAGAATACTCTCCACTGTACACTTTAAATAATTTGTATGGAGGCTCCAACGTAAAGAATTGCAAGAGGGTTGTAGAGTCAGCCAGCTCAATCACGGGCACTGGCCTCCTCAATATTCCTTGACTTGAGGGGTGCCACAGGGTCAGTGAATAACAGCAAACCCCAGAAAGTAAAAATTAACTTATTTTTGATGCATGCCAGAAGTTTCAAAGTCAATAAAGAGAAAATATAAATAAGATTAGAATGGAAGCTGAAGTTTAAGCAAGTATTTTAAACGGAAAGATGGAAATGTTCAATTTGGAATGTTCATTCAAGAGAATTACAAGCCACATATTTAAATGATGTTGTTAAGCAGCAGATATTAAAAAACTTATCAGAATCAGATTCAGATTTAATATTACTGTCATATCTTTTGAAATTTGTTTTTTTTTGTAGAGGCAGAACATTACAATACATAATAAAAACACAAATTACAATAAGAAATTTATTTTAAAAATAGATTAAATATGTAGTGCAAATAGAAAGTGATAAAAGAACAATTGAGAGGCCGTGTTCATGGGTTCATTATCCATTCAGAAATCTGATGGTGGTGGGGAAGAAGCTGTTCCTAAAATTTTGAGTGTGTGTCATCAGTCTCCTGTATCTTCTCCTTAATGGTAGCAATGAGAAAGAGGACAGTAAGGTGATAGAATCCTAAATGATGGATAGCCTCTGAGGAATTGCCTTTTGAAGATGTCCTTTATGCTGGGATGTCTTGCACTCATGATGGAGCTGACAGAGTTCACAACTTTCTGCAGCATTTTCTGATCCTGTGGAGTCACATCTTCACACCAGATGGTGATGCAACTAGTTAGAATGCTCTCCACAGTACATCTGTAGAAATTTGTGAGTATTTGGTGTCACACCATGTCTCAATAGACAATAGGTGCAGAAGTAGACCATTCGGCCCTTCGAGCCTGCACCGCCATTTTGAGATCATGGCTGATCATCTACTATCAATACCCGGTTCCTGCCTTGTCCCCATATCCCTTGATTCCCCTATCCTTAAGATACCTATCTAGCTCCTTCTTGAAAGCATTCAGAGAATTGGCCTCCACTGCCTTCCAAGGCAGTGCATTCCAGACCTCCACAACTCTCTGGGAGAAGAAGTTTTTCCTTAACTCTGTCCTAAATGACCTATCCCTTATTCTCAAACCGTGCCCTCTGGTACTGGACTGTCCCAGCATCTGGAACATATTTCCTGCCTCTATCTTGTCCAATCCCTTAATAATCTTATATGTTGCAAACAGATCCCCTCTCAATCTCCTTAATTCCAGCGTGTACAAGCCCAGTCTCTCTAACCTCTCTGCGTAAGTCTCATCAAATGCTAATGAAATTTAGCTTTATCCGTGCCATTTTAAACAATTGCATCAATATGTTTGGTCCAAATATAGACCTTCAGAGATGTTGGCACCCAGGAGCTTTAAACTGTTTGCCCTTTCCATTGATGATCCTTAGATTAATGACCGGTGTGTGTTCCCTCAACTTTCTTTTGTTGAAGTCCACAATCAGACTGGTGATATCTTTGAACATTTCCACCAGTTGGTTGATATTAGTTTTCCATGCCCTACCAAGTAATTCATCAGGGCCTGACCCCTTGTGAGGGTTCACCCTCTCAAGTGATATTATGATGTCAGCCTCTGAGACAGAGATCACAGGGTCACAAGATGCTACAGGAATTCACACAGGCCTAGTTTTATTTTCCCTTTCAAAGCATGCATAAAAGTTATTGAGCTGAGCTGGGTTTGAAGAATCACAGCCGTTCATGATAAGTTTCATCTTGTTTGTAGTTATGACCTGAAAACCCTACCAGAGCTGATGTTAATCTGAGTCTGCCTCTAACTTCAGTCATGATTGTTTTCCTCTTAAAATATTCTTCTGTTGGTCGTACGTGAACTTGATTTATTGTTCTGGATCACTGGTCTTGAATGCTACAGGTCTAGCCTTTAGCAGACTGTGAATCTCCTGGGTCATCCATGACTTTTAATTTGGGTGTTTCTGGTATGTTCTTGAAAGCATACGCTTATCTTCACAGGTCTTGATGAAGTTGGTGACCAGTGTGGCTTATTCATTTAAATTCAAAGATGAATCCCTGAATATTTTTCAACCCACTGTTTCAAAGCTGTTCCTCCACTTACTTTGACCATACCTTCTCAGTCCTCACCACTGGTGCTGTGGTCTTTAGTCTCTGCCTAGATGCCAAGAGTAGAATTAGAACTAACTGATTGGACATTCCAAAGTTCGGGTGTGGGATGATACCATAAGTGTTCTTGATGGTGGTGTTAACAGTGGACAAGTGTTCTTTTGGTTCCACTGGTGATATATTGGTGGTTGTTCAGAAACTTCTTCAAGTTAGCCTGATTTAAATCCCCTGCAATGATAGGGAATTTGGCTGCGGTAGTCCTAAAGAGGAATATTTGATGATTCCCGTCAGAGCTGCATGCAAAGTGTCATCACTTATCTGCGCCATCTCATGGAAACTGTGTATAAAGTAGTTTCACTTTTAAGGGATATTTCTCAGCCTGAATACTTTGTAAATAACTGCAGATTTTGTCAAATCATTAATGTCCAAAAGTTATGCTGGAGGATATTACCCATCAGGCTTTCAGATGGAGGAGCCAAAATCAATGTAACAACTCTGGATTTTCATTCTACTTCTATTTGCATATTCTAAAATTGGTTTCTTATTGCTACACATACTGAGATGCAGGGCAGAACTTTGTTTTGCATGCCATCCATCCAGATAATTTCATTTCGTCAGTGCATTGAGGTAGTACAAGGGAAAACAGTAACAGAATTTAGGAAAAAGTTTTACAGTTACGGAGAAAGTGCAGTGCAGGGAGACAACAAGTGCAAGATCATAATGAGATAGATTGTGAGGTTAAGTGTATTTCAGATTTCTGTATGGTTAACAAACACATGAACACTGCCTCACACTTCCTCTATCGCAACACTATACTATTTACTTCATTTTGTAACTTACTGTAATTTTATGCCTGCTGCCACAAAACAACAACTTTCATGACATATGTCAGTGATAATAAATGTGGTTCTGGTTTTGATTTTCCAATGGCGTTACACCTTCCTTTTAATGTGGTGACCAGAAGTGAACATAATACTCAATACTCACATCTTTCCCAGGCACGTAGACTATACGTGTGAAAATTCAGTTCCACCTAATGTAAGTACACCAAACAGACTTTCTTAGAAGGAATCTTGTAATTCTTCTCTGAGGATTTTCACCTTGTCATGCTGGAGAGGCTTGTGAATTCCTGAGATCCCGAGAGTAATGCTGTCTGGAGCTTAGCTCTTGGTAGAGTCTATATTTCTTTTATTTTCCTGTAAATGCTTGCAAGAAAGTTAATTTCTTAGTAGTATATGGTAACATACACAATACATATATTGATAATAAATTTACTTTGAACTTTGAGCGTGATGGAAACTGTTCTCTTCTTCAGGTCTCACGTGGACAAAACAACCAAGCACTGCCATTGATGGTATGCTTGGTAGGAGGTATAGGTTTCTCTGAGCATTGCCATCTCATTGTGGTGGAGAAGGTTGTGAGTTCCTGGGATAACAAGAAGAATGTCGCTTGGAGCTTAGCTCTGGTAGGGTCACCCATGGTGGTAAGGTCAAGGGGGGAGGTTTCAGATAAAGAACGATCCAACCAGGATCTCAGTGATGGAACAGGTGCATCACAACGGCACTGAAAGCGGAGGAAGGCTGCAACAGTGATGGGTCACTAGTTGTCTGGCACTGGGCCCTGACCCTGATCAGTCAAGTACTATGTCGTAGCTGCCCATGCAGTAGCCTTCCCACACTAAACAAAGTCATGCAGAAGCATTCTCCATTAAAGAAATAGCCCCCTTATGGAACATCATTCTCAATTTGACTGATTACACTACTACTAACATGGAGTTTCAAGTAGTTTGACAGCATGGATACAGGGACGCATATGGGAACATTACATTGGCACTGGAATTGGTGTATTATTGTCACAAGGACCAAGATACTGTGTAAAAACCTTATTTGCATACAAAACAGAATGTAAAGTAAGGTGTCACAGAATAATCCTGATATGTCCATGACTTAAAATGTTGAGCTCTGGTTTCCTGAGCTGGACATTACATCACTCAGTGACCACTTTCTTAGGTACACATGTATACCTACTCGTTAATGCAAGTATCTAATCAGCCAATCATGTGGAAGCAACTCAATGCATAAAAGCATGCAGACAGGGTCAAGAGGTTCAGTTGTTGTTCAGACTAAATATAAGAATGGGGAAGAAATGTGATCTAAGTGACTTTGACCATGGAATAATTGTTGGTGCCAGATGGGGTGGCATGAGGATCTCAGAAACTGCCAGTCACCTGGGATCTTCATGCACAATAGTCTCTGGAGTTTGCAGAGAATGGTGCATAAAACAAAAAAATATCCAGTGAGTTGATGTTCTGTGGGAGAAAACACCTTGTTAATGAGAGAGGTCAGAGGAGAATGACCAAACTGGTTCAAGCTGACAAGAAGGCAGCAGTAACTCAAATAACTATACTTAACAATAGTGGTGTGCAAAGGAGCATCTCTGTATGAACAACACGTTGAACATTGAAGTGATGGTCTACAACAGTAGGAGACTACACTAGGTTCCACTCCTGTGGTCAATTTATTAGGTACACCCCATACCAAATAAAGTGGCCTCTGCAGTGTACTTTGTACAGTAGTAAAGCTTGTAATCCTTCAAATCACAAATTCAGATTAGGGAGAAGTTTGAAATTGTGTTAAAGCTACTCAGTTAGCTTTTTTTTTGTTCCCTTTTGCATATTTTCAATGTTGTTTTATTTAGTGCCCATTAAAATTGGATGGAATTTACCAATGTTTATTTCATTTAGAAAAGAAAAGATATTCTGCTTTGAACACAGTCAAGAAATTATGCTAACAATTGCACTGGTTAAGTAGAAAGTCAAAGTTCTGTATAACTACAAATGTAATTCTTACATACATCATTGGTACATGGGAGGAGACCAGAGAACCAAAAGGATCCTTCACGGTTATGTGGTGAATGTACTACTCCTTGCAAACAGTGGCAGAATTGAACCTTAGTATTACACTAGTCACTATGCTACCATGCTGCTGCAAATGAAGAACATATATGGACTATGTCTGTGTCTTTATCTTTGAAGAAATACCCACCTTACTTGTGAGTAGGAGTTCTAGGATTTTGACCCAATGAAAATAAAGCAACGACAATGAAATTCCAAGTTGACATAAGCAGTGATCTGGAACGCAGCTTGCAGCCGATGATGTTCACATGTACCTGAGGGTGGTGGAAGTCATTCTTTGGAAACTAATGACAAGGAATCAGCCGAGACTAAACTTACCAGTCATTTGGAAGGTGACAGATTCTTTCAGTCACACTAGAGACATGTATATCACATTATACTTGTTTTTGAAGAGAAGAGTATTTATTATACATTGGTCAAGGAACAATATATGTAAAAACGACCTTGTTATTGGCAAACCCTGAGAAACAGCATGAGGACAGTCAGTGAATGACTTCCTACTATAGCAGTGAGTTTGAAGGTATACTAACCACTTTATTTTGTGTTTTGGTGTTGTTGAAAGCCATTGTCCACATGTCATTTTGGAGACAGGATATGCAGTTGTAATGGACTTCTTGTCCTGGACATATACAAGTCCTAAATTATAAATTAGACACATTTTTTTAACACAAAAACACATTTAGAACAAAAAAAATCCATTTCAGTGCATGAAGGTGAAAGAGGCCAGTGTTGCTAAACTGTGGTGATTAAAATCACTGATATATCATTCCACAAGGTTAAGATGGTCCATTTCACTTCCTGAAAGGTTCCCTTTGTTAATTAGTTAGGGTTTTAAGATATTCCACTTGCTTCAAATTTTTAATTGTGAAGCTTGCTTATGGTATTTTAAGTTTCCAGGTTATTGATTGAACTAAATTTCCACAACAGTCATTGGAACTTAGTGAGAAAGCAACAGGATGGTATGTACACAATAGATTCTGCAAATAGTGGAAACCTGGAGCCACACATACAAAATGATGAAGGAACTTAGCACATCAACTAGCATCAATGGAAGGGAACAAACAATCAATGTTTTGCGCCAAGAGCCTTCCTCAGGACTGGAAAGGAAGAAGGGCAGATGCCAGAATAAGATGTTGGGAAGAGGGGAAGAAGAACAAGCTGGCAGATGATAGGTGAGACCAGGTGAAGGGGAAGGTGGCTGAGATGGTGAAGGGGGATGAAGTAAGGATATGGGTGGGAATAGGTGGAGGAGGTAAAGGGCTGGAGAATAAACAATCAAATAAGACAACACAGATGGTCAGTGGAAAAAAAGGGAAAGACGAGAAAAAGAGAGATGATGGACAGGTGAGGAGAACAGAAAGGGTAAGAGAATAACCAGAAGCAAGAATGAATAAAAAAAGGAGGGAAAGGGGGAAAAATTACTGGAAGCTGGAAAAATTGATGTTTTTGCAATAAGACTTTCGGACATAAGACCATAAAAGCAGAATTAGGCTATGTGGACCATCGAGTCTGTTCCAGAATCAGAAAGTTAAATATCACAGGCATGTGTCTTGAAGTTTGTTAACTTATTGGCAGTAGTAAAATGCAGTACATGATAATATAGAAAAAAATAAAGAAGAAAATCAATTACAGTTAGTATATATATATATATATGTATATTAAATAGTTAAATTAAAAATAGTGCAAAAACAAATAATAAAAGTGAGGTAATGTTCATGGGTTCAATGTCCATTTAGAAATTGGATGTCAGAGGAAGAGAAGTGTGCATGACTTCAGGCTCCTGTATCTCCTTCTTGATAGTAACAATGAGAAGAGGGCATGTCTTCCATTCCATCCTGGCTGATTTATTGATTTATTATCCATTCTCCTGCCTTCTCCTCATAACTATTGACACCCTTACTAATCAAGGACCTATCAACGACCAATTTTGTCCCTAATTAGTAAATAGTGTGCCTTTATTCCTTCTTCCAAAGTTCATGACCATGCACTTTGCTATACTGTATTCCATCTGCTGTTTCTTTGCCCATTCTCCCAACCTATCTAAGTCCTTCTGCAGACTATCTTTGCTTTCCAGCCAAGCAGGACTGCGAATGGAAAAGAAGAGATTTCATGATCTGCAGAATTAACACTGCAGTCATTTTAACTATAGGGCTTCCTGATTCAGCTCCCTTAGTGCTACAGGTGAAATATTCTCCACCCACTCCTCACCCCCATCTCACCAGCTCATTAATTCATTTCGTGTATGTCTGCTTGCAGTGACTTATTTCCCTTCTACATCGAGCTTAAGTATTTTGCAGAGACTAGAACAATATTACATTCATAACATGCTCTAGGTCATTGAGAAGTGGAAATTGAATGTGCAGCTCCTCTTATTAGAGTGTTGACTTTTTCATTATTATTTCTCAGCACGGAGAGTCTGGATGTCCTCTGGGAGGACAAGGCCACCATGTCACTCCCTATCGATGAGTGTCTGGTTCAGTGGTCTAGAGGGAGGAGTTAATTGTCAACAATCTGACAATAAGTTCACTTGATCTGTCACTGCCTCCACTGGGCTATAATTTCACTTTCTTCTGCTATAGGATAAGGTGTGATTAAGAAAGACATTAAGCAATTTTATAATTATTTGGTTCTATTAGTAACAAAAAACTTTACAGATAAATTTCCTGCTATTATAATCAGGATCAAAAGCAGATTCAGATTTATTATTGCTGTTGTAGATTCCATGAAATTTGTTGCTCTGTGGAAACAGTGGAGAGTAAAGTCATTAAAAAATTATGAATGACAAAATTAATAAATAGTGCAAAAATTGAATAATAAGGTAGTGTTCATGGGTTCATGGCTTATTCAGAAACCTGATGGTGCAGGGGAAGAAGCTGTTCCTGAATCATTAAGTGTGGGTTTTCAGTTATTAAAATTATTGCATGTGATAAAAATAAATAAATAATGGAAAAGTGGAATAGTGAGACACCGTACAATGGCACATGGACTGCTCAGAAATCTGATGGTGGAAGGGGAGAAGCTGTTCCTGAATCAATAAGTGTTCCTGAATGTTCCCTAATGGTATTAATGAGAAAAGGGCATGTGCTGGATGGTGAGGGCCCTTAGTGACAGATGCCACCTTCTTGAGGCTCAGCCTATCCTTGACAATGGTGGAGGGTTGTGACTGTAATGGAGCTGGCTGAGTCTACAATCCTCTGCAGCCTCTTGTGATCCTATGCATCAGAGACTCTATTCCTGATGGTGATGCAACCAGTCAGAATGTTCTCGATGGTGCATCTATAGAAATCTGAACGAGTTTTTGGTGACATACCAAATTTCTTCAAACTCCTATTGAAGCAGAGCCACTGGTGTGCCCTGTTCGTGAGACTGGAAGGACCTCTGTTTGTCTGAGATATCAACAATTCAGTGCTCTCTTGTATGCTCATCTGGTCTATTTGTCTCCTCTTTTTTGCTTTGTAGTTAAAGCTTGGCTGCTTGATTCAAACTCAGCGGTACCCAACTAAATGTGGTCAACTGGGTCTGATTGGGTCAGGTGCACATACTTGAAAAATCATCCATGCCTGTGGCAGGTTGATTTAGTCCTTACTCTACTTCAATGTGATTTTCTCAGTTTCCCATTTAAAAGAGAGATTGTGGCTGAATGGTGCCACAATGACAACCTTTCATTCTAAGTCAGCAAAACTAAAGAGTTGATTATTGACTACAGGAGAAGGAAACCAATGGCCCACAAGGCAATCCTCATTAGGGGATTGGAGATAGAGAGGCTTGGGAACTCTAAGTTCCTTAGCATTATCATTTCAGTGGATTTGTTGTGGGAACAGCATTTAAGTAACATGACAAAGAATGCACAATGGTGCCTCTACTTTATTAAACATTTGTGCAATTTTGGCATGTCATCTAAAATTCTGACAAACATCTATGCATGCCCAGTGAAGTGTATCCTGACTGGTTGCATCATTCCCTGCTATGGAAACACCAATGCTCATGCATGGGAAAGCTTACAAGAGTAAAGGATACTGCTCAGTGCTTCACTGGGGAAAAAAAACCTCTCTATCACTGAGCACATCCATAAGGAGCAGCATCCATCATCAAAGATTCCCACCATCCAGACCATGCTCTTTTTGCATTGCTACCATTGGGAAGCAGATATAGGAGTCTTGGGTGTCAAGTTCAAAAAGAGTTATCATGGTTCAATCATCAAGCTCTTGAATTAGCATCAATAACTGCTTTCACCTCAACGATGAAACGATTCCATAACCTATGGACTAATTTCCAAGGACTATACAACTCAAGTTCTCAAAATTAATCATTACTCACTTCAGACTTTACCATACTAAACTCCATCTGAACACCCAGTTCTGCATCCTGTCAATGTCCCATTGTAATCTATGACTAGCCTCTATGCAATGCACAACACAGTCAACTTTTGTGTCATCGGCAAACTTACAGACTTATTTTTTGACTTCCTCACCTATGTCACTGACAAGAACCACAAAGCTCAGGGGTCCCAGAATGGATCCCTGCAGAGCACCTCTAGTCAGGATCCCTATGGCAGATTATGCTCCACATACTACCTCTCTCCATGTTCTGTGGGAAGTTGTACTTCATGTAAGGTCATTAGTGTCTAATCATTCTTAAAGAGCTTTTCGGAGTTTGCCAGGAAAGTTGATAAAGGAAAGGCAGTCAATGTTGTCTACTTGGATTTTAGCAAGGCCTTTGACAAGATCATGCATGGGAGGGTGGTCAAGAAGGTTCAATTGCGAGGCATTCAGGATGATGTAATAAACTGGATTAGACAGTGAATCTGCGGGAGAAGCCTGGGAATGGTAGTAGATTTTGCTTCTCTGACTGGAAGTCCGTGACTAGTAGTGTGCAGCATTGATTTGTGCTTGGTCTGTTGCAGTTTGTCATCTTTATCAATTACCTGGATAATGTGGTAAACTAGATCAGCAAAGTTGCAGATGACACCAAGTTTGGAGGTATAGTGGACAGCAAGGAAGACTATCAAATCTTGCAGCTGAATCTGGACCAGATATAAATATGGTCTGAAAAAATTGGCAGATGGAATTTAATGCTGACAAATCTGAAGTGTTGCTCTTTGGGAGGACAAACCATGGTAGGACTTATAAAGTGAATGGTATGGCACTCATCAGTGTGGGAGGACAGAGAGATCTGGGAATGCAGGTCTGTAATTCCTTGAACTTTGAATCTTCATTGTTGTAGAATTTCTTGTGCTTATTAATTGCTGTTCCACTGCAAAGTCTCTTCATGGTATTCCAACTTTGAGAAAGTTTTCCTGCTCTTTTCCACAGACCCTCCCTCACAGCTCCCAGTCTGTGACGTCTGGTGCTCTCTAGCTTTCAGTAGTGGAAACTGAACCCTGATCACTGACAGTGCAAAGTATTGTGCTAGCTGTGGTGCTGCAATGCTGCTGGATATGGATCTAATGTAGAAAAATGGGATTAATGTGGCTGGGCAAAAAGAATCATCAGCCATATCCACTACTTCTTGTAGGCACTTCCATACAAGAACATTGGTGTTTCCATACCAGCCCATGATGTAATCAGTCAATAAGCTCTCTACCACACATCTATTGATGTTTGTCAAAGTTTTAGATAACATGCCGAATCTTCACAAACTTCTAAGAATGTAAAGGCATTGCCATGTTTTCCTTGTATGGGTATTAACATGCTAGATCCAGGATAGATCCTTTGAAATTATAACACCAAGGAATTTGAAGTTACTGACCTTATTCAAATCTGACCCCCTGATGAGGACAGGCTCATGGAGCTTGTGTCAAAATATGGGTGTAATGGCAGGATTGGCAGCAGTGTGAAGGAACAGAGGGATCTTGCAGTTCACTTCCGTAGATTCTCTCAAGGTTGCCACGCAATTTGATAGTGTTAAGAAGGTGATTAGAGTGTTAACCTTCATTCATTGAGGAATAGGTTTCAAGAGCCACGAGGTAATATTGCAGCTCTGATTCCTATGTCTAAGACGAGAGGACATCATAAGACCATGAGACACCGGAGTAGAATGAGGGCATTTGGCACATTGAATCATGGCTAACACTTTCTTTTTCCCCTTGTCAGTCCCACTACCCAGACTTTTTCTCGTAACCTTTGATAAGAACCTATCAAGCTCTCCCTTAAATACACCCAGTGACAAGGCCTCAACAGGTCTGCCTGTGTTAATAAATCCCACAAATTCAACACCCTCTGGCTAAGGAAATTTCTCTACATCTCTGTTTTAAATGGACACCCCTCTATCCTGGAGGTGTGCCCTCTTTTTTGAGACTCCCCCACCACGAGAAACATCCCTTCCACTTGTACTCTGTCTAGACCTTACAATATTTGAAATGTTTCAATGAGATCCTCCCTCATCCTTCTAAATTTCAGCAGTTAAAGACCCAGAGCCATCAAAAGTTCATTGTGTGATAACTGTTTCATTCCCAGAATCATCATTTTGAACCTTCTGAACCCTCTCCAAACCCAGAACATCTTTTCTGAGCTGAGGAGCCCAAAACTGTTCACGATACTCATGATGAGGCCTTACAAGTGCCTTATAAGCCTCAGCATCACATCCCTGCTCTTGTATTCTAGACCTCTTGAAATGAATTCTAACATTTCATTTGTCTTCTTTACCACTGATTTTATCTGCAAGTTAACCTTAAGGGTGTTCAGCTCAAGGACTGCCAAGTCCCTTTGCATCTTAGATTTTTGGATTTTGTCCACATTTAGAAAATAGTCTGCATATTTATTTCTTCCACCAAAGTGCATGACCATGCATTTTCCAACATTGTATTTCATTTGCCACTTTCTTGCCCATTCTCCCAATCTAAGATCTTCTGCAGCCTACCTGTTTCCTCAAAACTACCAGCCCCTCCACCAATCTTCGTATAATCTGCAAACTTGGCAACAAAACCATCTATTCCATTATCTAAATCGTTGATATACAGCATTAGAAGGAGTGGTCCCAACACCGACCCTGCAGAATACTACTGCTCACTGGCACCCAACCAGAAAAGGATGCTTTTATTCCCACTCACTGCCTCCTACCAATCGGCCAATGCTATAACCATGCCAGTAACTTTTCTGTAATACCATGGACTCTTAACTTGGTAAGCAGCTTCATATATGGCACCTTGTTAAAGGCCTTCATAAATTCCAAATATACAACATCTACTGCTTCCCTTTTATCTATCCCACTTGTAATCCCCTCAAAGAATTCCAACAGGTTTGTCAGGCAAGATTTCCCCTTAAGGAAAGCATGCTGACTTTGTCCCATCTAATTCTGTGCCACCAAGTAATCTATAACCTCATCCTTAACAATTAATCCAACACCTTCCCAACTACTGAGTTCAGGCTAACTGGTCTATGATTTCCTTTCTACTTTCTCAAAGAGTGGAGTGACGATTGCAGTTTTCTGGACCTCTGGCACCATGCCAGAGTCCACTGACTCTTGAAAGATCATTACTAATATCACAATCTCTACTGCTACCTCTTTCAGGACCCTAGGGTACAGTTCATCTGGTCCGGATGACTTATGTACCCTTATGTCTTTCTGCTTTTGAGCATCTTCTCCCTTATGATAGTAACTGCAGTCACTTCTCTTCCCTTACATCCTTCAACATCTGGCACACTGCTAGAGTCTTCCATGTTGAAGACAGCTGCAAAATGCTCATTTAGTTCATATGCCATCTCTTTGCTCCCAGTTTTTATTTCTCTAGCCTCATTTTCTGGGAGCCCACTATCCACTTTCATCTCTCTTTTATTTTTTACACACTTGAAAAAGTTTTTTGCTTTCCACTGATGTTGTTTGTTGGCTGGTTTTCATATTTCATCTTTTTCCTTCAAATTATTTTTTTAGTTGCTCTTTGTAGGTTTTTAAAAGCTTCCCAATCCAATGTCTTACCATTTATTTTTGCATTATTACAAAATTTTACATAAGCTCTCTTTAGGTTTTGCATTAGCTTTGACTTCCCTTGTTTGCCATGGTTGTACTATTTTGCCATTTGAGTATTTCTTTGTTTGTGGAATACATCTATCCTGCACCTTCCTCATTTTTTTCAGAAACTTCCACCATTGCCACTCTGCTGTCATCCCTGCCAGCATCTCCTTCCAATTTACTTTGGCCAACTCCTCCTCATACTATTACGATTTCCTTTACTCCACTGTTACATCAGACTTTACTTACTCCCTATCAAATTTCACGTTGATCTTAATCAAATGATGATCACCACCTCATAATGGTCATTTTACATTAAGTTCACTAATCATCTTCAGTTCATCACATAACACCCAACCAGGTACAGCTGATCCCCTAGTAGGCTCAACGACAAACTGCTTGAAAAGCCATCTCCAGGGTATTTAACAAACTTGTTACCAACCTGATTTTCCCAATTGATCTGCCTGTTGTGAAATATCACATGACTATCATTACATTGCCCTTTTGATATGCCTTTCTATTTTCCATTGTAATCTGTGGTCCACATTCCAGCTACTATTGGGACACCTGTCTATAATTGTAATGAGGGCCCTTTTACCCTTACAGATTCTGAATTCAACCCACAAAGATACAACATCTTACGATCTTATATCACATCTTTCTACTGATTTGATATCATTCTTTGCCAGCAGAGTCATGTCACCCCCTCTGCCTACCTTCCTATCTCTCTGATAAAAGTGTAACCTCGGATATTCAGCTCCCAACTACAACCATCCTTCAGCCATGATTTAGTGATGGCCACAGTGTTGTACCTGTGATGCACCATCAATAACTCTCCGAGACGTGCGGCGAGATATTGGCTTTTATTGACTGGAAGAAAGAACAAGCAGCAATTGACCACCATGCTACATCCTGGAGACTGAGAGGCAGGGCTCAGGCCCCAATTGCCTTTATACTGGGGTCTGTGGGAGGAGCCACAGGAGCAGTCAGCGAGGGGGCGTGTCCAGACAGGTATATGTAGTTCATCACAACCTGGCAATCTGTAATAGTGCAACATGATCATGCACCTTACTTCTTATACACTGTGCATTGAGATATAACACTTTGAGCCCTGTATTTGATTCGCGATTCAAGATTCAAAAACTTTATTGTCATTCTAACCATACATCAGCTTTGTAGGGCAGATTGAGACAGCGTTTCCCAGGAGCAGTGCAATCATAACATAACAAACGCAACACTAAATAATCAACATAACAATAAATAGTAAAACACAACAGCCACATGTCAGTTAAAAACAAGTTATTAGTGTCCAGTGCAAGTTAAAAGTGTCCAAAGCAGAGTCAGGTAGAGCAGCTATTTAGCAGTCTGACTGCCTGTGGGAGGAAGCTGTTTAGTAACCTTGTGGTTTTAGTTTTGATGCTCCTGTAACGTTTACCTGATGGCAGAAGAACAAACAGTTCATGGAGAGGGTGTGAGCGGTCTTTAATGATGTACCGTGTCTTCTGGAGGCTACTCTTTGATGGCGCTAAACCCTCGACTCCTTTGTCTACATCTTCGGAAACAGCTCTATTTCCATCTTCAATATCTCTATTTTTCCCTTTCAGGGTTCTTTTGAAGACCCTGATCTAGAGTTACACACTGACTAGGGTTCTTTGCCGGAATGGGACCCGCTCTCAGGGTTCCATAAACGGCCATTGTTCAGCATGCCAAGGGCTTGGCCTAAGAGTTTGCTTGCTTTTGGAGGCCTAGAATCTCAGGGCTCTGGAGATGGGCAGATCGAAGGTCAGTGTCCCGGACTGGTGTGTTGTGGTATTGGAACATCTTTGGCTGTGTGCCCAGAGGCCTGAGATCTTTGAGACCAGAGCTGGAAAACAGCAATGCAATGGATTTTTAACACCATAGACCAGCAAGTTGTTTGTCACTTCTCCCCTCTCGCTGTGAAACGGCGACATCTCTTATTAGGGAGAGAGCCTATGGTATATCAAATGCCAGGTGAACAATGTAGACTTTGGGGTACTGCAAGTCTGTGTCTTTACTGTTGATTTGCTCATGCTTGAGTGCTCAGTGGTCAGTAACAATGTTTTCTTTTGCTGGTGGGGGGAAGGGGGGATTGTTGTTTGCTGCCGCTTACGCAAAGGAGAGAGGGGAGGTGGGGGAGACTTTGGGGTTCTAGCATTTAACTGTCATTCATTCTTTTGGGGCACTCCTCTGTTTTTGTGAATGGCAGTGAAGAGAAAGCATTTCAAGATGTATATTGTATACATTTCTCTGATATTAAATGTACCTTTGAAACTTCTTTGTTTCTGCACCCCTAATGCACTGATACTCACCCTGCTCAGACACAGGCTCAGAATAGAGGCGTATCCTGTTAGAACAGAGATAAGGAGGAATTTCATCAGTGGATAGTGATGACTCAGTGGAATTCATTGCCACAGGCCGCTGTGGAGGCCAAGTCATTGTATATAGTTAAAAATAGATTGATAGATTCTTGATTAGTCGAGCATGAAATTATACGGTAGGAGGCAGGAGATTGAACTGAGAGGGAAAATGGATCAGCCATTACAAAATGGCAGAGCAGACTTGATGAGTCAAATGGCTTAATTCTGCTCCTATATCTTATGTTCTTATTGTCTATAAAACCCTGGTATAACGTGTTTCGTTCTGGTCACCTTATTATATGAAGGATACAGAAGATTTAGAGAGGATGCAAAGGAGATATACCAGACTGATTGCTGGATTGTAGAGCATGTCTTATGAGAACAAGTTGAATAAGCTAAAGCTTTTCTCTTTAGAGTGAAAGTGACTCAATAGAAGTGTACAAGATGGTAAGAGAAATTGATTGAAAGGACAGCCAGAGACTTTTTTCCCATGTTGGAAATGGCTAATAGGAGGGGAACATAATTATAAGTCGAATTTGAGGGGAAAAAAATTGAGATTGATAAATCCCCAGGGCCAGATATGATACATCCCAAGTTGTTGTGGGTATTGAGAGAAGAGATCGCAGGAGCATTAGCTATGATCTTTGAATCCGCTTTGGCTGCAGGGGAAGTGCCGGAGGACTGGAGAATGGCAAATGTAGTTCCGTTGTTTAAAAAAGGTAATAGGGAGAAACCTAGGAACTATAGACCGGTGAGTCTTATATCGGTGGTATGCAAACTACTGGAAAGGATTCTTAATTATCTACAAACATTTGGAGAAGTACAGTCTACTCATGGATAGTCAACATGGCTTTGCGAAGGGAAGATCGTGCCTCACGAGCCTGATTGAGTTTTTTGAAGAGGTAACAAAAGAAATTGATGAGGGTAGGGCAGTGGATGTGGTCTACATGGACTTTAGCAAAGCATTTGACAAGGTCCCTCATGAGACACTCATTTAGAAAGTCATGGGGCATAGGATAAGTGGAACCTTGGCTGTTTGGATAAAAAATTGACTTACAGGAGGAAAGCAGAGGGTAGTTGTGGAAGGAAAGTATTCTGCCTGGAGATCAGTGACTAGTGGAGTGCCGCAGGGATCTGTCCTGGGACCCCTGCTATTTGTGATTTTTATAAATGACCTAGATGTAGAGGCAGAAGGACGGGTGAGTAAGTTTGCGGATGACACGAAGATTGGAGGAGTTGTGGATGGAGCTGTAGGTCGTCAAAGGTTACAAGAGGATATAGACAGGCTGCAGAGTTGGGCAGAAAAATGGCAGATGGAGTTCAATCCAGACAAGTGTGAGGTGATGCATTTTGGAAGGACAAACCAGAAGACTGAGTACAGGATTAATGGTCAGTTACTTACGAGTGTGGATGAACAAAGGGACCTTGGGGTTCAAATCCATACATCCCTCAAGGTCACTGCACAGGTTGATAGGGTAGTTAAGAAGGCCTATGAGATGCTAGGCTTCATTAACAGGGGGATTGAGTTCAAGAGTAGAGAGGTCATGTTGCAACTCTACAAATCTCTGATGAGACCACACTTAGAGTATTGTGTTCAATTCTGGTCACTTCATTATAGGAAGGATGTGGAAGCGATGGAGAGGGTGCAGTGGAGATTTACCAGGATGTTGCCTATTTTGGAGAACAAGTCATATGAAGCAAGGTTAGCAGAGCTGGGACTTTTCTCTTTGGAGCATAGAAGAATGAGAGGGGACTTGATAAAGGTCTACAAGATTATGAGAGGCATAGATAGGGTGGATAATCAGTACCTGTTTCCCAGGGCACCAATAGCAAACACCAGAGGGCATATGTACAAAATTAAGGGAAGGAAGTTTAGGGGAGACATCAGGGGTAAGTTTTTTACACAGAGGGTTGTGAGTGCCTGGAATGACTTGCCAGGGATGGTGGTGGAGGCTAAAACATTAGGGGTATTTAAGAACCACTTGGACAGGCATTATGGGGTAGTGTGGGTTTAGTACTTTGTTTTTAAGGATTATATGGGTCAGCACAACATGGAGGGCTGAAGGGCCTGTACTGTGCTGTAGTGTTCTATGGTTCTATGTTTTATGGGATGATGTCAGAGGTAATTTTTTTACACAGAGTGTTGGGTGCTTGGAACACTCCTGGGGAGTAGGGTATAGTAGGCATTTAAAAGACTCTTAGATAGGAACATGGATGAAAGAAAAAAAAATATATATGGGAGAATCACACACAAAATTCTGGAGAATTCAGCAAGCCAATCAGCATATATGGAAAAGAGTAAGCAGTCAATATTTCAGGCCGAGACCCTTTGGGACCCTTTGGGACCAAATGTTGACTGCTTACTCTTTTCCATAGTTACTGCCTAGTGTGCTGAGTTCCTCCAGCATTTTTTGTGTGTTGCTTGGGTTTTCAGATCCTGCATATTTTTTCTTGTTTAAAATTGGAGCTATATGGGAGAGAAGGATTAGATTGATCTTAAAGTAGATTAAAAGTTTGGCACTACATCTTGGGCTGAAGGGCCTGTATCATTCAATTCTCTATGTCCCTTTAGAACACAGATGAGTAGGAATTTCCTTAGCCCGAGAATGGAAAATCAGTGGAATTCCTTGCCTCAGATGGTTGTGGAGGTCACGACATTGCATATATTTAAAGCAGAGTTTGGTAGTTTCTTGATTAGTAAGGGGATGAAAGGTTATGAGGACAAGGCAGGAGAATGGGAGGAATAATAAATCAGCCACGATAGAATAGCAGAGCAGACTCGATTGGCCAAATGGACTAATTCTGATGGCCTTAAACTGATATTCATTACAGCTTGTGCTGGACTGTAGATAGCACTGTATTTAGTCTCAAAATACACACAGTGGCCCCTTTATTAGGTATAACTGCATATCTGTACACCTGTTCAATATTGCAAACCTCTAATCAGCCAATCAGGTGGTGTTAACTCACTGCATAAATGCAAACAGAAATAGTTGAGGTCCAGTCGTTGATCAGACCAAACAGCTGAATGGAGAAGAAATGTAATCAAAGTGACTTTGACCGTGGAATGATTGTTGGTTCCAGACGGGGTGGTTTGAGGAACTCAGAAATTGCCAAACTCCTGGGATTTTCATTCACAACAGTATCTGGAGTTTACAGGGAATGAAGCAAAAAGCAAAAAAAAAGCGAGCAGCAGTTCTATGGGTGAAAACACCTTGTTAATGAGAGAGGTCAGAGGAGAAGGGTCAGACTAATTCAAATTGACAGGCAGGCAACTATAAATCAAAAACCACACATTTCAATAGCAGTGTGCAGAAGAACATCTTTTAACACACATGAACCTTGAAGTACATGGGCTACAACAGCAGAAAACTATGAACATTCACTCCATCGCCATGTTATTTGATACAGGAGGGACCTAATAAAGTGGCTACTGAGTGTATATAAAGCAAAGGTTGATAAGGTTCTTAATTAGCATGCATGTCAAATATAACAGGGAGAAAGCAGGAGAATGGGGTTGAGAGAGATAATAAATCAACCATGATGGAATGTTGGAGCAGTCTCGATGAGCTGGATGGCCTAATCCTGCTTCTATGCCTTAAAGTGTTATAGTCTTAAACTGATATTCATTGCACCTCGTGCAGGACTGAAGATAGCGTTGGCATTCATTTCACTACAGCTGTGTGGGTAATGTTATCCGAGAGTAATGGATTTCCTTTGTACTGTTTATCAGTAGCTGTGGCATTATAAACAAAAGAAAAGATATGGAAATCAGGCATGTAAACTACTTCATCATAACTTTTGTATGCACACTCTAAATACGGTGCTTAAGGCTTTGTGCAGAGGTATATTCACTAAGTAGTCTTGGCATTTTCATTTATATCATTTGCTTCTACCTTTAGAGTGGTCCTTTATTTGTTCTCTTTAATAATTGAAAGGCATTCGGGATTCTGCTGCTAATATTCCAGCTTATTGAAATTTTAAGAGCATGAGGATAAATAAATTAAACTGAATGGCTAAGAATGCATTTTGTTTAAATGTTAAACTGCCCCAAGCAAAGGCATATTATTGAAAGGTCATTATAATATAATGTACTTTTGACTTCACTGAATTTCAACATACTTTAAAATTAACTCCTAAAATTGAACAATTTCATATACATTCTGGAACTCATTTCTTTCAATTGAGATATTTAAGCTGCCTTAATTTTAATGGAGTAAAATGGTGACCTTTCTTACTCCTTTTACCATAATGAAGATGAACATTCTGTCCATGTACATGGATCTAGTCCAGGAGCTGAATTCACAGCTGTATGGTCTTATTATTCAGAAGGTCACAGGTTCAAGTCCTGATCTGGAGACAGATATCTAGAAACCACTGAGGAATAGCTGAAATATTTATTTTTATTTAGAGATACATCATGGTAACAGGCCCTCCTGGCCCAACAAGCCTGTACTGACTAATTACACCCATGTGACCTACTAAACTACCAACCTGTACACCTTTGGAATGTGGGAGGAGTCTGGAGCACCCAGAAGAAACTTACATATTCATGGGGAGCATGTAGAAATTCCTACAGACAGCAGCAGAGTTGAACCTGGGTGTTAGACACTGTAACAGCATTCTGGTAACTGTTATGCTATTTGCCCCCATATCTGTTTTGCAAGTGATTAATTAAGCCCTTGTTTGCCCTCTCAGGTGAAAATCTTTTAAAAGAAGAGAAATAACATGTCCAAACTAAAATGAGGGACTGAGGTATGTAGAGATGTTGAGCAGATTGGGACTGATCACACCAGAGTGTAGGAGATTGAGGGGTATCATCTTATTGAGGTGCATGAAATTGTGAGAGGTATAGATAGTGTGGAATTACACCTGTAACCCTGAAGTCCTCAGGAATTTGCAACTTTTGTAAAATATAATGTGACATAATGGAACTGATGAAATCTCAAGATGATTTGCTGGTTTGGATAGGAGGCTTACAAGTCTGGGTGTTTTATGATAGAAAAGTGCGTGTTCTATTTTGTGACAAGAGATTTGTTTTCCGGCTGAGGGGAAAATGTTTTAATCACAGTGGTAAACAGGACCGAGCTTCTAAAAGACAAATATCAGAACTAGATAAGGATTAAGATAACTGAGGAACGTTATAGAATGGAGCCCAGAACAGGCCCTTCGACCCACTATGTTGTGCCTAACTTTTAATCTACTCTAAAATAAATCTAACCCTTCCCTCCTACATAACCTTCTATTTTTCTATCATTCATGTGGCTATCTAAGAGTTTCTTAAATGTCCGTAATGCCTCTACCACCCAAATGTATATGTGTCAATCTAAGATCTAACTGAGGAACATTATAGAATGGAGCCCAGAACAGGCCCTTCGACCCACTATGTTGTGCCTAACTTTTAATCTACTCTAAAATAAATCTAACCCTTCCCTCCTACATAACCTTCTATTTTTCTATCATTCATGTGGCTATCTAAGAGTTTCTTAAATGTCCGTAATGCCTCTACCACCCAAATGTATATGTGTCAATGTATCATTTAAGAAATATTGTGCAAGAACATGGAAACTGGTAGTGAGTTTCAATATTGAGATTTGCTTCAGCAGCAGGTAACTCAGGAAGGATAGGAAGCTGTTGTGTGACGTCAGGTTCACGGGTTCAGTGAGTAGCAACAGAAGATGCTCACTACTGACAAGTAAGTTACCCATGCATTTACAGGACAAGACGAACACTAAATGTTCAGTAACCCATTCAACTTACACGCAGTTGCAAGTACTTATCTAAAGTGTGCACCCAGGCCCTTTCTTACTGCAGCACACTTCTATTGTTTCCATAGCAGCATCCGTGACCTGGTCAACAACAGTGGCCCAGAAAGCAAAACAGAGACCAGGTGCTCTCAACACTCTGGATATATACTCTGCCAGTGCTGTGATGTCATCAACCGGTGCAGATTTCATACTGCACCAGTGGGAGGGCTACAGTGCTCTTTAAAAATGCATGTGGGAGTGACTTTCGATGAACAGGTAAGATGGACACTTATTGCAACAGAAACATAATATTCTGACGAATATTAGTTAGTCCTGATGAAGGGTCTCGGCCCGAAATGTCAACAGTGCTTCTCCCTGTAGATGCTGCCTGGTCTGCTGTGTTCCACCAGCATTTTGTGTGTGTCGTTTGAACATAATATTCTGAAGCTTTTTGTGCCTTGTCTACTATTCGTTAAGATCACGGCTAGTTTTACTCAATGTAATCTTCCAGCATGATCCTCTTATCCATTAATGCCCAGAAATCAATGAACCTTTGTTTAGAATAAACATAACAGCTGAGCCTCCACAGTTAACTGGTGGAATATATTCCAAACATTTACTACCTCCTGAGTGAAGAAACATAATCTTATCTCAAGTCTTTGCTCAGATTCGATCAGAGTCAGAATCAGGTTTATTATTGCATATGCTTTGAAATTTGTTGGTTTAAATTTTAACTAAGTAAATTGAAGGTAGGTAGATAAATAAATACATATTGCAACAAGAGAGCGAAATAGTGAGGTAGCATTCATGGACTGTTCAGAAATCTGTTGGTGGAGGAGAAGAAGCTGCTCCTAAAATATCAGGTGTGTGTCTTCAAGCTCCTGTGATGGCAATAATGTGCACATCCTGGATAGTGAGGTTTCTTCATGATGGATTCACCTTCTTTATACACCGCCTGTTGAGGATGTCCTCGACTGTGGGGAGGGCTATGTCCATGATGGAGCTGGCTGAGTCTATAACCCTCTGCAGCCCCCTTAAAGCCCCCTTAAAGCCTTAAAGCCCCCTTACCAATCATTGATGCAACTAGTCAGAATGCTCACCACGGTGCATCGATAGGAACCTGCTAGTTTTCAAAGTTATAATTTGCAAGAATCAAGTATTACCCATCTTGATGTGTATACAAAGCATCTCGGTGCAAGGTATAAATATTACTACAAGTTACAGTGATAGATATATAGTGCAATAGCCACCTCCTGAAATTGTCCTCAGTGGGGGGAGGGCGAAGGTTGTGCCCATGATGTAGCTGGCTGAGTCTCTATCCCTCAGCAGCCTCTTTCAGTCCCATGTACAAGAGGTTTAGGGGAACAGAAAGAATGGTTAGCCTTTTATCTTGGTGAATTTACCATATGGAAAATAACCATAAACAAACACAAGAGATTCTGCAGGTGCCAGAAATCCAGAGTAACACACACAAAATGCTGGAGGAACTCAGCAGGTCAGGCAGCATCTATGGAGAATAAAGAGCTGAAGTTCCTGGCCTGAGTGCTGATGAAGGGTCTCAGACTGAAGCTGGCTTGTTATTCTACTCCATCTATGATGCCTGACCTGCTGAGTTCCTCCTGCATTTTTTTGGGTGTTACTCTAACCATAAACCTTCCTTTCATTTTAACTCAATTTAACTCAAATGCATAAAGTAATAAATAAAACAGAGCTATTAAATTTGGAGGTTAGTAAGCTTCAAATTTTGAACAGTTGAGATAGGAGTTACAAATTTCCTCAGTAAGTGAGATAAAATGGATTGTGTATCTTTATCTGGTGGTCTTGTGGATTTTCTGCATCAGTGGACTTACCCTGTTCCACAAATAATGAACAGCAGTTGCAGTAGTGATTACATTTTTCACTTTGTGCAATGGTCCAAGAAGGCTCAGAACTAGCTTTTCCATGGTAACAGTGAAAACAGGGAGGTACGGAAACGTTTGGCCCCACACCACCAGCTCTGGGAACAGTTATTACCCTTCAACTATCAGGCTCCTGAACGACACTGAACCATTTCCACAAGCTATGGACTTGCTCTAAGGACTCTACAACTTGTATTCTCAGTTTTATATATATAAAACTAAACACAAAGAATGCCAAAAAACCAAAGAAAGCAATATGTGAAAATACAAAAGGAATTAAATAAAAAAAACTATTTTTTATTTATGTCACAAATGAGAGAAAATTTGCAGATGCTGGAAATCCAAGCAATGCACACATAATACTGGAGGAACCCAGTGGGCTAGGCGGCATCTATGGAAGAAAGTATCATTGACGTTTTGGGCTGAAACCCTTTAGCAGGACTGGAGAAAAAAAGCTGAGGAGTAGATTCAAAAGGTGGGGGGGAGAGGAGAGAGAAACACAAGGTGATTGGTGAAACTTGAAGTGGGAGGGATGAAGTAAAGAGATGGGAAGTTGGTTGGTGAAAGAGACAGAAGGCCATGGAAGAAAGAAAAAGGTGGAAGGAGCTCCAGAAGGAGGTGATGGGTGGGCAAAGAGATGAGGTGAGAGAGGGAAATGGGAATAGGAAATGGAGGTGGGAAAGTGGTTGGGGGGCTCATGACTGGAAGTTTGAGAAATCGATGTTCATGTTATCAGATTGGAGGCTGCCCAAACAGAACATAAGATGTTGCTCCTCCAACCTAAGCTGGCCTCATCACGGCAGTGGATGGACATATCAGAATGGGAATGGGAATTCTGAATCAGAAAATTCCGAAGGTAGGAATAGTGGCATTGGATAAATTTCCTCAATACACTATGTATCTCTGCTTGCTGATCTCCTATCCTTTAACTGAATTCATTTATTATTAAATCTGTAAATAAAATTACAGTACAAGCTTATTTCTCTTATGTACTTCCACTGTGTCCCATGTTCCCTGTAGAAAATACACTGGAGTACGATGTTATTAACCAAGTGAAAATAGGTTGATTAATTATCAAACAGGACATAACTACAACATTACACACTTACACAACATATTTCATCACAATGTAAATTGCTAAAGAAGTTGCAAATAATGCACTTGATTTTGTGATAATGTTTTGCTATAATGTTAAGAAATTACTTAAGTAAATGGTATATAGAGTTTAGAAATGTATAGGACATGGAACACTACAGCACAGCACAGATCCTTTGGCCCACAATGTTATGCTGACTGTTTAACCCTTACATACTGTTCGGATCATATCTGACCTGTTTTGACATTTGACAGCAGTAAAAACACCCTAAATGCCATCTTTTTAGCCGAAATTTGATGATTTTTTTGAAGTTACCCAAAATGCGCAAAAATGAAAGTATTTAGAGATTTTATACTTTTGTACAGGTGCTACAAATTTTTGTACATTGAGGCTGTTCTGGGTCAAATTAGACCCATATCTATTGAAATGAGTATTTTAGATCTTTGAAACATTAATTAAGGATTAATCACCTATTTATTAATGTCAGATAGGCTATTTAAACATTCTAAATAGATATGTGGTTCAACATTTGGTATAGACATTGGTTATGAGGGGATTCTTGGGCTGGGTCAAAATTGACCTAGACCATACTGTGAAGGTATAGAATATGAACAGGTTGCCTGGGTTAACCTACTCTAAGATCAACCTAACCTTTCCCTCCCATATAGCCCTCCATTTTTCTATCATTGCTGGGCCTATCTAAGCTTCTCTTAAATGTGCCTAATGTACCTCCTCTACTACCACCCAGGGCAGAGCATTCCACACAGCCACCGCTCTCTGTGTAAAGAACTTAACCTCTGGCATATGCCCCATACTTTCCTCCAAACTTCCTAAATTTATGCCCCCTTGTATTAGTTATTTCTACCCTGGAAAAAAGTCTACTTGATCTATGCCAACAATACTCAAAATAGAAAATATTTGGCCATGTTGGTTTTTAAAGATTAGCTTTGTCACGTGTACATTGAAACATCAAAATATACAGTAAGATGTGTTGCTTGTGTCAATGACTAACACATTGTGCTGAGGCAGACCCCAAGTGTCACCATGCTTCTGGCACCAGCAAAGCAAGGCCACAACTTACTAATCCTAACTTGTATGTGTTTGAAATGTACGAAAGCACCCGGAAGAAACACAGGCAGTCAAGGGCAGAGAATACTAACCCCTTACAGACCGTGGCGGGAATCAAACCCCTTTCAGTGTGCTGGTGCTGTAAAGTGATTGATCTAACTGCTCTGCTACCATGCCACCTTTCTTGCCTTGTTTGCCTTACTTTGATTCCTGGCATAGGTTCTAAGCTAGCAGCTGCAATGACACCAGCCACAACCTGGTTCCTTCTTTTGGGGTGATATTTGCGTTTTTATTATTGATTGAGCTGTCAGGATCAACAGGGCAGCATCTGGAAAGATGAGTCAGTCTCACATCCTCACTTGTGAATTATGCTAACAAGTATCTGAGATGTTTTGTGTCATTGCTTATTTGCCATCTTTAAACTTTACCCTGCTTTTCTGAATTATTTTACTCAGGGCATTTATCTGCATCTGCTGATGGCATGAAAAGAAGAAGAATTAGGAGCAACATGGTAATGCAGCAGATAGTGTAATACTATTATAGTGTTAACAACCCCGGTTCAATTCCCACTGCTACCTGTAAAGAGTTTGTATGTTCTTCCCATGATCACTCGGGTTTCCTCTGGGTGCTCCGGTTTCCTCCCACATTCCAAATACTTATGGGTTAATTAGTTACTTGGGTGAAATTAGGCTCATTGGGTCAGAAGGCCCTGGTACTGTGCCGTATATTTAAATGAATTAAAAACTCATCCTGAAATCAATTATTTTGACAAACTTGGTTCCATGAGTGGGGTAACCGCCATTACTGAGTGTGTGGGCTGCGTGGCAGTAAAGAAGGTAGAAATGATAGATCCACCTGAAGATTCACACCCACCAGGATCAAGAATAGTGACTTTCCTTCAACTATCTGGTTGTTGAACCAGTCAGCACAACCCTAATCACGACTTTACCATAGTGACACGAGGAACACTTTGCACTGCATAGGCTTTTCTTTGTTTTATTTGAGTCAAACATAGAAATAGAACATGGAACCTAGAATATAGAATATGGAGTACAGTCAGGTCCCTTTGGTCCACAATTTTAACCATGATTTTAACCTACTCTAAGGTAAATTTAATCCTTCCCTCCCACATAGCTCTTTATCATCTAAGTATCTATCAATGAGTTTCTAAACTGTCATTAATGTGTCTTGCATCTCACCACCCCATTCCTCAGTAGCATGTTTCCCACACCCATTAATCTCTATGTAAAAAAATCTATATCTTAAATTCCACCCCATACTTCCCTCCAGTCGCCTTAAAATTATGTCCCCTCGTACTACTCTTATTTGCCCCGGGAAAACAACGTAGGCTCTCCTCTTGATCTTTGCCTCTTATCATCTGTACATCTGTATCATGTTACTTCCTACCCTCCTTTGCTCCAAAGAGGAAAGCCATACCTCGCTCAACCTATTCTCATAATACATCAGTGTGATGAATTCTTTGTCAGCTGAATGGACTTGCTGTGTACACTCTGTGGCCACTTTATTAGGTGTACCTGCAAACCTGCCCACTAATGCAAATATCTAATCAGCCAGTCATGTGACAGTAAGCTAATGCATAAAAGCATGCAGATATGGTCATGAGGTTCTATGGCTGTTCAGACCAATCATAAGAAGGGGAAAGAAATATAATCTGAGTGATTTTGACACTGGAAAAAGGAGGAGGAGCTTAGGAGAATCAATGGCGCTTAACCGATGAATCCTTTGCTTGCATCTTCGGAAACAGCTCAATTTCTATTTTTAATTTCCCTATTTTTCCCTTTCAAGGTTTTTTTGAAGACCCTGACCTGGAGTTACACGCTGACTACGGTTCTTTGCGGGAATGGGACCCGCTCTCGGGGTTTCATGACTGGCCAAGGACACGGCCCAAGAGCTTCGCTCGCCTTTGAAGGTTCGAGATTTCATGGCTCTGAAGAAGGGGAAATCAGAGGTTGGGGTCCAGGCATGAGATTGGTATGTCGTGGGAGTTGGAAGATCGTTGGCTTATGCCCAGAGACCCGAGACCTTTGGGCACAAAGCTCAGAAATAATGATGCAATGAACTTTTAACATTGTAAACCAGCGAGCTGTTTGTTATGTTTCCCCTCTTGCTGTGAAATGGAGACACCTCTTTCTCTCTTATTAGGGAGCAAGAGAGCCTGTGGTATGTCGAATACTAGGTGAACAATGTAGTCTTTGGGGTACTGCAAGTCTGTGTCTTTGCTGTTGATTTGCTCATGCTCGAGTGCTCAGTGGCGGGTGCCGAAGTTTTTGTTGTTTTTTTGCCAGTGGGGGAAGGGGGATCATTGCTTGCTGCTGCTTACGCGTGGGACGGAAAGGAGCTGAAGGGACTTCGGATTTCCAACATTTAACTGTCATTCATTCTTTGGTGGCACTCCTCTGTTTTTTGTGGATGGTTGCAAAGAAAAAGCATTTCAGGATAAATATTTCTCCAACATTAAATGTACCTTTGAAACTTTTGAATGATTGATAGTGTTAGACAGGGTGGTTCGAGTATCTCAGAAACTGCTGATCTACTGGAATTTCCATGCACCACAGTCTCTAGAGTTTACAGAGAATGGTACAAAAACAATTAAAAAATCCTGTGAGTTTCAGTTCTGTGGACAGAAAGATATTATTAATGAGAGAGGTCAGAGGAGAATGACCAGACTGGTTCAAGCTGACAGGAATGCGACAGCCGTGCAAATAACTACATGTTACAACAGTGGTGTGCAGAAGAGCACCTCTGAACATACAACATGTTGAACCTTGAAGTAGATGGGCCACTGCAGCAGAAGGCCACTCAGCAGCCACTTTATTCGATACAGGGGGTGTATCATCAGCATGCATTTGTTAGATGACAGTCAATGACTTCATTCCCTCTGACTTGGAGGGTCAATTGTATGCAGTTTTGAAGGGAAATCTCTGCTGAAGGAGATATTGCTGTTCAGACAACACAGTAAATCTGAGTCCCCTGTGTATTCAGGAGGATGAAAAAGAAGAACAAATAATATGGATATTATTGTGATGAAAATGAAAATTTTTTTCTTTGAATTCTAGATGGTACTTATCCTTCAATCAATGTCAGTAAAACAGATCATCTGGTTATTATTTCATTTCTTACAGAATATTATTGTAAATAAAATATCATCTTTCATACATTACAAGAGTGAAGATACTTCAAAAGGATTTAATCGGTTGTAAATAAATATTTCTTGGATTTCCCTTGATGCACCGACGTTGTGAAGTAATCTGTATAGATGACATGCAAAACAAAGTTCTTCACTGTACCTTGGTATGATGGATTCTAGACATCCACTCCATGGTTGAAGGCCAACGACATGGACAGGTGATGAAGGATATCTGTGGATATTGGGCTGGTGGGTCCCGGGATCTGATGTCTGTGTGAGCAGAAGGCATGAGGGCTGATCAATTATTCGGGGTCCAGTCATTGGCTAGTCTGGAGGTTGATACCAAAGGCCAATGTCCAAAGGTCGATCGGAAGTCCTGAAATTGAAGCCCCATGGCAGAAGCCTGGTGTCTGCAGACCTGTCCTGCAGTTGGAGATTGGGCCATATGTGTGGTTAGGTGGGAATGAGGAAAGGGGCTCATTTTGGCTCGTAAGGCTCATAAGCCTCACAAAGGAGAGGAGTTTTTTCTTCAGCAGTTTGATCGAGGAACAACTGAGTAAGCGCGTGGATGTCAGCAAGAAGGATTTAATAGGAAGACAGCTTTATACAGCACGTGGAAATCTGCAGATGCTGGAAATTCAAACAACAACACACACAAAATGCTGGTAGAACACAGCAGGCCAGGCAGCATCTATAGGGAGAAGCGCTGTCAACGTTTCGGGCCGAGACGCTTTGTCAGGACTAACTGAAAGGAAAGATAGTAAGAGATTTGAACGTAGCTGCGGGAGGGGGAAATGCAAAATGATAGGAGAAGACTGGAGGGGGTGGAATGAAGCTAAGAGCTGGAAAGGTGATTGGCGAAAGTGATAGAGCTGGAGAAGGGAAAGGATCATGGGACGGGAGGCCTCAGGAGAAAGAAACGGGGGAGAGCACCAGAGCGAGATGGAGAACAGGCAAACAACTAAATATGCCCCTCCTCCCCTTCTTACCCCATCCCTGACATATTTAGTTGTTTGCCTGTTCTCCGTCTCCCTCTGGTGCTCCCCCGCCCCCTTTCTTTCTCCTGAGGCCTCCCGTCCCATGATCCTTTCCCTTCTCCAGCTCTGTATCACTTTCGCCAATCACCTTTCCAGCTCTTAGCTTCATCCCACCCCCTCCGGTCTTCTCCTATCGTTTCGCATTTCCCCCTCCCCCTCCTGCTTTCAAACCTCTTACTATCTTTCATTTCGGTTAGTCCTGACGAAGGGTCTCGGCCCGAAACGTTGACAGCGCTTCTCCCTATAGATGCTGCCTGGCCTGCTGTGTTCCACCAGCATTTTGTGTGTGTTGTTGTTTATACAGCACGTGTCAGAGTAGAGGGAGTGAGAGTAGGAGGGCTTTGGCTCAACGGGGCTTTGGTGATAATAGGTCAAGGCGAAGTAGGTTACTTGTGAAGAATTGGAAGTATGTCTGTGAGGCTGGAATTCTGTATTGGCTGTCAGATGTGAGATGTCCCAGCCTCTCAGAAGGCCACATCTGTGTGTCGAGCTGCAGCTCATTAGCGACTGGGTTAGGGAACTGGAGATGCAGCTCGATGACTTTCGTCTGGTCAGGGAAAGCGAGGAGGTGATAGAGAGGAGCTGTAGACAAGTAGTC